>NC_043984.1:9161001-9516001 GCF_902150065.1 Myripristis murdjan | reverse complement strand
ACTACACTTCCACACAGGGTTTAAATTACTCTGTGTTATTATGTGAGTGTCACACTTCATTGATCACTAAAACACTGAAAGCAGTGTCAGAATTTTATTAACTGCAATGAAACTCAGATAAAAACAGGAGAACTCATGACTGCACAGACATGAAAACCAGCATCACGTTGTCTTCATCAACCGGCACGAAACACGGAGGTCACGCAAAAAGTCTAGTGGGCCTAAGCAGCCTCGCGTCACCCTATAGGGACAGGTTCAGCTCTGGAGGGGCCCTGGCAGCAGCCTCTGCAGGAGCCACACACACCTGCTGTGGCTGTGGCAGTGTTTTGACAGAAATCTAAGCGTTACTCCATACGGCATATTCATGGCAAATGTAAAGACAAAAAGGCCTCTCTATGCGGTCATTTTCTATAAATTATTCATGTAATTTACTGAAAATGTGCTATATCACACTATATATAATTACAGGGATATGAAATGACCTATATCGAGATATTAGATTTAGGTCATATCGCACAGCCCTAGCAGCAAGGTGATCCCACAGCAGCCAACATGTATTCACTAACAGCCCTCTTTCCTGTTGAAGTGTCCTTGAGCATGACACTGAACACCCACCTGCTCACTCACTTCCATTGTAAACTTGGAAAGAAGTGCCTTCTGAAAGCCTTAAAGGTAAAGGAGTAACTCAGACTTGTATCAGTATAGCGGCTTTCCTGTGGGAAATATGTGTATGTGTGAGTGTGTGTGAGTGTGTGTGTGTGTGCGTGTGTGTGTGTGTGTGTGTGTGTGTGTGTGTGTGTGTGTGTGTTGTGTGTGTGTATGTGCATGTGAGTTCCCCCCCAGATGGACCTGAACACAGTGTGGCAGGTGTTCCTGCCAAAGGCTTTGGGTGAGAAGGACAGATCGTAACAGCTTTCACACAAACACCCTGAAACCTGCTTGTATATTACAAGGCCGCACAAGGTTTCCAGACATCTGCTGTGTGTGTGTGTGTGTGTGTGTGTGTGTGTGTGTGTGTGTGTGTGTCATCCATGTGTGTCATGTGTACTTGTGTGTGACAAGAACAGATTTTATCAGCTTTCACACAAACCTGATTCTATTGTACAAAATAAGATGAGAGAGAGAGAGAGAGAGAGAGTGTGTGTGTGTGTGAGAGAGAGGATGGATCCTAAAGGCTTTCACAGAAATGCCCTCATACCTGTTTTAATATATAAAGCTATATAGACATCTGGTCTGTCATTATGTGTGTGTGTGTGTGTGTGTGTGTGTGTTTGGATGTACAACAGAGATCTCTTTTGAATCATCCTGTCTTCAGTGCTTGTATAAGTGCTGAATGTGTAAGTGCTGTATGAGGGTGTGTATGTGTGTTCATCTATGTGAACTCGTGCCTGCTATCATGTCATTTTTGCTTGTGTTGTTCTTAAGCCGCTGTTTGTAATCCTTCAAAGGCATGTCAGTCCGGAATGCCGAAGCTAAATGTGATGTGACACTTTAATAATCACCCAAAGAGCGGGACGTACTGTAGGTGTGCCTAAAGGATTAATGTTACGCTGAATATTTCAAAACACATGGCTGATAAGGGTTACATAGGTGAAGAATGCAATGAGTGGGAGGCTATTTGTGTGTGTGTGTGCGTGGTGGGGGTTACACGGCTTACAGGTGCCTGAGCCCAAATAGGGAACACACAAGGGGTCCAGATCATGATGATGTGTGTACAGAACACAGAGCACCTCAGTGCTTAACTGGAGTTTCCTGAGGGCATTATAGAGCTTATAGACACCCACCTATGCAGATTAGAGAAGGACAGGGGATATATGTTAATACTAAAGCAATAGCCAGAGCGTGCCAGTTCTGCAGTGCTGCCTTAATGCTGCAGTGGTGGCCATTCACTATTAGCTTTCAACCCCCATAAACAAGTTCATATGCAACACACCTTTTTGCAAATCATGCCAGGGTATACATTTTACAACATATTATCAGAATCCCTTGTTTTTTATTGGAACACCCACGTTATAATGTTCTGCTTCTGTGGCTGTCAAAGTCGTCACCATTCATAAACTGCAGAGCTTATAGTTTGCTGTGTAAAACAAACGTTTCGCCAGGGACTATTTTCTGGTGGAGGGAACATTTCACTCTGCCCAATTTCAAGTCATCAAAACACAACTGTGCTGCTGCTTTCAGGAAAACTAATGTGGACGACTTTATTACAGTGATGGAATAGTGGTGTGAAGAAAGTTTGAAGTCTCTAAAAGTTAATTTCCATATCGTAGCGGAATGAATGGAAAACACTTGCTGGATACAAGGGAGGAAATGATATCAGATTTTTAATATACGACTTCTTGATTTTGGGAAAAGATTAGCAGAAACATAAAGTACATACATTTTGTAGATATTACACTAAACATGCAAAATCACAATCAAAAGATAACTTTTTTCTTAAAACAAGATGTCCCTACATAATTACATTGCAGTCTCACTTGTTTCAGGAATTTTTCAGGGGAGTATAAATATATCAAGGAAGTCTTACTGTACAGGATCATGCATGTCACATTGTAGGAGATGAAAAACAAGATGAAAAACGTGAGACTCAGTAATTTCTGAGCCTGTCAGAGGTTTGACCCTGTCATTGGTAGCACTGGATCCAAATCGTCTTCGCTCTAGCACCGGCAAGTTGAACCAACATCCCAAGATTATGTCACATTTTGTCAATATTGGCAATATCATGGGAAAAAATGTAGAGTCTGCAGAGGCCTGAAGGCAGATCAGCTCACTAGTATCAAGAAAACGACATTTTCTTCAAGAAAATTCTGGAAACAAGCTATCAGACAGTGTCACAAAGAACTGCAAAGTACGACAAATAAATATATCAGAGTGTACAACAACAGTAGCACAAAGAACCGTGCTGCACCAAAGACCCAAAAGGAGTACAAGTTATCACAAAGAACTATAAAGCACAATAGAGAAACACAAAGTACCACAAAGTTTACCCTCGAAATTCCTGATTAGTCATTATTATTAATAATAATTATGATCACACCTCTGTTGCTGACTGAATTTATTTTAGAAATAGTTACAGTTTTACAGTGAGCCATCCCACTTCCTCGCAGGTAGGTAGGGTAACCTACTTCTCAGTGTTCATCTGCCCTCTAAATGAATTAAGCCCTCCCTTTTTTTCTTTTCTAATTGAAATGGATCCTCTTGGTTTGTTCTTATTTTAATAGAGTAGAACCAGATGTTAATTTAAAGTCAGTCTATAAAAGGCTGAGAGGGATGGAGAGAAATCCCTGAGAGAGCAGAAAATGAGAGAAGTGTGTGTGTGTGTGTGTGTGTGTGTGTGTGTGTGTGTGTGTGTGTGTGTGTGTGTGTGTGTGTGTGTGTGTGTGCGTGTGTGTGTGTGTTTATGAGGGATATTTAGGGAAGAGGGTATAGACTACATGTATATTTGCAGATTTAGAAGCCAAAGCTGGAAAAAAAAAATCCTTTGTCTGAATGAATCTAGCTGATGAAGGTTGTAAAACTGCAAGTGGGTAGGTACTTAAATGTTACAGGAACAAAAACCAATTGTGTGCGGTAGATATGACGCATATTAAATTACGAACTGTGTTCTGCATTAATTTAAGAGTGAACATGCAGAACTATGAAACCTATCACAGCATGATGAAAAAGTAAGACCTCTAATAACTGGATTTAAAATATTAGGACCTGAGATTTGGATAATATATTTTATCTCAGGACTTTCAAGGAGGGAAAAAAGAAGATATAAAATGCATGCCTTGGGAGTATGTTAAGTGCTACATTATGTTGCTGTAGCACTTTTGAATTGGCATTTAGATATGGGTTTGGGGGTCCTCTCCTTGGTTGCCTCTTCCACCACACACACATTTGTACCATTACACCTGTATATTTAGGCTCATTAACCCCTCTCACTCAGTCTTTCTCTCACTCAAAGCCACACCAGATGTACCTGTTATTTTGTGAGTCTGTTACCCCCTCCATGCAACTTCCCAATACACTTGTATTGTTGGAAAAAAAAAGAAGTAGGCATGTGAAGGGACAGAGAGAAAATGGAACGGGTTGCCAAACAGGAGCCACTGCTTGCTCAACAACCTGGCTTGTCTAGACAATGACATGAGGAGAGAGGGAGAGATGATTACAATTAATTGGGTAGGATATTAACATGATAATAAATTGAGATCCAGAATTGTTTGAATTTAAACATGCCATACTGGTAATGACCAAATGGTTGTTTATTCAATTAATGTGCAAAGCTGTTCCATCTTATTTCATGGGATTCAGACAATTCACAGTTCATACAGATTTCAAGTATCCAAATATTGATGATGACTATTAGTGTTTACACTGTTAATAAATTTCCATTTTGTTTTATAAAAACATTTGTAGAGGGGTAATAGACCTGTGTTTGTGATAGGAAAATTAAATAGTGAGCTTATTTGAGGTCTTTCAACTACAGCTGACCTCTCTCGCATGTGCACTTGTACTCCTACCACATGAACATGCTTACTGGAAAGCAGCGTAAAACAATTTAAACATACTGCAGGTAGTCCTAAGTTACCCCACAGATATTAACGATAATAAAATAAGCACTGGACAACTTTATTGCTTCTTACTGAAAATGAAAACCATGTTTCCACTGTTCTAGGCTAATACATAAGCAGGCATATATTTTATCACAATACAGCTACAGATGTAACCTCATATACAGCCTTTTGTGCATCTTTATAATAGGAACCCTTAGGCTAAAAATTCTAATATTATGATATGTTATGGACCAAGGTCACTGAGCAGTAGCTTACAGTCTCACTTTATGTTAGAATTACCATTATGTTATCTTATCTTATTATGATTGTCATTTATTGAATTAGTTATAGAATTATTTATAGAATTGGCATAGTGTCATTATAAAAAATGAGAGGGGGTGTAAATGGGCAGTTTTATTAATTAATTAAAGTTTGCTTGATAGTTTATTTTCATGTATTCCAGAAGACTTCAGTCAGTGTTCCAGTACTGTGTGTGATATTTCTCTTCTGTGATAGACTGAATGGCTTCCCTGAGTTGTAATGCAATAGAGGATCTCTTGTTCTTGCAGACTAGTGGTCCAAAAAAAATCATCTTCATTTATTTACTTATTTTTCCACGTGTTTCATGTGACAGCTACGTGAAACAAGTCGATTTTGAAAGTCAGAAAGTAAATACAATTAGACATAATGCATACTGTCAATTGTAGTGTTGCAGTGTATGTTGTTTGATACTATGATACAACGTCATCGCCCTAGTGAGCCTCTTGCATTCAAATCAAAAGTATTTCAGGTCCCACTGGCTCTTCTCCATCATGCTTTGTGTTGTGGTGTCTCGTGACATTCTAAAGGAAAATTTAAAAATATATAGATATCAGTGCATGCTTGAGCGATGACAAGTTTAAATCAAGATACTGATATGAACTTCCTGTGCAGGCAACTTCCTCAGCTAATCAAACTTCTCTTGATTGTCTTGATATGTACGGACCACACCAAACAGTCAAAGATCACCATGAAATACACATAGATATTTACGCATTTTATGTGCAATTACAATGTAACAGCTTAACAAATGTTATACTGTGTCAGATATGATCCTAATACTACAAGTATGAATGGTTACCCAGCATTATGTCAGTCCACAGTACAACGTGTGGAAGGTAATATTGGTTGATTTGACGCATTAAGCCTTTACAGAATTACTCTTTTGGCTCTCCATCCACATAATAGAGTGGTTTGGCAACAGTGGTGTTTCACAGTCATTCTTTGCTGTAGTGTGCTGCAAATAAACACATTTAAGTGCTGGATAGCAATTGTGTGGTGTTTTTACTGTATTGTACTGGAAGGATGCTGGATTCTTGAGAGGGATCATAACCATAGGACAGTCCAATTGTCCTCAGCAGCAACTGAAGATTCTCGATCTTTTTCAACATCGACACCACGGCATGTACTGGAGAACACAACAGCAGCATTCTCAAACACTTCCTGCAGTTCTTGTGCTTGTCGTGGTCACAAGGCCAAGCACATTCATAGCACGCTGGTAGTGTTTTTGAAAAGAAAAGTCTGTCAAGTCAGTAAATAACTACTCAAAAAAAAAAAAAAAAATGACTTAAAGTGGAAATTATTTGAAGAAATTTCAGCTCTGCTTACCTTTTCTTGCAGAATCCCTCTACATTCTTCATTATATGTCCAAGGCAGTGATGAAGAATGGCAAAGTCTTCCTCTTGTACAGTTCCTGTTGAAATCTTGTAGTAGTGATGGTGTCATGTAGGTTATGTAAATTGCCTGCATGAGCACTATAGACCCATCACAAATCACCATGATTTTCCATGTGTCCTTTGCCGCAGCTACAGAAGCAGCCATGCAGCTGCTCTCCTGCACTGAGCATGCTGGTATCTTGCCTTTGTTAATGATAAGACACAATTAGGACACAGTGCTGCATTTCTAAAGGCCACAGAAACAACAGAATAAAAACATCTTAATCCTAAAATGCTGTGACTCTATGTGGGATCTAATTGGACTTTTCATATTCCCAAACCAAGAGTCTTATCCATACTTGATGACAAAGTAAGATATACATGTGAATCTAAAATGAGGATACTCTTTTTATGGATGCTGTAAAAAGAGCGTAGCATATATGGTAAGAATCAACATGAATTTCAAAATTGTAATGGATGTTCACAGCTTTTGGTCAATTTTCACCCAATATCTCACAACAGGATACATCAAAGATGCATTTAATATGTAAAAAGATTTGAAAAAAATCTTTGGATTAAATTTTAGACCATTATGTGTATATTTCACAGGTGGGAATCTGGATTTGGGATTTTTCAGGGTCTAATCTTTTCCATTTACAGAGACTTCTCAAAATATAATCTGTCAAAGAGTGTGTAATCTTCTGGATATCGTCCATGCCTTTGACGAACAGATAGTACACAAACACGTAGTATTTTTGTGCATTTGTTCCAGTGTACTTAAACTGACATACATATAACTTGAATCTTTCTGTGTTGTATTATCATCTAAATGGATTAAATTGTTAACTACACCCTTGTGGTTACTGATTCTCTGTCATTGCATTGCTTGGTGGGTTATTTCATCTCTGTTCTCATGTTATGTAAGTAAAGTAAAATCAGCCACACAAAAATTGGGAACTCTTGAAATTCTTAGAATGAGAATATAATTTGAACTAGCTACAAGAGCAGAACCCGCAATCCAAGGCTTAAAAGGTGTAAGGACATGGGACAGATGTTGACCCGATCTGTACACCCTGCCTTTGTCGGTACTTCACATGTGCCATCAACAGAGATGGGAAGGAAGTGAGATGTCTTCCTCTTCAGCTTGTCTACCTTGTCGGTGTTTAACCCTTGTGCTTCAAAATGTCACCCTTTAATTTTTTTGCTGCTCTGGCTGCCATCTGATAGTTTGGTGACTGATATCACAAATTATCATGTGAAACAAGCTCATTGTACTGGTCTGTTAACATGTTGTCCTACAAACAGCCTGCACTATTTGGAAATTCCATTGTCACTTTTGTTTAAATGAAGCATTTTTGTCCATGTTGGGATCCTTTATGAATGATGACTCCATTTTTTAAAAATATATCTTTTTTAGTCTTTTATGTTTTAATCCCTAAGCCTGAACCTGCAGGGCAGGTTAGCTCTGTGGCATGAGTTACCATGGCAACATAGCTCAGTTTAAAGCGAGCCTCCTTCGTGAGCCTAATAACCCAGACTTAAGCCCAAAGTTACCTTGCTAACCCGCTAATCCTGCTTCATGATCCAGGCTCCAGTTCCTAAAGCCTAGCATAACACACTGCAGCCTGGACTGAAGCTCACACTGAGCTTTGTCTACGTGTGTTCTCACAGACACAAAGTCCATTACAGGGATTGGAGCTTGAATTTATTTCAACAATCTCTCCCTTCATTAGGTTGCCAATACTATTTTCAATAAACAAGCTACTTGTGAGTCCATGTGATTTTAACAACCATTGTTTGTTTGTAATTGGGCATTTGGACCTGAATGACACACAATAAAAAAAAAAAGTAACATTTCTTCATGGTTCAGATCAAAGAAAAAACACATTAATTGTGATTGCACCCACGGTCTATCAATCACTCCTGCTTCCACTCCTCCCTCCCTCCCTCTCTCTATTATTGTACTGTAGACATCAGGCAGGCAGTCTGGCGGCTGGCAAGGTTGGTGCCCACCTGGCACAGCGCCTGGTGACAGCTTAATGCCTGCCAACTTTCTGTCGGACGGTGTGCGTAAACGCATGCACGCCGTCACATTTGTGTGTGTGTTGGTGAGAGAGATAGTGACAGATAGAGGTGAGGGAGACCTCTGACAGTGACCTGACACTGCTCATCAATCTGAACAACAGGGCAACACACGCAAATGCACACACACACAGACCTGCGCATGCATGCAGAGGAGATGCAACACACAATTGTGCAGACACACACTTGCTCTGTGGGATCATGTCGATGTTCCATTTACATACCCATTAGAAGCTGCCAACTCCTCACTGTCCCGCAGCGACCCTCTGACCTGCTGTGTGTGCGTAGGTGTGTGTGTATATGTGTGTGTGTGTGTGTGTGTTTGATGTACATGCCTTAGTGCTTGTGTGACTTTGTGACTGTGTTGCATGTGTTTCTTATGTATGCATGCAAGGGCGTGGTTTCACTTCAACAGTACTTGATATATCTTCACATAATATCTTTTTTAAAAAAAAAAAAAAAAAATTGGGCAGGAAAGAAAATAACCATAAAATGTACCATCTCCAATAGTAAATGGGTATAACTAACAAGCATGAGAAGATATGCCTATTTCATGATATGTTACACAATATGGGGTTCACAATTTGATACAATGATGATATGACACAGTTTACAATTCAATGATAACAAAATATGACTACACAGAGCCGTTTGTTTATTTTTGTGTAAGTAATAGCATTTTTCATAATAATCTTATAATATCGTTCCATTGTTGATTCCAGTGGAAGAACACGTGCCTCAGTACAGATTATGGCTGATTCCTATATCCCATACGTTACACAGGAACAATGCATATTGATAAACATTTCTGTAAATGTGCCAGCTTTTAAACTGCAGTCCCAGGGCAGGTGTATTATCTGCGTATCTATGGTAATTAGGTCACTGTAGCAAAGAGCAGAGAGTCATGACACACACACACACACACGACACTGGGTGAAGCAATGTGTCACCAGTCTTTTCAGTCCTGCGTGGTCCTGGGGCGATCTTGCTCAGATAATTGACACATGACACATGAGAGAACACATTCAAGCAGACTGTCTCTGTCACAGAGCTGATTCACCAAAGCCAGACGGAACAACAGTCACAGCTTAATATTGTAGTATGTGCTGTGTTATTTGTTGGATTTCATTGTGTGAGTTTTGTCTTTCATGGTGCTTCTTGTTAAAATTGTAAATAGTTACCATTTAAGCTTAATCAGTTTATTTTTGGGCAGGATTCAGTGAACTGCTAGTCAGCTCGCCTATAGCTTTTTCCTCCTTCCATAACAGGCAGGGTGCCAGTTAACAAGCCCACAGCCGTTAACAGTCTAGTCTGACTATATTCTGTTTATGGTTAATTTTACTCTGCTTGAAAGTGATAGTTGGGGCTCTTACCTATGTAGTGGTATTTGCTATTCCATATGAGTGAAATACATCCTCCATGTTTGATCCCTCCCTGTTACATGAACAAGTGATTCACCAGGCCTGTTATTCTCCAAAATGAATGAAGTGGATCTAGACCACCAAACATTTGAGTGGTGACCCAATGTTCAAAAAATATTTTGAAGCATGCACAAGATAAATAATTCAGGATTCAGTATCAACACTCTTTCCATCCCTTTTGCTTGCAAACAGGTGGAACTACTTTGTATCAGTATCACTACGCAATGGCTTTGTGTACCAGGTGTGTAAGTAAACATAGAAAGCTAAAGAGGAGTTGTTGCACAGTGACAAATTACTTCCACTTGTTAGCAGGCAAGAGTGTTGGAAAAGACGCTTGTTCTTGAGACAGAGAAGGAGCTGCCAAGTCAAATTTGGTGGATGTATTATGCTTGTATAAAGAAATATACCACTATATGGCTAAGAGCCCCAACTACTGAGGTCTGAACATTGTGAATAGCAGTCTACTAAAAGTAATGTATATTTTATTCTTATACCTTAGCATATGTTTCCACCTAATATCATGCACATCCAGAGGCCCAGCTAAGACCTCCCTTTCCTTCTTTTTCAATGCATCACCTGCTCTCAACCAAAACCTCTGACCAGCAGCCGTCACTGAGATAGCTACACATACAGTGCATAAAGTGTTTTTGCAAAGGACCTGAACACTTTGTCATTGTGGGTCGCTGAGTGTAGATTAATGAGAGAAAAATGAATTTAAATGATTGTAGCATCAGGCTGCAAGTGAAAAAAGTGAAGGGGGTTTGAATACTTTCTGAATGCACTGTACCATCATATTCACATGAGACTCAAACACACACACACACACACACACACACACAAACACACACATACAGTGAGTGGTGGGGCGCTTCATTAGTCCTGGTTAATAAAGTGTAAAGGATTTTCATTAGAGCTGATGAGCCAGCTGGCTGAGGACAGAGCTGACTGACAAGAGGTCAGAGAGGAGGGAGGGATGAGGCAGAGGGAGAGGGAGGAGGAGGAGGTGGAGAGAAAAGGCAGAAAAAGAGTTGAGTTTATTTATAGAGCACTTTTAAAAAGTGGGTTTGCCACAACATTAATTACCTAAAATGAGAAGAGACAAAAAAGACAAACACAAACAAATGATGGAGGGAGAAAGTGACAGCATCGGAGAGAGAGAAGAAGGTATGGGGAGTATGAGAGAGAGGAAAGACAGAGAGGAATGTAGAAAAAAGTCAGAGAGAGAGAGAGAAGGAAAAAGAAGGATGAGGAAGGAAGATAATTGTAGATAAAAGTAGAAGAACAGCAAGCTGTCAAAGGGAGACAATGATGGAAGGACGAGAGAAGGAAGGAGAGTAAACAAAGAGGAGACAGAAAAGATGAAAAGGCAGAGCGAGAGGGTATAGAAAGGGATGAAGGGCAAAGAAAGAAAGGCGGAGGGATGGAGAGATGAAAGACGGGGAGGCGGCATGTGTGGCAAAACTCAAGGGGAGGAGAAGGGACACCGAAAGGGGAAGAGGAGGGTTAAAGAGAGAGGAGAGGATAGAGGGAGATGGGACGAGGTTGGCGGAGGGAGGGAAGGAGGGAGCCACAGAGGGAAGTACAGATGGGAAGAGGGGAGAAAGACATCAGAGGAGGGAAGGAGGGATCAGTTACAATTGCCTTGGGATGGGGGGAGGGGTGGAGGGGTAGAGGGAGATGCATAAGCAGGGCTGACAAAACTGGGGTAGAAAGAGCTGGACAGAGGGCACAGAGGCGGAGGACAGGTTGAGTCAGCTGTGTTTAAGGAACTATTCACAGAGAGAACTTATAACCAATCACCACTTCCTACCATTTTCACATACAGCCTCACACAGATAATATTTACATCCTTTGCATTTATCTTATATTCCAGGAGGCATTGCAAATACATGAATCTGATTTGCTGGACGGTCTCCTTTAACCTCAAACTAGGAGTGCCTTCACTTGCTTAGCAGAAACTTAGTATTTATTGTGTTTAAAGTTTTCAGCACTTGAACGCCACCTTGAGCTCTTACCTATCAAACATAAACCTGTAAACAACTGCACCACCCAAGTTTCTGACTTGTGGCTTTGCGTGACTTTAAAAAAGTTTAAAAAGTGAAGAGAATACAGATATAGCCTTCCCGATGTGAAGTCTATGCTCTTCACTGATAGAAAAAACAACTCTTGAATTCTAACCTTTGGTCATAATGTAACACACTCAGGTTTGTTACGGCCTCCAGTTTTTTCAGGTTGCTATGGTTACCCAATATTTCCAACCAAAGCACTTGAATAAGTTCTGATGTCAGAAATCTGAACTTCCAACATTGTATTCAAAGGCAGGAAGAAAGCCTGCCAGCAGTCTCATCCACCGTTCTATATCAGTGCTTATGATATAAATCTTTTCGCAACCATAGCTCTCCTTCTTTGTGAGGATAAGTTGTGTGGCGGAAGGATACGTCCAAGTAAGCCCCATTATGCCTGCCGGCTTGAGACAGCTACTACAGCGGAGGAAATTTAGCAACAGTGACTATAAATTACTGCTTGATTTTGTGAAGTGAACTTTCTCTTGCGCCGTATTATCCTTGCTTGCAAATTATAGTAGGTTTTTGCACTGAAAGATGATGATGACTTTTGGCACCACAGACTTGAATTTAGGTGTAGCTGTAGTTGGCTGGATAAAGATGAAAATGTAACCTCCATTGCTTGATGTTGCCCATGACTGGAATAAAGGACATAAACTTTAAAAAACCTGAACCCAAATTGGTTAAGTTTGGTAAAGACTAAGAGTGCATAATGACTTGTTAAGGATGTGGACTTCAAAGTTTATGACTTGGAACTTCACTTTGTATGAACATGTTTTTCTTTTTTCTGAAAGTTTTGCCCTTTCTTACGTGTCCTGTGCGTAGTCTTTGTTTGGACAGGTGATGATGCAACTCGATTATTTGCTGTAAACACCGAGATGTACAGTTTTAAAAGATTCTGTTCAAGTGCAACCTTTTACCAAGTGCTTGTCACATAATGTTTGAGGAGAACAGAGCATTGTGAATTTAATTCAATGAGAGAGGGAGGAAAGGCAAAGGAGACAGAGGATATTACTTTTGTCTTTGTCCTTGTCATTCAGGGTGACACTGTTCTAATAGCCCAGACACTCCCAGTATGGTGTGTGCGTGTGTGTGTGTGTGTGTGTGTGTGTGTGTGTGTGTGTGTGTGTGTGTGTGTCATTCATGAATATGTCCTTCCAGACCCAGACAGGACACAGAGACCAAAGTCACCTCTTCATGACAAACAGCTTTTAGCGAGAGGTGTGCCTCCATGTCTGTACAGGGGTGTGTGTGTGTGTGTATGTGTGTCAGAATGTCTGTCTGTCCCTCCTTATTACCTCTTTGAAACACAGAAGCCCTTAGGTGAGCATTTTGAAAGGATCTATTTAACCCATTAAGTCATTTTATTAAGTGACTTGGTCTTTTTCTTATCTTTTTCATTGTTTAACCATGTTGGAGGGTTACACCAACTGGTAATTTAATTCCCAAAAGTTCCAAAGCTTTTGAAATAAATGAAGTGAATTTGCTCAGGTTTCTCACACATTTGTTTAATGCACAGGGCAACTCATGAGAAGCTTCAGTGGCAGATTTCAGACATAAATTACTGAGTTTTACAAACAAAACATTATCAGGATTGACATAGGCTACATTAACTTTACCTGTCCATTATGTCACAGACTGGTAACCAATCATCGCCTCATTACCTCACTATCTATTTGCATATTTCAAATCTTGATCGACTCTTACTAACATGATAACTGTAACATCAATATTTGCTAAAAGCAGATGGTAATAGTTGATGAGGTGGGCATACTGTTAAGTAGAGCGGTGGATGACTAGGATCAAGTGTTTATACTCTCCTATATATTTCTATGGCTTTTTTAGCAGGTGAGTATCCTTGCCAGTAAACTAGGTGGGTATACTCCATATACACTACACCACTTTCTAAAAGTAACATTACATTGTTAGCTAATGCAGAAGAAAAGGACAAAACTTGTGCTAAAGGGAGCTCTTCTCCAGTCCAAGTCTGCGGCCTGGCGGCAGTATTGTGAAATATGGGTTGAGGGGGTGATCGGGTTCATTGACTGTTGTGAGAGCAAGGCGTCTCATGGCTCTGTCATATGAAATATTGGGTGTGGAGGAGTGAATGACTGTGGAGGCAGCATTTGTGATCCTGTTGACTCTGTTCTTGTTGCAGATGGTCAGCATGGTGTAGAAACAGCGGGAACAGTAGTTGATTCGTTGACCAAGTCCACTAGATGTCTTTCTCCAAAGAATTTCTGTGGTGTCCAAAGTGTCTCTTACTAATGGAGCATCTGGGCGTTTGTCTTTACAAGGCAGGTCAGAGCTGGCAATCAGGACCACGGTTTATCTAACATTAGTAACACATTATTAGCTGACTGACATTTACATTTCTAAAGTTGTAGACAGCAATACATAACATTCATTACTGTTTTGACATGTCCATTTGTAGGTGGCCCTGTAGAATTTGCTCTTTTTTTTCTCTGGTATCAGTTTTGGTTCAAACATGTACGGCTATATTACTCCTATTTTACCACTTGCCATTGTGTAGTGTCCAGTAGTTACCAGAAAATAAGCAGAGGTGTGTGTGTTTGATGGGCAGAGTCAAAGGTGAGCATGTATGCGAGCAGCGGTGGGGTCGGGGGTGAGTGGAGATTTTAAAAGAGGTGTAGACTATTTGCATATTCATAGATCTGTGAATACTAAATGAAGGCAAAGGTGTAGAGTTACATCTGTGGGCTTATGTCTCATCAGGAAAAATTCTCAGATGAATAGAAAAAATAACAGCTCGTCAGGAATAAAAGCCTCCTGACCCCTGGTTTAATCAATGCCAGGGATGGGGCTTTAATATTTAGATCAAGCGGTGTGTGAGTATTTCCTGTCAGCGTTAGTGCCATCATGAAAGTTTGCAGGTGTTTTGCTGTGAGAACACCCTTGTCCTCTCGCTCTGCCTCCATCTCCACTACAGAGGTTTATAGCTGCGGCTCCTTTGTCTCTGTTTTGATCAGTGCAATGAGTTTATCCATATTTAATGACTGTCCTAATGAAACTTTCACCTCATGTTTGCCCGCTCTGCATTTTCTATCCCGCCCTCCTGAGCTCAGACAGCCAATCTTTAAAAAAAAAAAAAAAAGAGAGAGAGAACGAGAAAAGAGTGATCAACTTTCTATGTAAAAGACGATGGAAACATTTGAGAGAACACTCCCAGGTATACACCATGTTTTGTGTGTGTGTGCATGTGTGTGTGTGTGTGTGTCAACTTGGGAGAAGGCCCACTACTCCAGGCTAAATGACTAAAGGGCCCCCATGGTGCCCATTGGAGATGCCCGACTAGAATGATGATTTCCTGGCTCTGATGAAGGGGTCCTTCAGGCAACAGGCAAGGCGGCAATGATCCATTACGATAGCAAAGCTCTGTCCCGGTGGCCTACACACACACACACACACACACACACACACACACACACAAAAATAGGCTCATGCATACAGACAAACCACACAGTCATTCTCACAGTCTCCCTCTCACCTCTTTACACACACACACATTGGCACTCTTTCCCTCGTGCGCACACACACACACACACACACACACAAACACACACACACTTGCTTTTCTTGCTCTCATCCATTATTTAACATGGAGAAGTCCCATTGAGCAGCATGTAGGGACACTGGAGAGTCACAGGGAATGAACACTCTAATTAGAACAGCGAATGGAAAGATTTAGAGCGAAAATGTGAACAGAGACGGAGGGAGAGCAGGACTAAAGAAGAAAGCCAGGAGAGACCGAAGCAAGAGAGAGAGAGAGAGAGAATGCTTTGGAGGGAAGGAGAGAATGGTGTCAGAGGGGAGGAGAGCATATACAACGACATAATGAGAGAAGAGAGGCACAGCAGCTTTTAGAGGGGAAAATAAAGACAGAATGCTTTAAGGAGAAAAGAGTGAGTAGAGAAGAGAAACACTTGTTTTTGAGTGAGTTTCATGTGGTTGGGGAACGATCGTCTCATTTTTATTTATGTCTAGGCTGGGCCTCAGGAGGATAGGATGTGAGTTTGATAGTAGAGGTGAGAGGGAGGAGGTCCTATTTAACAGCATTTAAATAAATCCATTCAGATCCTGACACTTAACTTCACACAGAGTTCACTGAGGTGGAATCTCAACAGACACAATACAGGCAGCAAAATGCATAGTGTCATGAGGTGGTGGGGTGGAAACTGAAGTAGGTTTGTGTGTGTGAGTGTGTTATCCTGACCATGAGCAATAAAATATTTAATTGATAAGACTGATAAGTTTCATGCATCAATTTCCATCTAATGAGACGGAGGCTTCAACTGTATTTGGCTAGGGAGCTGGACCCACAGTTTAAGATGCTTTAATATAAGGTGTTGTTTGCTTATATGTAAATATACACTACTCACAAAAAGTTAGGGATATTTGGCTTTTGGGTGAAATTTATGGAAAATATAAAAAGTTCATGCTACAGTGATATTATATCATGAAAGTAGGGCATTTAAGTAGAAGCATACACTGGTGATTTCCTCATCTCAAACAATTTCTTGAAACAAAAGCCAACAACAGTGGTGGGTATACCACAACAAAAAATGTCAGTGTCAATAACTTGTCATGTGCCCTTGAGCATCAATTACAGCTTGACAACGACGTCTCATGCCGTTCACAAGTCGACTTATTTTCTGCTGAGGCATGGCATCCCACTCTTCTTGAAGGGCGGCCCTCAGGACATTGAGGTTCTGGGGTACAGAGCTCCAGCCTCTACACGGTGACTCAGCTGATCCCATAGGTTTTCTCTGGGATTCAGGTCTGAGAAAGTGCAGGCCACTCCATTTGAGGTACCCCAGTCTCCATCAGCCATTCCCTAATGATACGACCTCGATGAGCTGGAGCATCAAACACCTGATGTGAATTTTGCCGTTAAACTCCTTGTTAGAGAACAGCAACTTGTGCAAAAAGTACTGAAACATTGAACAGTTGGACATGTGCATTCAAAAGTTTACAGAAGGTCACATTAAGTTCACCTGTAAAGGTTATAATGCATTTTAGGTTCATCCTGAAATTTCACCCGAAAGCCGAATATCCCTAACTTTTTGTGAGAAGTGTATGTAGGGATGTATTCAGTCGATAACAAAATGTCAGAGGTGGAAGTAACTAATTACATTTACTCGCATTACTGTAACTGAGTAGTTTTTGGTGTACTTGTTTTTGTGTACTTGTACTTGTTTTTTAAAGTCAGTCATTTTACTTGTACTTAAGCACATTTTTGCTTGTGTATTGTACTTCACTGCATTTTTAATCTGAACCATCACAGAGAACAAATGATCAATGACACATTGTGGAAGCTTCACAATAAAACATCAGTGAGCAAAGACAACAAGAGCAATCTGCTTCTACTGTGTTGGTTCTACTCTTTGCTGTTTTCTCACTTCAGTCAACCCTCCACAATTTTGCAGAATGCCCCTTTAAAAGAAACTAGTTTGAACAATGTTCTCTCCTCTTTTTCTAACTGCATGGAAAAGATCTCATCTAACAGTTACTGTTCTGAAGAAGGAACTCAGTCACTTTTACTCAGTTCATTTTAAATGAGCTACTTTTTGCTTTTACTGCAGTAGATTTTTACAGCAGAACTTTCAATTCTACTGGAGTAAAAATATCTGCAAAAGTAACAGTACCTCTGCTTCAGTAGCAATTTGTAGTACTCTTTCCTCCACTGCAGAATGTATTATTGCTTATTCAGCAACAGTATTTAACTTAGGCCATGTTACTGTTTACTATCTTGAGCCACTGTACTTTATTTTTAATAAGCCTAGTTAGTTGGATGCAAAAATGAAAAACAAAACAAAAAACAAAACAAAACAAAACAAAAAACAAACAAAAACATAACAAAAGGTGCACATGTTTGCTGTGTTCCATTAATTTTAAGGCACTAATTTTTCTTTTTCTTTTTCTTTTTTTTTTTTCAAAAAAGGACAAAGAATTGGAATTCTTAAACTGAAGCGCAAATGCCAGCAAAAGCCTCATTTGCACCCAGCTGTTTTTGCACAGAAACACACTCAGTACTGCCTGGCATGTAACATGTTATTATGAATGTTTCTACACAATTCAGACATAGCTTAATACCATTCCATCAAGTTCTAAGCCTGGTGTGAGTATCATGGAGGTGATTATTCAGGCAGACAAGGATCCAGTTACTTGTTTGGTTTGTGAGTCTGCTATGGAAGTTTTAAGTATTTCTACATGACTTTTGGATATTTGTTAATAAATGATTTATTTATTAGTTTTTGCATGAATCTCTGTTTTTAGTACTCAGTAAAGAATAAAACCTCACTCTCCTGTGCTTTGCTGCAGATGGGAGTTATGCATGTGAATCAAAACTGATGGTCAGTCAGGATACACTGCTGTTCATTTTCTTCTGTGTTTCAACTGGCTCTGTACTACAGACTAAAGCAGGGGCAGTCTTAACCTTTTATGGGCCACCCCCCCACCTCCCCATCCACCATCCACCTCCCGTACCAACTCCCAATTTAAAATTAAAATTAAATTAAAATGTGTCAGCCCTTAATATTAATGCTCATTAATGTTCTGCATTAACAGTATATCATTAAAAAAGCAAGTCACCAAATGTCAAATGTCAGACTTGATATTAAACTGGACTGTTGGAATGACTATCATTAGTTTGCAGGGAGAAAAACACATTATATGGCTATTATACTATTATACTTACATGGCCTTAAAGCAAAGTTGAATTTTGGTAGAGTGCTGGGTTGTACAGTTATCTGAATGTGATATGAGCCCACATGGTGGTGAAATATCCTCATTAGTTCCTCTGTAGTCAAGATGCTTAATTAGAAAAATGCTGCAAACAGACTTTACAAACAAGAATGGATTGCACAGGCCAAGTATTACAAATGTCCTAATCAGACCAGATCCATAAACTCTGACAAATCATTGACTCAGATCCTATACTTGGCAAAGGTCTATCCATTTGCCATATTGTTTTGTGTAAGACATAAGAAACACCTCTTAATCTGAAAAACTGGCCTGTGAGAGCAGACGGTCCACATAGTCCAGCCCCAACATTAAAATTAAAATTAACTTAAAATTTGTCTTCCCTTAATATTAATGCTCATTAGTATTCTGTGTTGATGTTATATCATGAAAAAAAAATTGTAGTCCATTCCCTTGGGCAACTGCAGATGCAGTGATTATACACCATGCAGTTTTGCACATAAGATGACTACTTTTATACACCTGCAGAGGAAAACTATGAAAGATACCATCAACATGTATCACATGTCATCAATATGCTTAAGTGCCCATGTGGTTTGCCTACATTATTAAGACAACTAGACCTCTAAATCAAGGATATGTGAACATAGGTGTGCCATAAGAAAGCATGGCATCAGAAGCCCAGTGGCTCAGACCAGAAGTATCCCATAATGTTTCACCTGATGCCTGGGTAAAGACGAGGTCCAACAGCCCTGCTGAGGCACTGACTGACTTCTGCCTTTTGGATTTACAGCTTGGACACTCTAGCCCAGGGGTGTTTAATAAAAAATGGATGGAATAGCTTCGGGAAAAAAAACAAACATTTTGGCAGTGTGAAAATCATTTTGAATGGTCCGATTCTCTTTTTTTTCTACCATTTTGCAATCACATGACCTCTGGTGACCCTTCTGGACAAATATTTGTAAATATAAATATTTGTCTCTGCACTGATTCATGTCTGAAGAAGCACTCACGCCTAATACATCACATTCTTCTTTTCTTTTTTCTGCTCATTATTATTATTATCATTAACTGTATGTACATTAATAAGAAAATGAGAAAAGAAAGAAAAAAGAAAATAAAGTCATATATACTTATTGACAGTATATGAGAGGAGTGTGCACAGGTGTGTGTGTGTCTGTGTGTGTGTGTGTATGTGTCTAGTCAGTCACTGTTTAATGAATGAGGCCAGCTAAGAAAGTCAGGAGACAGAAACGGAAGAGGTCAGAGGGTGTGCCTGTGTTGATTCTTTGTGCGCATGCATGTGTGTGAAAGTGTGTGTTGTGCTTGAGCATCTGTGTGTTAAGAGTCAACGTTGATGTAGCTGTGTGTGTTGACACGAGTTTAACTTGTGGAGGTGTGTGTGTGTGTGTGTGTGTGTGTGTGTGTGTGTACGTGATGGATGAGAGATTGGAGATTGTCTAGAGAGAGAGAGAGACAGGTCAGAGGTCACTGTACACCTGCCCTGACCCTGAGACTCAGATGAAGAGAGTGCATGTTTGTGTGCGTGTCTGTGTGTGTGTTTGTGAGCCTTTGGGCTATGTATAATGAATGACTCTTTCAGAGCTGCCTCTATAACCCTAGAGGCTGATAGAGGGCAGGAGAGAAGATGTGCATGATACACCTCTGTGTGTGTGTGTGTGTGTGTGTGTGTGTGTGTGTGTGTGTCTGTCTGTCTGTGAAAAGAGAGGTTCACACCAAAGATTTATGAGACGTGTTGATACTCTCAACTACTTGCAAAAGAATGTCAGTGTATGATCTGCAACCTCCTGAAACCTGCCAGTTTACACCAATGACCGTAGATGAGACAGTGTGTCGTTTCCATAGAAACAATTCTCTTTACCTCTGTGCTTCTAAATTGTTGTGTAACAAACCAGTACAGGCTCACCACATCAACCTCTCCAAGGTGAGACAGCTTCACCTGCCTGCCTGACAGCACAAGTTGCTATTATATCCCAAGACTGACTTGATTTTACTGCCAAGGGAACGTTGCTTGCCAGCACATGGGTGGTTTTCATTTGAACATGTTTTATTTATTTTATTTAACCCTATAAATAAAATGCCCTTCATTTCTTTAAAAAAAAAAAATCATTACTTTGGCATATGGGGGCAAATGTAGTTTGTTGGAAAGCACATATTGTTTAAAAAAGTAATAAACAAAAATAGTAATAACCTACATGAAATTAAAGTTACAAAAGTTTTCTTTGACTTCTTCTTTTTCGTCCTGTTTTTGTTTTGTTTGTTTTACTTTGTTCTTATATGACAAAATTATTATATTTATTGTTTTATATTTGTTATTTTAGATGACACTCTGTGCTTTCCAATGACAAAGAAAGCTTCTTCATAGACCAAAGCAACAATTTTAAAATATATATATATTTTTGAAAAGAAATAAAGGGAAGTTGGTGCAGGGGGTTAAATAAAACCTATTAAAATGAAACCCCGTCCCTCTTGGGGTGGAAGGGGGATCTTACTCTACTGTTCAAGCCCTAATATATAATGGCAGTAAGCAAGACTATGCAGCGCACGAAAGACACTGCATCACACACCTTTCCAATGTGTCAGTATGCTGAGGAAGCACTCAGAAGCACTTTAAGATGATGGACTGGTGCAGTAGATGCTTGTAAATATGTGCATCTGGAACACCCTGCAACCAACAAAACAACGCCCGTTATCGTCCCCCAGCAGAGCCAGCAGTGGTGTCCTGGTGGCATGAGGTCTGTGAAGCTGTGGACTTGGTTTCCAGCAGTAGCAAAGAGGAGATTTAATCAGCGGGGGATGAGCGAAGCAGCTCTCAGAGAAAACGATTAGCAAGGCAACCAAGGGTCAAGAAACCTCTTCACCTTCTGCAGGAGCAAACTGAGCCCACATGGAGCTCCAGCTCTCAGGGCCTGGTCGTTCTCCTTCTGGCTCATGTCAAGAAGTAGACTTATGTCTGTCATAAGCTGAGGAAACACGAGAGTTGGTCAGGTCCATTGGTTTGGAAAGATTATCTGGTTGTGTTAAGGGTTTGCATTTGCAGTCTAAACCAAAGATCTGAGTCATTATATCAAACATACTGACTGTAATTTCCACTGACTGAAAACTGCTCTTTTGTTTACTCTAAGATGCATGTAGGGATATGGTGCTGATGCATCATCAGTCATTCCACCCCTGAGGGACCCCTAATCTGGTTACTATTTAATGACTAATCGGCTTTCACTGATCACATGACTCAAATCACTTGACTCACAAGTGCAAACCCAGGAAATTATCAATACATGGACTGTCCCTGAAGATTGAACTAAAAAAAAAAAAACTCTGTGATAGGATAAAGACATAGCTATTCAGATGAATCAGTGGAGCTGATGGCTAGCTAGCTGGCATCAAGCTAACACACAAATATAAAAAATGTAGGCAAGATGAATGTTGACATCCACCAACACCAACACATGTAAGGATATCAGTGGATTTCAGTGAGATACTTGGTTTTGTTTGAGTCAAGAGGTTGTTTAAAAATTCAGGAAATTAATGTTAAACTGCTTAACATTTTCTGGGTTAGGGCGCCTAAACCTCTGCCTAAAACTGTGCACCCCCACGTTCCAGATCCTAGCTATACCCCTGGCAATATTCGATCTTTGTGACCCAAAATGCTTAAGGAACCCTAACATCTTATCAGCCTATCAGCCTCATACAGTAGTCAAACTGAAATATGCTGGATACTGACTGGAGAATCCAGCCAGTATCCAGAACTCAGTAACAATGAGAGGAAGATAGACCCACTACTGTCCTACAGAATAGCCTGGTGGGGAGGGGAAGTGAGGTAATAATAGATTTTCAAAAATGGGTGAACTATCCCTTTAAACAGCAGTCTGCAGCTCTTTCCAGAAAAAGCTGAACTCACCATTTTTCTCTTTCATTTCTTTGATAAACTTGCTATAAAGTGAGCAATCACTGATCAACTTTGCTGACATCACCTGACAGGATTTCTGTGAGTTGTAGTTTAAAGGGATAGTTCACATTTTTGGACATGAAGCTGTACAAAATCCTCCCCAGCAGTGTAGTGCATGAAAAGGATTTTTTTGTTTGTTTGTTTGTTTTTTTTTTTTACTTAAGGTGTCCCCTGAGCAAAGTTTTGAGCAGCAAAACCAAGATGGCAAGGAGTAAAAAAAACTTTGTGTGTGTAATGTGCATTTCAGCAAGGAGGATGATGTCCCCACACGGCCAGGACAGAGGAAACAACATGTTTTGAAGAGCACTGCTGTGCCAGCTCTCCTGGTAAGAAAACCAGCTATGAGCCAATAAGATGGCTTACTGCCTGGTTAGAAGGTAACCAACATTACAGTTTGGTTGAAGTGGCTATCAAGAATTGTCTGGTATGATCAGCTGATCATACAGAATCATCAGACTAGTGAAGTTTCTACTTAATATAACGTTATAATGGCCATTGTTATTATTGTCTGCTTCAGTGTCAAAGTGTATCAGTTTCAGGCCAGTAAGGATGACGAACATACAAGATAGTCAATGATTTCTGTTGTCACCATTGTAGGTCAAACATATTGCTTGTTACTTCAGAGTGCCCCGCAGTTTTTATGAGACAGCTCTGAGAGTGCTTATATGGCCAGATATTGTTGTCATAGAAACAAAACCCAAGTGTTTTCGGAGCTCCCACAGTCAACCCCTCTGAAGTCCAGAGCTGGAACTGAATACTTGAAGTTGGTTCCCACCTGCCCTGCACAAACTATTCCAACAACAAAGCCATCAACATCTGGAACATATCTCACCTGACCTCCTACCTGGATAAAGTCACAGGTAAGCTGGAAGTTATATTTTACCTTGCAAAATTCTCTCAAAATGAACAGCTGTTGGTGACATTTTTTGAATGTATAATGATGAAGATGGGGCTTAGTGAATGTAACTATTAACCATTAACACAACAGAAAATAAATAAACCACATCTTGGAAAACTAGCTGTCATTATATAGGCAGAAGTGATTGCTTTTAAAGAAAGTGAATTGTAAATGAGTCCGCCTAGTCCATGAGCCAAGACCCCAAAATTGACCCCCGACAACCGAACGGGTGGGCAATTTCTAGTTTGTTTTTTTTGACTTGCCACATATCTCTAGTTCACATTTTCGCATTATAGCCTTTGCAGACTGGCAGCTTAGTGATGGTTATCATGCATTGAATATATGGACCCCTATAGCAGAAACCAGAGGATTTCGTATAGTACATGTTTGGTATTATGAGGCTTGTTGACTTCTTGTGAACTACTCAGGCTGCCTAAATCAATCCAATATTAGCCACAAATATGATCTGGGCAACCAATAATACCATTGTTTCAATTGTCTTATATCTTGAGAATATATTGGATTGATTTATTGCCTATCTTCTTCCCAGCGGTGGATGCCACATACATGAAACAGGATAGAGGTCCACTGGCATCTTAATTCATATTTTTGAGAAAATTTAGGCATTGTTGAGCAAATTTCATACAGTAAGCAGTAACCACTTAAAAGTATCCCATGTCAGGTCCATATGACAAAAGATAAAATGAACTGAAAATAAACTATGCATCACCTTTTCAGCACCACTACAACAGCTGCAAGGCCACCAGAAGTGATTGCCCAAAGACGTGATCCATGGCTGAAGGTCTCGGTTGTCCTTCTTCCTGGCAGCTGCAGTTGCCTTCTTCTATATACCTACATGAAGTATAAATAAAAAGGTAGATTAAGCCCTGTGAAATAGCCCACTCAAAGGTCTTCTCAAAAACACAGAAAAAGCCAAAAGTCTACAAATGTTTCATTTATTTGAGTTAATATAAGCAAATTTCTACTTTTTTGAAAGCATTATTGAACACATTATATAAAGGAACACTTTGCCTAGTGCTACCTTTTGCAACGTGCCACGGATCAAACTCATATCTGAGGTCAGGGTAAGACTCCCTCATGGTCTTGTGTATTGATGGAGCACAGTGCAGGTGAACTTGTAGTAAATTTTTAACAAAGACGAATAAACACATGCACAGAGACCCATAAAAGTAGCACATAATGATTCTAAACAATGAACAAGAGAGAAGGAAGAAATGGCTGGAGAAGAACAGTGCTGCCTACAACACTCTCACGGCTGTGGTACTTGATAAAAATCTCTTGGGAGACCTGAGTCAAATGACCTTATTCAAACACACAAGTAAGATGGAATAAGGTTATGAACATTAGGTTTACCACATCTATTCCCAGATTTCCCCCGGTATATCAGTGCATATTGCGGCTAAACGACTAGTGAGTGGAATCATTTCCCTGCATGCCAATACCTCAGTCCAGGAAGTAGATTGCATTAGTGACACAAAACAGTACGAGAAGACCAAAGGATAATGTGAATGTGGCTTGAAGCATGAAGCTTGAAAGATACAGCACAAAAATGAAGCTTCTGTTTGACTGCAGATTGCCATGCTCGTCTGCTGCCATGATTGTCTGCCCCCCTGTCTCTCACTCATACATATTCACCTGGACCCATCTTCTCTCTATACTGAACTGAACTTGACTATTTTGATTCATGTCATACCCATATTTTCCTCCTGTATTCATGCCTGGTGTCATACACTGCTTAGAATGGATATATCATAGTTTAGCTATGTTGGTACCAATGCATCTGCACTGTACATATAGTAAGCTCATTATCATCATCTCCCTCCACTCCCCTCCTTCCCAGGGAAACAAAAATACATGTTTCACTCCAAGCAATCCAACCAATGGAAGGATGCTCTATGAGCCAACCATTCAGGATTTCACAAAAGACTTGGTGCAGCTTGTCATTCAACAGCGGCTTGATAAGAATATCAACCCTGGAGACAAGCAGTTCCACATCCATCCTCCAGACAACATACCAGCCAACATTGCTCCCACTCCAAAGCCAAACAAAGATGACTTGGTGGCACAACATGCATCATGTTTTCCAAGCAAAAGCACAGCAGAGAGACTTTTTTTAGTAAAGCTAAAGTTACATGTTTGGCCTCTCATGTCTACCAAACACAAAGGTAGAACTGGTTGAGGTCTAATAACCCTTACTTCCATTACAAACTGTTTCTGCTCTCCTTCCTGAGTAATTTTGTAATCAAAACACAAGATAGAAAATGTGTAAAAGAAATTTTGTTTCAGGGGATGTTGATGTTTCCCACAGCTATGTTTAAGTACACTGAACAGGGGTCCCGCCAGGAATTTTGGGCCCCATGAAAAAAAGAAGATATATATTTACTCGAGAATGGTTTAATAATTTTATATTAGTTTTTCCCTATTTTTGGGAACTGCTGTCAGGCAAGGGCCCTTGGAATTATCCTAACTTTTCCCCCATTTACGGCGCCCCTGACACTGAAATAAGGAGGTCTTATTGAGGGTGCAGTTGATTATTTTATTTTATAATAAAAAGATCACATCTGGTGTCTTGGCAAATTTATTTATTTATTGTCAATAATAAACAGGACTGGAACAAATAAACCTAAATAGGTGGTGCATTTCTGTTCATTTTTATATAAAATAATGTTGATAAAAAGAAATCTTCAATAAAAATGGAAGTGACTCAGTCAAACAAAAAACTTCTGAAAATGACTGAAAACCTGTCATTTCAAACAAACACAGTGCTTCCTCAGACTCCTTGAACCCTACAAACTGTCCGTTTGGTGATGGATATGTTTTCTTATGAGGTCCATCACACACCTGGACCGAGCTTCTCTCCTTTAGGGCCCATTCTATGACGAAGCAATAGGCCACCAGCCTGTACTGTCTGAAATATAAAACAACATAATGTTACCAAGCTAACAAAAATATCCTCACAACTAATAATGAATTCCATAATCATCTTATAAGAGATAGCCATAACACTTACTCTGAAGACAGCCGGCCTGGGACACTTCTTTCAGTTTATTTTGGGAATGTGGAAACAGGTCTGCACGACACCAGCATTCAAGATCGTGGGAAAGTCTTGATGGCAAGTAATACAGACAAAAGCAGATGCACTGGCCTCCTCGTCTGATATTAAGAGGTCTTGTATCTGTGGCATGACGAGTTCCCATTCACGGCAGCAGTAGCTCTCCACCTCCGTCAACATTGGCTGGCACTTCGAACAAGTACACCAACATTTTTCATTCACTCTCTCTCTCTCCTTGCTCTCTCTCTTTCATATAACTGCATGTCCAAAAATGCGAACTATCCCTTTAAACAGTTTTTAAATACATACCTGTTGCTGCCATTTAGAGGCACTTATGTACAAATTTGCCTTGTGCTGCTTTAAATCCAATGGTTTAATTGAAGATGCAACGATATAGTCGAACATAATTTATTTTTTCCTCTCACTACTTCTGGTTCCCTAAACGCAACAGAACAATTTACAATTTTTGTCGTGCTTTGTGTGTAATAGCTTGGGGACATGATTGCAGTGCATTATGGATACAGATGGAGCGTCTGCCGTTGGAGTGCTGTTTGGACATGGTCTTTTAATTTGTGCTACTTAATTGGTTTAATGTATATTAGTTCTTTTGCTGCTGCTGTGTGTTTTCTTGTTTTGTTTCTGTTCTTGCTTTTGTGAAAATTAATGAGCAGTTGTTTTTTTAAGGGGGGGCATGTCAGCACCTTTACTGCAATATTTTGGCAATATAGCAGTACTGTGTAATGTTGCTGGTGCAAAACCCAGTCTTTGTTGTGATGGCTGATATTAATTTGCTAACAACGCATACATGGCTAAGTATCAAGCATCTACTCCATTTCATTTTGGGCACTGGCCCAAATGTGCTTGGAAAGCCCTTTACAAACGGTGCACTCTTGCTCTGTCTGGCTGTATTGTTCCCATGCTCCGCACCGAATGATACATTTTTCAACAGCACAACACAAACACACACTCACCCTACCCCTCTGTACTTGTGAAAGCCCCTCTGTAGCTACCAACAAAACCTTACAGATCCGCTCCAAGGAAAACAAGTGTGTTAACAAAGTTATTATGACTTTACCTCACTCTGCTTCTGTCATGAGTACAGACTGTCCTTCTCCCTCTTTCTATCTCTCTATCTCCATCACATTGATTCACACACACATTCTTGTATTTCTGTACTCAGACTGAAAGTATGAAGATGCAAAGATGAGTATTTTGATGCACCTTAGTTCTTTAAAGGCATCAGTATTCCATTATTATTATTCCATTCCAAGTTTTAATAATATCAAATTTTTCAAAATGGGCAGGCAATACTCTGGTGTAGCATTAGAATTCGGCAATACAGTTAAGACTGGAATCAGGTTCAGGTTAAGGTAAGGGTTAAATTTTGTTAAATATTAGAGTGAAGATTAGAATTAGGTAAGGATTAAGGTTTAATATGTAGTTGAATGAGTTAAAGCACACATGCATGCGCACACACACACACACACACACACACACACACACACACACACACACACACACACACACATCTCTCTCTGTCCTCACCATTATCTCCATATTTCTGAATATTGCTCATGTTAACAGTGTGAGATTGGGTTAGCACATATGGAACTGTTCATTGTACAGCAGGTTTTACAATTCCTAGCATGGCTTTATTTACTGTTCCCAACACGATATAATAAAACTGATCCATATCATCATTAATAAGAAACTGTGTTTTGTGATATAACTTTTTATGGGAGCTGGGGAAATTTTCTTTTAGATCCCGAAACCACAATATTATTTACTACCTATACACTGTTTTACTTCTCTGAAATTCGAAGTGCTGTAGCATTTGCATTTTTTACGCACACACACACACACACACACACACACACACACACACACACACACACACACACACGCACAAAACACACACAGTAGTTACACTACTACTCCACATCACAATCACAAATACACACATAAGTACACATAAACACATCACATTTTCTGAAACAGACCAACTGCTACTAGTATGACTGACTCCGATTCTCCTTCACACACACACACACACACACACAGTCACACTTGTAGGACTCTAGCTTTTACTTCATTTTTCTTAAATGCACTACATTTCAAACTGAAATTCTCCTGCGCTTCTCGGTTCCTCTGAACTGAAAAAGAAGCATGAGGAATGTTCTGTCGAAGCCAAGAGAAGTGCGGTAGCTGGTCATTCTTGGCAAGAGGAGTGCTTGTTTTGTTCAGCTTCCTGCTTCCTTTTGAAGCGATGGCTGCCTGTGAATACATTCCTCACACCTGCTGCAGAAGATAATGAGATAGGAGTGTGTGGTGTGGATTTCCTTGCTCATTTAAATGCTAATATGCTTTTTCCCCCTCATCTGTTCCTGATGTCATTTCAGGTCACTGGCTGAGATTCCATTTGTTTTTTAAAATTAGTTTGGGAGAGTTTCTGCTTCTATAGTAAGAACACTTTGCTGAGTCACAGAAAACAAATATAATTTTTAAAAACAGTGTTGACAAAGCACTGTGATGGCAATTAATACTTTGGACATTTAGGTAACACTCTTATACAAAGTGACAGACACCAGAGAAGATTTCATACTGTGCACAAAATGACAACTGCTTTTACAAACTGATGGACTAAAGGTATTTTTAAATGAAGTCACCAGTAACTTGTCTCTTTAAGAAAAGATATGTAAATGTGTTGTGGAAAAAACATACATATTATAGTGTATAATATGTAAGTATGGATAGCACATCGAGAGAAAAGCCAAGCACGATACAGTCATTCAAGAATCACAAGACCAAGAGAGACGTAAAGAAATCATAATGACTTTAAGAACTCAATATATCATAGCAATATATCATTATGTACGCTACCATGTAAAACTATGTTGTCCTTTCCAATGTGGTTCAGAAGAAATACAGGCATCAGAGATATCAGATTATAGCGGTTATAGAGCGATGGTCGTCCCAGTTAGCTGAAGAAATGTTCACTTTCACTTATCTTTCTGAGTTAACATGGCAACACCTCGGCATCTTGTTGAAAACATGAAAGCACTGCCCCACCCAACCCCATTTTAGTATGATCAGACAAACAGGTGGCTTTCCCTCTCATGTACCAAGCAGGCACAGCTGTAGTACCCACATGTTTAGCTCTGCTAGACTTTTAGGCAAGGAAGATAGAAATGACAAGTCATGATTATCGTTAGCCTCGCAGGAAGAAAAGAGGAGAAAGAAAGAAAAAAGAACATAAAGATTTAGTTGCCGTATTTGTCGTATTTGTCCCATTTCATCACACTAGTAAGAAAGTACTCTGCACAGCAAGACACAGTGTTATCTCACTGTTATCTTAGCATCACAGCACTTCCTGTTTCTAACTGTCTCCTTGATGTAATGCTTTAATGGTGGGGAAATGGATTTCTCTCATTTAAATTATTATTTTTTTTCTTTAATAGTAGTAGTATTAGTATTTTAATTTTGTGAGGTCAGGCTGACTAAATAGCAACACAAGAAACGGTAAATGGATATGACACAAAGATAACATCCTCATATTCGGTCCGTGTCTGCTTTCGATGCAGTACAACCAATCAGGTTTCAGGAAGCCCTGAGGAGGAACTGATCAGAAATATCAAGAGGGCATTTAACCAAACAAAGATATTACATACCAATTAAAACAGCTAGCATCTCTCCCTCTCTGTTTTTTCACTTACTTTCCTTTTTTTTGTGTGTTCTCTCACTGCTCCTTCTATTTCCCACTATACCTCCTGCGTTCCTCTCTCACTCTGTTGTTTATCATTTTAATTAAGTTACAAAGTAATTAAATCTTTTTCGCAAAAGTGAACTGTCTGAGCAAGTGTGTGTGTGTCTGCTCGTGTGTAGGACCGTGTGTGTGTGTGTGTGTGTGTGTGTGTATGCAAGCACACACACCACCCTTTATTACTTGGTGTGCACTTGCAGGTGTATACTCAAGCTTGCCACTAACAACCCCATCACTGTAACAGCCTTATGGTCCCTCCACAGCATTATGTTGATTTAAATGGTGATTGGCAAACAGTTAATGGCAGTAATAATATGACAGAATAGACAGTTGAGAAGCCGTTTGTCTGATGGTAATGGAGCCCTGCTGTAGCTGAAGATGGAGGCAGATATTCATTGTGCGTTATGGTTTTACACTAATACTCAGTGAGGTGCTGGAGGCATGAGGGTCTAATGCTGTTTCGCTCAAAGTCGGAAATTTGCAGCTGGTAGGTCATAATGACAGCCTTTGTGCATTCCAGACTTCAAGCTTGGAAGCAAAAACAGGGAAGAAACGTGGACATGGACAGTCCCAGGATTGTATTTGTCCAGTATATAATCCTGTTCCCCATGTAACAGTTAATGCTAGTGTTGTCTGATGTTTCAAAGCAGTTTACATATCATGTTAATAACTGTAAGTGTAACTTTATATTTCAAATTTACATACTTAACTCTTTAAATCTCAGGAGCCCAAGGAGAAACCCTCTGAACTGCTCGGATAACTTCAAGGTCAAATGAAAATTGAGCAGAAGTGCATTGTGAAGCAGATTATAGACACATCAAAAACAATGCTAAAAAGTGTATGCTGCCATGTGATGTCAAAACACATCTTGCCAGGAAGGAGTTTACATGAGTAAACTCGGACAGTGAGCCAACATATAGTTGAATGTAGCAATTAGTCTCATAAACATCCATCCAGTGTCCCCGGATTCTCTGATGCATAGTTCATAGCAAGAGTTGTGTGAAAATGTGAGCGTGGAGCCAGTGTTGAGTAGAAGAGGTTTCAAAGCAGCAAAATGTCTTGTGATGAGACAGTGGCAGATGCCTTGAAGAGGATGTTTCTATCTGGCGTGTCTGCTCATTAAGATTAAAAACTGTGCCAGGCACTGGGAAAAAGAGACCTGAGATAATCTGGGAACATCCCATGACACTCTTTGAAAGGGCACGTTACCTAGAATAATATGGGGGGAGACTTGCTTTGCAATCTGGCTCTGCAAATGATTGTTGGAAAGACACCACACTGCTGAGTGACTGAGTCCCCGTGCATGCAGAAATGCACAAAGCATCTGTTCAGACCCAACACATATATAGTTTTGTGGATCACTTAAAAATTCAAGCACATACATGGCAGCATATATCCTGGCACAGTATGTCTCAGTTTGAATCATTTTGTTCTAATCATATTTATTATTGTTTGAGCAAGAATCTGTATGTTTGGGAAGTAATGAGCATACAGCTGCATACTGGAGATACAGCATGATGAGTGTGAGCTTTTTAAATTGAACTTTTGACGGCATTTTGTTGTAAAACTGTAAAATTATGGACCTATTTTTTTTCCATTGGGTCAGAGATTGCTAGTGATTTTACCATGAATGCTTGTGAGTAAAATTTTATCCATCAGAAAAGAGAGTATTTGATAAAAGAAAAGTTATGTATTATGCGTGAAGTGTCCCTTTAAAGTGCAGTTCTTTCTAGTATAGTGGCCAGCAACTATTCTGACTGAGCAGTCTGCCTGCATGGAGGTGACAAGCAAAAACCCCTTGCTTGTTTTTGTTTTGTTTTGTTTTTTCTCCTCAACATTTTCTTCATCAATTAATGGTCTTACTGGCTAGTGTCAGCTCTTCTTTATTGTTGGGCTTATTCTTTTTGAAAATTATTGTCCCATTTTGAGTAAAGGAAAGCCATACTGGGGTATGGTTTTACGGCCTGGTTACTTTTTGATTGACAGGTGGCTTAAGCCCAGTGGAGCAATACTGCACCATCCAGCTAGAAGCTGCACTGTAGCCATGTTGGCTGTAATCAGCAGCAAAGTCACTACTGAATGAAACCAGATGTATTATAGCAACACTATAAGCAGCATTGTGTCTGTGCGCTTCACTCCCAACTGGTAGGGAAAATGCAAGGCTTCCCAACAGCAGTGCAGTTTAGATATTTAGCAGAGCATCCTGCATAGAGCAAATTACCATGAATGGGCTTGTTAACTGTTTGCTCTCTTGCTCAGTGACACTGAAGTGACACATGGCTGATGAGGAAGATAAGGGTTGTGACGCAATGCAACTATCTGTACCTGCAACTGTTTATATTTAGTGGCACTATCTGTGTCTGTATTTGAATGAAACCTGGATGCGGGCAGGGTCTGAGCCAGAGGTGCACATGCTTTAACTCACGCTTTCCCACCTGACAGTCACATCCCAAACCAGCTCTCCTCCTCAATGAGGAGAGAGGGATCAGGCTAAGGCTGACCACACAACAGTCAATTTAAATATTTATATAAGAACATATATATGACTTAATAGTCACTATTCTACGATAAAGCTACACAGCAGATAACCAAAAATCACACGCTCACACTGCTATTTATCACCAAGAACTATACTGTGTAATATCGTTTAGTTTGAATGAATTAGCTCTGAGGAAAACTTTAATCCTTTTCTTCACTTCCTCGGTGAGTTATGACCGTTTTATGGTGATTTTAAAACAGCCAAATGCTCCAATCTAACATCTGTCCTGATATCACTGTGCATCCAGCTCTGTCACGGCTTACTTTTCTAAAAAGATAATGCAACAGTGAAATTATTGTCTTTTCCACAGCGGTTGTTCTGACGTGAAACAGCAGGTAAACACATGTGTTGCTAATTGCATTAATGAAGCTCCTGTCCCATGTAAGTGGGGCAGAGTCTGTCCAGTGAGCCAGCATGAACAGTAGTGTGGCTTTTTTTTTGTTTGTTTGTTTTGTTAGGGAACTAAACCTTCATTTATGTTATTATTAACACCTGCGACTGTGCGACTTCAGCCTTGTTTTTCTGTTGTTTACAAAATTTGTAGTTGTGGGTTGTGTTTTTTGGGCTTGCTTCCTTCATATTTAATGTGAAATAAAGTTTATCTGAGCTGTAAGTGTAAGTGGTCAAATATCGCTGCCTGCTGTCAGAACCACACATGCACTAGCTGACTCTAACACCCCCCTCCCCCTATACACACAAACATTCAGTGAGACATTTTAAATCAAAATCACAGCAACCTGATTTGCTGTTTTATAATATAGCTACTGTTAGTCTGCTACAATGCTGGCAAAAGCCCACTTTAGCTAACAGTAGCTTCCAGCTTTGATTGTTACTAAACTTTCCCTGTTATAAGCTTGAAATTATGAGCTGCCAGATGTGGCTGCTGATTTAGAGCAGGCTTACTGCAGTGTTGCTGATTGAGGTCATTATTAACCACCTAATGGCTACTACTGTTTGTTAACTCAGAATTTCTTTAGGCTAAAGTTGTAAGTTAGTTAAGTAGTTAATGCTAGTTTGTAAGCTCAGACATACCGATACTATACTGAGAGACGATTATCATCTGGTAATATGTTTGATGAATTCAGGATAACTGTAAAATTGATCTGAAGATAGTGGCTACTTGACAAAAATTCCATGTGTGGTATTTTGGATATTTTTGAGGATTCAAAATATGACATCACACAAAGAAAAAAATGTAGACTATACATTGCATGTCCCATCCAGATAGTAGCCTAATATCTGCTGAAGAAGTAGTATTTGTGCATTCTGAATAATATGTTCATATTTGCTCATGTACTTTGGACTACCCTCCAACTGATGCCTTTACTCAGTAGTCACAGTTAATGACTCAGCGATATAATGCAATATGCTATGTCATGTCTGCAGAGGGGTCCAAGAAATGTGGGCTGATACACAAAGTGCTCTAATGTATGTAAGAGAGGGAGAAAATGAGATATAACTGGGAAACAATTCCAGAGGAAGAGTGCGTGGTTCAAAATATTAGAGCAGAAACCAAGTCAAGGTGCCAATCGATGGCAGCGAGTGGGGCTACAGTGCTGATTCTGATTGCTATTTAAAGCAAAGTGACTGTTGCTGATGCCAAAGCCTGAAAAGGCCTGGGCAAAAATATGCTCCAATATGCTTCCAATGTGGTTTTTGCTTTAACTCCAAAAGCTGTGCTTGATTTGCCATGCCAGACTCTGCACATTTCCTCCTCCTCCTTCCTCTCTTTCTCCTCTTCTCTCCTCCTGTCTCCTCCTCTGTCATCCTCTCCCATCCAATTTTTAAATTTTTTTCTCCTCTCTATTCCTGTTTTTATCCTCAGCTTTCCCTCTCTTTCTCTTTTTGCCATCTTTTGTCTCACTTTGTTACTCCAAGTTCGATCAAGTGCTCCAAAGTGATTTACCTCTCATCCTGTTTCTTATTCTTCTCTCTTTTCTGACTTCCTTGTTCACTCTGTCTCCTCCTCTCTATCCTCCCACCCTCTCCTACCTTCTGGGCTCAAGATTGAAGCTAAGGATGATGGGTACTGGCAGGCTAAGACTCCTGGGTAATAGTGCCAGGGTTTAGTGGCTCTGACTCTACAGCGATGCCCTCTCGTGCGCGTGTGTGTGTTTCTGTGTATGCCTGTGTGTGTACATGTGTGTATCTGGCTCTTGGATAAATCCCATCAACATATTTGGCATCAGGTTGGCTTGAGGATTGCGCACTCCCCCCACTCCTCCATCTCTCTTTGTGTGTGTGTGTGTGTGTGTGTGTGTGTGTGTGTGTGTGTGTGTGTGTGTGTGTGTGTGTGTGTTGGGCATTGGTTGGTCTTTTGTGTTCCCTGGAGGATCAGAGTGAGACATAGGCATAAGGAGCTAACATTGCCCACAGGGCTGCTCACGCCAACACTCCTTCATATGCATGAGATTCACTGAAAGCCAAGTGTGTGTGCGCATGTGTGTGTCTTTGAGTGTTAATACATCTCTGCGTGTTTCCATATTTTATCCGTGCACATTTCCCTCCCTGGGATTGTCTCTGCATGTATGTTGTGTGTATTTGCATGGCTGTGTGTGTGTGTGCGCGCATGTGTGTGAGTGAGATTTTGCGTGCTATTTCATGTATGCTCATACCCTGTAGGAATGTATGGTGGTGGTGTGCGTGTGTCTGCATGTGCGTGTGTATGCACTTTTTGTGTGCCATTGCATGAACACACACACATGTAATCCTCTGTCATAGATGCATGTGTGTTTTTGTCCTGCATTTACTACAAGGTTGGTTTGTGTATGTGTATGTGTGTGTGTGTATGTGTGTATGTGTGTGTGTGTGTGTGTGTGTATACCTGTGCTTCAATGTATTTGCAAATACCACATTTTACTGTGGGGTTTTTTTGTGTGTGTATATATGTGTGTGTGTGTGTGTGTGTGTGTGTGTGTGTGTGTGTGTTTCAGAGAGCCAAATCTCTCCACCGAGCCAAACAGAAAGTGCTGCGTTCCAAAGCCTTGGGCTGTGTGCTCTAAATAAATTGTCAGGGTTGATGAGGAGTCATATTAGTTTCAGACGTGTAGCTCTTCATCAAGGCCTGTCTTCTTCTATCCACTAAATGAGATATTTCCCATTGAAAGTCATAATCGAGTTCCTTTGCATTTTTAATCTCATCCTTGTTGCTAAGCGCTCATTGCTGTGGTCTCGCACTGCACCTCCCAGAGATTACCTGTCAATCAAACGGTGAGGGCGGGATGTGATCTCACAAGTTTGGCTTTTCTGGATGTGATGATCTTTTCTTGACTGGCTGTCACTGTTGATGCTAACTCCCCAGTAATTCTAATGCTCCAAGCTGGAAATGTACAAACACATCCTGTTTTGTCACCATTGTGTTATAGAAATTAAATTAAGAGAGTGAAAAACAGCACAAAAAAGAAAGACAAGAAACAAAAAAAGAAGCAATCATTTATTTATATTAAAATGTCACATTAAAGCCACCATCTGGTGAAACAGCGTCACTGGCTGCACACTTAAAAGTCAAATTGAATTGACAAGGGATAGACTTCAAAGTAAGAAAATACAACCATTAGACACTCTGGAAAATGCTTTTTTATCCTTTGAAACCTGAGCAGATTCACTTGATTCTGTCTAAAGAGGAGGAGGTAAAAGCAAAAGAATTGTAAGAAAGAAAAAATGACTAGAAAGAGAGAATTACAAAAAAAAAAAAAGAAAAAACAATTGGAAAATTATGGAAAAAATAAAATTATGAGGTAAGCTGTATTCATATTTAATAAAATCTATGATTAGATTTCTTGTGTGTAAATTCTAGTGAAAGGCGTCTGAGTGCAGCCTGAGGCTTTCACGCATTTAACCCTTTGAAACCTGAGCCAAGCCACTGAAAGTGATGAGCAAATTAGCAAGAAATTACCTGAGAACTAAATAAGTAAGTAACCAAATAAATAAATAAATACCACTGTTAACTAGTTAATGGCCAAATTGATTTATTAAATGATTAAAATAAAATAAAAAATACAATATAACTATTTATTTATTTATTTGTAATTATTTAGGTAATTTTGTGATTGATTCCTGGTCATTATCTTGTAACATTTTACTGATTTCTTGCTAATTTTCAGGTAATTTCTTGCTAATTTGCTCATCACCTTTTTCCCATGTCCTTGAAAGACAGCAAGCGAATTTGTCAATTATATTATTCAGCCATCATGAGTACCATAATTAACCCAGACAAATTCAGCCTCTTAAAGAGAGAGACTGTTCAGTGTTTACAAATTGAAGAGAAGATACAGGATGGATGACACTGAAGTGGGTCGCCACTGAGTAAACACCTCTCCTATCGTCTGATAGCGAGCTACAAACTTTTTTCCACAATGTTGTAAATGTTTTTTTGGTTTAAAAAAAAAAAAAAAAAATCTTCACCACAAGTTCATCACTCAGCACATAGATCCACTTTTTCAAATAGTGGTTATCTCATTTTGAAACTATTGCAAACCCTTCATTTAAAGACTGAACTGAGAGAAAGAGCTGATGGGTGACAAATGTATTGAATATCGGGCTCCATCACCAGCATTATGCTCACATCCACTGAATTAGTAATTTCATTTTCATCGCTGTTCCTCTCCCCTGGCCTCCACCCACAGTAAAACTCCAGTGGCATGTTGTATAAAGATAGACTGAAGCTTGCTTATGACTTTTAGTCAGATATGCTATATACATTTTAATGTCCTAATGCAAACTCTTAACACTACAATATTGCCTAAAGGCAGACAGTGTATTGTTAGTCCCGCCCTCCTCCTCCTCATTTGGTCAAGTTGCTGCCCTGACACTTGTCACTCATCTTGAGTTGTCATCTAGCCTGAGGTGGAGGTAACCAGCAATACTGATGTCCATCACTTTTTTTGAACACTGAGCTTTGCTGTTCATTTTCCTCCACATCGTTGTTGCTGTTGCTATGACTTCCCTTCTTCAACTCTCGCCATGAACACAGCAAATTGTTTACATCCCATAACATCTGACAAACACAGAATTTGGCCTGAACACACAGCTTCATAATCAATAATGTGTTCTATCTATTGTATTTAGACAAAAAGTTTGGATCAGTCTTAAGAACGAGTTTCAACTGGAGTAGTTGTTGATAGTTGTGAAAGAACAGAATTTAATATTCTAATAACTTTATTGATGCTTTTTTTGAAGTTGCGTAAAGACCATCACAGACACCTGCTGGCTTGGAAAGCACACTTTATCACTTCATGTGGGATTTTCAAACTTGTGTGGGTGGGAGGAGTGGTGCCCTGAGTTGGGAGGTTTATTTAAATGAGGAAGCACAAGGCAAGAAGAATGTCAGTGCTGCCATTCCTGCAGCCTCCAGGGCGCTGCAGCTCCGGATGGGTGCTGTTAGGAGACCTATTACCCATGTGGCTCATTATTGCCCTCACTGTCAAGGGCAAGAACCATACAGCGGCGTGAACATTTGTGTTGTGTTTTTGATGCTTGGACAAGTCAGGTGGTACATTATAATACAGTCCTCAACAAGTGCTTGTGTTCTTTGTGGCATTGCTGTATTTTGCACAAAAATATATTGTGCAGGACGCCGACATGACTTTTTAGAGGAGACAAAGTCAGGCAGGGAGTGGCTGAACTGAATGTGGCGATGATACAACAGGCCACCTTGATGCACAGCACACAGCAGAGGAGAGACCAGCCGGCACAGGAGTTGTAGCCATGGAGTGACTTTTCTTTATTTCCACAGTTACATTCTCTGCTTTATTCAAGACAGTACATCAGGGATGTCTATCCATTTGATTTATCCATTTATTCCTCTAATTTCTGTGAAGATTATAGTTCATGTCCAAACCTTCTAATGAATTCCAGAAGTCCCAGTCCCTTTATGCTTAGTGCGGGCAACTTTGGGGTCAAATATGATTTGAAAAATATTTTTCAATATGTAAAGTCAGTATTCTTTTTTTAACCTCGAGGCTTTAGACAAATATAAATGTCACATTCATAAGCATAGGACAACATGCACTTATATTCATAATGCACACAAACACACAAATATACACAAATGCAGCCATTTTTTCTGCTAATATTGTACACTTTTATCCCTTTAGCCTGTTACTGAGCTGACTGAAACAGAGTATCCGCACATACTTTAGTTCTGCTTTGTATTTATTATAGGCAATCTCAGATAAGAACTTCTTAAATGCCTGAAATGTAGTGTAATATTTAAAAAAGTGACTGAAAAATAAATGGAAATAATTACAACATGTTTGCCTTGGTGTCTCCTGAATAAAAACAAACAATCCCAGGTGCTTCAGACTAAAACACAATTTATTAATTTTAGTTTAAAATTTAAAATAATCTCTAACTATCTAACTATTTGAATAATGGCATGGTGGCTGTAGGATATAAAAAAGTGACTCTTTCATGAATAATGTATTCATTTAAAATGTAAACTAATGTGGAAAATTAACTGCAACAGTGTGACTGTTAGGTTAAAACAACACAAGAATAATCTCAGCCACAATCACATTTGTTCAAACATATATTTTCATGGACACTCATGCATAATGTATGCAAGTAATTGATTCCATTGCCTTGTTTTTAGGCCACTTTTCCTTGTGGCTTTATTTTTAACATCAATCAGATCTGTTAAAGGGCTAAATAGTTTGCTTTCCACTTAAGCTGTTTTGCATTGAATTTAAAGCAAAGGATTGTTGAGAGGAACATGATATGCCAGCAGCAAAATGTACAAGCAGTCTAATATCAGATGTATTTGGGGATCACAATGAACAGAATGAGTTCTACAAAGCCACCAGAGTTGCAGATTTGTTTCCGCTGAGAAGTTCCACAGATATCTCACACGGAAACAGCTACAAAATGCTTACCACATGTTACTCTAAAATCCATAATATGCATAATATTACATTATAATGGAATTTTAAAGATGCACCAGCCATCTTCACAGTTACTTCAGTTATTTCTCACTTCAACAGGGTTTCTTTTTTTCTGAGCAAGGAAACTGCAGTTTGCTCCAAGACTGAGCACATTTTATCATAGGTCAGTATCATATTGCCTCTTTAAAAAGGGATAATTTACCCATTTTGGAAAAAAAAAAAAAGTTTTATTTCACCCCTCTGCCTTCACATAGGACAGTAGTGGTGCTGTCTTCCTCTCATTGTTACTCAGTCCTGGATACTGGTTGGATGCTCCAAATGCTAACTCCTGCCATTCCCCAAGGTTAACATTCATACAAATAATCACCTATTACTTTAAATCATTATTCAGCAATCATACATTGACATAATTGTCATCCAGTTCGTATGGATTACAATACTTCCCCCATGTGGCCCCATTGGAACTCTTGTTTTTAGTTTCTGCATTCATATCCTCTGCGCTCTTTTCTGATGCCCACCTTGCTCATGAGATATTTTCCTCCAATCCTGCTTTTGTCAGATGACAAACTGTGTGCTGCAACATTGCGGTGCCAAGCCTACCCTCCCCAGTATTGTAGAGATGTTTTAACCTAATTTTAACCTCGCTGAGGATCATCTTTCTCTGAGGGCTTTGATCTTGCACCATCTCCATTTCCATTGGCACTGTTGGCCGCTGTAATTTGCATGTCTTTTACCAGTTTAAGCGTGCTGAGCTGTGCTGAGCCACGCTTGAGATGGACCCTTTCCAGATTAGATCCAAAGCACCTGCCCTCAAGCTGGCTGAGGTGATGTCAGAGGGCTTGTCATCGTTTATTGATTAGAGAGAAATTAAACCAGGAACCCCCATGGCAACACTTGTGAAAGTTGTGCCGTAGTAGATAATCTAACCATGTAAAAAAATATCTATATATTTTTTTCAGCAAATCTCTTAGCTACACCAGCATTATTCATGCGAAGCAGCCAGTTCGAGCCGGTCTTGTTGATTCTTTGAAAATAATGTGGGGAGCTGGTTGAGAGGGGAGGAGAAACTAATGAACATTCCCACAGGCAACCAGCAGGGCTTCGCTTAGTTAAAGACACACCTTCAAGCAGGTAGCCCTGTTGTAATGGAAACACAGATCCCAGCCGCAGATGAGCTGATGTGCCGAGTCAAACTGAGTAGAGCCAGGCCAGCACACGTGTATGAAAAAACAGCACTACACTGCCCTGACTGTTTGTGGAAGGTTCAGATCAGGTCACATTGACTTTGTTGGATGCATTCATCACGGTTTGTGCCCTTTTTACATGTGATGTTTCGGAAAGCAAATGCTGTTTGGATTTTTGCCGTTGCAGCCCTGGGACATCCACCCACACCACCTGCTGACGATACAGAAATATGAAGTGTGTGGGTTTTAACAGTTTTCAGGGGCTGAATGGTCATAAAACTCGCTCAACATATACATATATGGCCAGGTAAACTTTTAACTCAAGTACAAAAACTAAGGAAAAATTATCAGTTTTGTTTGTTTCCTCACAGCAGGAGCACTGCTGGATTCCAGAGTCAGCTCCGTATTACAATTCTACATGCTTAGGACCAAAATAACATGGACTTATAACCAGGAGTATAATTAACACATCAATATTCCAGGATTTCACAGTACAAGCAGTCATGGAAACACTGTGTTATGTTAAATCTGGTTTGCAACTTTATAACATGAGGCGATTTGGCATTTTCTAAATAAGCGCCCGCCTCGCTCGATGCACGATTCCCGGTCCCAATTTAACTCTTATAATTACATGCATTTTGGAATTGGGATTACACAGCCACTGCATGGTGTGTGCTTTTGGAAGCAATGCTGGGTAATGTTCTTGGTTTGGGGGCCAGAGAGAGTGCAGAAAAAGTAGGCTGGCTCTGGCTGTGAATGAGAATTCAGTGTGGTTTACCTCTATCTCTCCTCATGCAGGACTCTGTCTTTCTCTTCCTCTCTATGTTCTTTTCTTCAGGGGATTTGGAGGCCTCTAACTCTGGCGTCCAAATCCTTTGTGTTCGCTATATTCTCCGCCAGTCTGCCCATATCTACAGTGCTATCCTCTACTCCTCTCTCCTTCCCTTCTCCTGCCTCCCTACTCTTCATCTCTTCTCACCTTTACTCTTCTCCTCTCCCTCTCAATCTCCCCCTCCTTTTCCCGTTTTGCTTTCATCTTCTCTATAATCCCTCCTCTCCCCATTTGTTTACTTCCATTCTTTTTCTTTCCTCATCTGTCCCGTCTTACCTGATCTCATCTCCTCACTCACCCAATCCTCTCCTCTCTTTCTCCAATCTCCTATTTTCACTATCCACCTGTCTTCCCTTTATCTCCCCCCTCCGTTTTTTTTTTCTTTTTCCCCACTTTCACAATTCTTCCTTCCTTTCCCTCCTCACCTCCTCTTCCTCTTGTCCTAACCAATTCTCCTTATCATGGCTGCCATAATCCGCCTTAGCCATTCCCTCCATCAGCCTAACCCACCGCTGATACTAGCCAGTCATTTTACGTCTCACTGGCACCATATTTAGAATGCATTTAACAATTTCATGCCGAGGAGATTCTCATGCACTGGGAGGCAATATGTTTCCTTGTTGTTGGGCCCTAAGTGTTTCTTTTTGTGAGTTTATTAAAAATATGAAACGAGAGGCAGGCTGAAAGCGCGCTTTGCTTCCTTGCCGCCTTGGGAGGTGTTTGCTTTTCGATGTAAAAAAAATGAACGAGCCTGCCAAGTGAGGCACGGCGCAATTAAAATTAAAAGGAGAGAGCATTAGCTAGTTGAGATGGAGGAGCAGTGTAGAATCAAGCAGAGTTATCTGTTTATTACAAGGCCTCATTATAGCTTTAGGCTTGAGTGAGCTCGCTCTGCCCACTCAGTGCCATACGTTCTGACGCTCCCCAAAGTGCCGCCCCGGCAAGCAGCGCTAATACACACAGCTCTGCAATGACTCTGCTCTCCTGGTCAGGGGAGGGATGATGATGATGATGAATACAATGCTAGAGAGTGGTTGTGTAGGTGTGTGTGTGCATGCGTGTTTGTGTAACTCTGTACACATCTACTGGTGAGAGAGAAAGCTCTGCAGTCAAACAGGGGTGAGGAAAGAGAGGGAGAGAGATGGTTTTGTGGGTGTTTGTCTGTTGTGGGGGGGGGGGGGGGGGGGGGGGGGGGGGGGCTGAGGGGGGACAGCGGTTTCGCTTTTCAAAAAGCTTTCTGGGATTAGCTCCTGCTGCCTCCTGTGGGAGAAAATCTCTGAGGAGAAAGAGCAAGGAACTGGGAGAAAGTGAGAGGATAGGAGAAGTGGAAGGAGAGGAAGGATAAAACAGGAAAAGAAAAGGGGATAGGAGAGGAGTTATAGAAAGGCTGTGGAAGGAGAGGAGAAAAGGCATGAGGAGAAAGAGTGGGGGATGGAACGAGGAAATTAGAAGAGAAAGGGACAGGAGGGACGCAAAGGAGAGGAGGGAGAAGTTGAAGGAGGTAGAGGGGGAGGAGAGGAAAAGAAGAGCAGAGTGAGTGCAAGAGATGCAAAGGAGGGGGAGAGGAGAGGGCAAATAGGAAAAGAGGAATTGGGAAGAGAGAAAAGAAAGGGCATGAGAGAATGTGAGAGAAGAGAAAAAAGCGAGCAGGGCTTAACCAGGAGGAACGGTTGAGAAAAGGAATAGGGGAGAAGCAAATAAAAAGACAAAAGAGGATAAGAAGACGCGAAAGAGGAGAAAGCGGGAGATTATAGCAGTGGTGAGGGAAAGATAGAGGAGGAGAAAAAGAGAGGATAAGAGGAGGGCAAAAGGTGAATGGTGGAGGACGATATTAGTAAAGAGGAAAGAATGGAATCAAGAACCTGCCCGGTCTTTCCCCTCGTCAATCCATCCTTCCTCGCTCCCTCTTTTTTCTCTATACATACCAGTCTCTCTCTGTCTTTCTTGTCTCCTTCCTTCTCTTTCCTCTCTGAAACTCTCTAACAGTTTCTTTCCTGCTGTCTGCTCTCTCTCACTTCTGACCTTTTCCAACTCTATCTTCTCTCTGCACCTCCTTCCTTCCTCCACTTTTTGTTTATCCATCCGTAAAAGGAAAGTTCACCCATGTCGACAAATCTGATATCACTTCTCTCCCCCCCAGCTGTTGATAGTGGTGCTCCCTTCCTCTCATTGTTACTGAGCGCTGGATACTGTCTGGATGCTCCAAATGCTAACTGTTAGCCTCCTGCCACTGAGGTGGACTTCCCTCCAGCCATCTCTCTTAAAAACAACTGTTTTAATCCACTTAAAGAAAGTTTAACATTACTTTCCAAGTGTCTCTGAAATAAAATGCACATACAACTACAAACTAGTAAACAAATTTACTCAAAGAAATCATTCACTTTCCTCAAATTACTTTTTATAGCTGGATTTTCCTGTTATCAACATCCAGGAAGATCTAGTAACTTCTGCACTTCCTGTATCACTCTGCCAGAGGAGCAGCAGCCACCACAGAGACAGACACAGACTGCTTGAGTCTGCTGCTTTGTTTTCCTCATTGAACACATGTACACATGTTGGAAGACAAAAATAACCTAGCTGGCTTCTCAGCATGTTTTCACAGTTGAATGTCATGTGCCATTGTTTACTGTTGAATTTGGTTTGATTTTGAAAACTACATCACATTTGCTGTGTTTCAGTCTTTTTCAACACTGAATAAATTATTTATTATTTGTTTGCTTTTAATTTTACATTATCTCTACACTACTGTACATTCAATTTATACAGGACTTTTAACCTGGTTTGCAATGTTTTTAACATCACTTACATATCAGTATATTAAATGCAAATTAAATTCATTGCAGGTACATGCTTTCAGTGTTTCAGTGTTAATGCATTTATCTGTGGCTGTGCTGTTACCACCACTATATATACCATAAAATCTAAGCACAAGAATAGATGTTTTTAAACTTCTTACAAAAGCAAAGTTAGGCAAAGTTTGGAAATTCATCACATCTGTTAATGTGCTAAACCAAGGTGCAAAGCCATGAGTGACAACGTCATCTGTAAAAATCTTTTTTTTTTTTTTTTTTTTTTTTGTGCATTTCACAGCCCAATTAAGTTTTATGGACTCATTTAATAAATCACATCACTTTATAGAGTGCTTGGCTTTCTTATTAGACAATGTAATTGTACCCTCCCTTGATGGATAGATGGTCCTCTGTCACAGACAGGCCAGACATAATCTGGTTTCCAAACTCTCTCGGGTGATAAATGTCAGTAGTCCTGGAGAAGAGGGCTCCTCCACATTGCATGGGAGAAACCAGATATATTTTCTGTTACACACACACCCACACACACACATGCACAGTCGGCCCAGAGGAAACAGATGTGGGCAAAGAAGCACGGAGAAGACAACAACCTGACTTACCACAGAGGATCTTGCTCAGATGAGTATCTGAAAAGGTGAGCTTTCCACATTTTCCCCTCAGGCTCATGTTGGCCATCATTTTGTTGGTCAGATGTTCTGAAAAATTAAAGAAAAACATTTAAACTACAATATAGAAATACAGAATAAATTAGAATCTTATATTTTAGTCAGAAATTCCCAAGTACAAGTTAGACAGTGAAAAATATTTCCTGTCATATTATTTCACACTGTTTCAAAATCTGGCATAATGACTTCAAATTAGTTGTGAAACTGTAGCAGTGAGAGTTAAGGGAAAAGTGACAGGCTACAAGGTACATTCGAAAGCATTTCCATGATTTTTCTTTAATCTTATTTCCAACACTATCAATGCAGTAACATTAAAGAAAAAATATTTACACCCAGAAACATCCTTAAAAGAAATCAGACTATTGTTTACTGACAGATTTTTCTTATTACTGTAATATTGCAGAATATGTAAAACAGTCAGGTTATTGGTTGACACACGTGTCCGGAGTGGTGCTGGTGAATCATTTTCTGTTTCCGCTGTCCTCTTGGAGAGTTGCACAGTAGGGCTTTTCATACTTTTTGAGTTTGTGCGAGTGGTTCTCAAACTGGAAGGCACATATCTCATTCATGTCCCAAAGTGACTTACATTTTCTGCCACACTGGATGAGGGAATGGACATTCTATGATCAGAAGATGGGCTGTAGAGCTGACGCGTTTTTTTTTTTTCTAAAAATGAATGAGAAGCTCCTCAGCACAGCAAGTGTAGGAATTACTTGTGGCATCATTGGGGTCCAACAGCTTGGACATGTCAGTGTGAGGAAGTGATTGTAGAAGCTGTCTTGTAAAACCCCACAGAGAGCACATTCAGTGTAGACAAATTGGCTGAATTCTGTCGCCCTCCATTTGTCCAGATCAACAAGACTCCTTGGTTGTCTTAAATTCCCTTGACCACTTAGGGATGACTGTTTGGCTGAAATTTCACCAATTTGCCTCTGAGACAGCTTATATCCCCCATGTCCCTGTTTAAGAAAGGTCAATAAACGTCCAACAGTCCCTGAACACACCAGATGCAAAACAGAGTCCAAAACAAAAGATTATGCACTGCAAGCCTGTTGTGACTGTGCTGTGATTATTCTTGCAGCAGTCTTGTGTTGTGATTGGTGCTTAAACACATCCCAGTTGCTTACATACTGTTTTTCAATGGTGCACTGCACACAGTTGTTGTGAGCACTGTGTCCCTTGATACTTTTCAAGAAATCTCTGGCTGGGGTATCAGAAATTAAAGTATTGACTTTGACATTTAAACTGTCTAAAATTCAAGCCTATCTTGTTGGAGTGTCTTGACATGTAATTGGTTTTGCTTTTAGTCCCACAAAATAGTGCAACAATAAATGGCTTGAACACTACAAAGTATGGGCCAAATCTGTACATTTGATGACTTGAGCAGTGGCACACAATTTCAAAGTCTCATTTCCCTGATGAGCATATTTCCCCTTGAAATCGGTAGACTGTTTTTCCGGAGATGGTTTTGTGACAGAAATTTATTACTATTTTGAATGCATGTTGTTTTGAGAAGCAAAACTTTTTTTTAATTTTTGTGACCACAACAAACTAGCCGGAAGCACGTATTTCAGTACTTAAGGAGGCCAGTACTTTGCCCAGGGAACACCTTAAGTAAAAAAAAAAAAAAAATCCTTTTCATGCACTGCCGGGGAGGATTTCATACAACTTCAGGCTGAGGTTAATGGCGGTGTTTGCTGTTCCCCTTCATGTGCCATGCCCGTCAACTTTCAGGGTCCCACCCTCACTACCGATAGAGGGTGTACACTTACAAATATAGATATGGAAAAATTGTTTGTCATTATTATTATTATTAGGAATAATTATTAAATTACTTGCTAAATGTAGCTCCTACACTTTGTTTTAACAACAAAACAGCAATTATTCCCTTCGAACTCACATTTTGCTTTTTGGAATTTCACCTATTTTGGCCCATCCAAATAAAATAGCTTATAAAAGAAGAACTGTAAAGTGAAAATGTGTGGGTGAGGCCTCATTTGAAAGGCAACATCTGCTAGTTTCTGAAAATGAGCCCATTCATTATAGGACTTGAGCATAGGCTAAAGAGTGAAGCCAACAACATTATTGTCATAGCGTATAACCACACCAAATTCCTCTTGTACATCTGACTTAGCCTTGGAGAATGTGTTGTCAACAATCTGATATGCACAACTTAATCAGTCTCCATCAGTGTATGTCCTTGGCACAGTGACACTACATATTTATTCTCTTCAAGGAAGGAGAGATGGGAGAGGAATCAAAGGGATTTATGAGAAATATGGCCTTCATTTTGAGAAACAGCACTATCAACATCATGGAGTGAAACAGCAATAGAATACAATAGCGATACCGATCACTTCCACCACGGACTCATGTGTTTATGGTAATCACATAAAAATGTCACAATTCATTTCACAATGTTACTTTGATGTTAAAAAAAAAGCTACTCGTAGCACCTTTAAAAGCACATCATACTAGAAAGCAGAAGACTAAAATATGGGGCAGAGGATGTGATAGAAGGTATAATTCACTTTTTACCCTCCCCCATTTCACCTCCTGCCTCCCTCCTTCCGTCCTCACCTCCTCCTCCTCTCTCTTTCTCTCCAGTTGTGCATGGAGCTCTGCGATATGCTTATGCCATCAGGTTTTTGACGAGATTAGAAGTCAATCCCAGGCAGATTGGTGAGGCTGGAGTCTTTGCCGATGACAAGTCTGCTCAGCAAAGATCTTCAAAACATCCTAGAAAGCATGATGATATGGGTTCATACACATACCCATGAACGTGTGTGCGCACACACACACACACACACACACACACACACACACACACACCAACACCTCAACTGGCTTTGAAGCTGGGCCCTGCTGTGTGTCTTGTTCTGCTGTAAAAGGCTCTTTTTTTTTTTTTTTTACATCCTGTGAATGTGTTTTCAAATCTGCCAATTCTCAGAGTAAGACTAATGTGGTCATCATTGTTCCTCCCCAGATTTTTGTTGGTCTACAGTTTTTCTCTATATCTGAGAGTAAAAATAGTTTTTGTTCCATAGCAAAGCAAGAGAAATTCTCCAACCTCAAATTTTCAAAACCTGTTATTCTGTAAAAAGAATTTATAGTAATGTAAAGTGTGTAAAGAATAAAATCATTATAGTGGAATAGAATAGAATAGAATAGAATAGAATAGAATAGAATAGACTGGACTTAAAATAATTGAATGAGGGAAGGATGGAGAGAAGGCAGGGAAGAAGGAAAGATGGGATGCAGGAAGGATGGAAGGAAGGAACGAAAGAAGGGAGAGAAGGAGGAAGAAAGGCGGCTAGGAGGAAGGGAAAAAAGGAAAGAAAGAAGGAAAAAGGGGGAAAGAGTAAAGGAGCTAAGTAGGAAAGGAGGGATGGAGGGTAGGAAGGAAGGAAGAAAGGAAGGAAGGAAGGAAGGATAGAGGAATAGAATAGAATAGAATAGAATGAACAAAGACAAGAATACAATATAGACCAAGACTAGACTAGAATAGAAAAGCCTAGACTAGAACAGAATAGAACAAGACTGAATAGAATAGAATAGAATAGAATAGAATAGAATAGAATAGGACAGAATAGAATAGAATAGAATAGAATAGAATAGAATAGAATAGGACAAGACTACACTGGATTAGACTGGATTAGACTAGATTCGAGTAGAACAGAACATAATAAGGAACAGGTAAGTCAAATCCAGGTCACTCAGCGTTCCTCATATTGATGGACCTTTGAGGGTAAATCAGGTTTATAACCTCCAGAGTGCTGCCCTACTGGGCATGGCAGAAAAGTATGTGTGTGCGTGTGTGCGTGTGTGTGTGTGTGTGTGTGTGTGTGTGTGTGTGTGTGTGTGTGTTCATGCATGTATGTGTGATGAAGGGTCTTTGATTTCCCCATTAAATTTTAACTAATGTGGTTAATATTTGATAGCGTCCCCCACCTCTCTCTGTGCTTTTTGGATGAGCTGCACTCTTCTGTAATTATGACAGATAATTCACATGCATTTTGTTGCTCCTTCTCTCTCTCTCACTCTCTCTCTCTCTCACACTCTTTCTTTCTTTTTTCTTTCTCCATTTTCCTTTGTGGCTGTGCTGTATAGGCCTATAAGTATTTATGGGCAGTATGTGCCTTCAGTAAAAGTATGAAAGCATTAGCAAGAAAATGTATGAAAACTAAAAGTAGTCATTGAGAAGATTAGTCCCTCTCACAGTGTAAAACAAGTGATACTTTTAGAAGTATTTTAACGCTGCAGCTCCACACACTGTTGTCTAGTTTCAACGCCAACAATTCTGAGTACAGTGCCAGTACCTCAATATTACACTGACATACTGGTACCCCCTATTTATAATTATTACAATTGCATATTAAAACAAATTGCAATGAAACTGACGATAAACATTACCCCAAAAATTTGTAAAAAAAAAATAAATAAATAAATAATAAATAAAAAAGCAACAACAACAACAACAACAAAAACAATAATAATTATAACAATAATAATAATAATTTTTTAAAAAATTGTTGTACAAATTACAAGAAAATTACAAGAAAATTTCCAAAAACCCTCCAAAAAAATGTAAAAATAAGTTTTCAGCTTTTGTAGTAACTTTTTCTCTTTCCCCTTCTTTAGTCTGTGGTGTTTGAAGCTTTTTAAGTTGCTTGTTTGTGTTTTTTCAGAATTAATTCTTTTTAGTTTGCGTCAACAAACCTGCCTGTCAGTGTCTCGCATCATCATGCTGTACAGTACAGACCTGACAGACGAGGCAGGAGGAAGTCAGGACAGTCAGGTGGACGGAGCTTTGGAGGGGACAGAGGTAAGAAGGATGACTGTAGTGAACTGGCTGTGGGGAGCTGGAGCTCTATGAGGGACAGGAAACAAAGCAGAGAGGGGGTTTAAGCAGACAGAGGGCAGGAGGATGCAGCTAGTGGGAAGTATGATGGACAGAGCATGACAAGAAGAGGAGGAGGATCTGATGGACATGGAGGGAGGTGAGTTGAGGGGAAAGGGAGTGGTATCTGATAGCAAGCCCTCATCAGAGTCTTTAGTTTAGAAGGAGATCTTGAGCACCAACCAGAATTCCAACATTGATTTCTGTTTGAAAACTGGGCAATATTCAGTCCGAATGCCTAAGACCTCTTTTTGCCCTCTTTCCAAACAGTTCAAATGTGGTTACAACAATAGCGTGTCACAAAACACAAACCTGCTAAATCAGCTGTGTGGCTTTTGTTCAGTTGTCGCTTGAAATAGAGGTGATATTGATTAGTGTATAGATATTTCTCCAGAGTTAAATTTCACTGGAAGGCAAAATGTGGTTTACATGAAGATGCCATTTCAACACATTAATTGTTTCATATAAAATATGGAATTATATCAGCTGCAAGCTGCCAACAAGAGGCTTTGAGGACACTGTAATGGAGGTTCTATACATTACAGTTTTTTACGGTTGTTTACACACTAAAATGACAATTTTCACACAATTACAGTTTTTTTCAATTGCTTACACACATTTTCAAAGCTCTGTGTCTTTTTCTCAAAACTTTACACACAAATCCAACTACTGCTAACACAAAATGCAAAAAGCACCCCATCTACTGCAAAATGAAACACAGTATTCAAAATATTGTAAACACATCTCAAAAGCAAGCATTTGTCTCACATCACAAACACATTTCCCATTGTATCACATACTTGTGTATATCATTTACACACTGTTGCTCTAAATCTAAAGCTCTTTTGTTTCTATGGATTTTCTTGATATATTGCCATATAAGAGTGAAAATATAGTAGCATGCAAAAAGAAATCAACACAAGCAATAATGGAACCCAAATTATTTAATTTTCTGAATAAGTCAGTTGCTGTTGTGGATGCAGCATTGTACAGCATCAAAGCAAAGTACACCAACCATCACATATGGAGGAGAGTGTGAGTGTGTGTGTGTGTGTGTGTGTGTGTGTGTGTGTGTGTGTGTGTGTGTGTGTGTGTGTATGTGTGTGTGTGTGTGTGTAACTGCCGGTTCGGGGTGAAGCACTCAGCAGAGACAGACAGTACCCCACATCTTGACCAATCACGTGTGGTTTTCGCAGAAACAAAAAAACACAGCTCCCAATCAGGAGCCGGTCCGTTCGCAAACGACCCATCACTGTTCCAAAGCGTCCTCCACGAACCTGGACTCGTCGTCCTCTGCGTCTTCGTCTGACTCCCCTGGCTCTCTCTGCATTGTTGTTTGACAGATAGTTTGACCTTTGACCTATTTATAGGCCTATGTCAAGGATTGATTGGTTGGTGTTCAGTAAAGCAATTATTGTTTACACATGTGAGGACAGAGTCTGAGGCACTGATGAATAAGTGTGGCATTTTGATTGGTTGTGTTTGAAATGGGAAATCAAGTTACTTTCTGATAGATTTTTGTGTGTTAGCTAGAGAATTGTGTGTACTGATTTGCAAAAAGTGAATAGCTAAATTGAAAACTGTGTCAAGGCTGAGAATTAGTTTATGGTTTTGCTGATTTGAGGTGAAGTTGTGAGGTTTGAGTGAAAGAGTTTAGAAATAGTGTGATATATAAAGGTTTTGTGTGTAAGCAATTGAAAAAAACTGTAACAAATCTTTACATGTAAGAAGCAAAATACCTGAGTTGCACAACAATAAGCACAGACTCAGCTTCACACTTTTTGCACAGTGATTTGCAAAACTCTACACACATTTTCACACCTTAGACACAGATAAGGATTGCGAGGCTATTTCCTTCTCATTACAAAGCCCTGGCTTGCCAGTGACCACACTAATGAACAAACTGGATAAGCACATCGACCTGGTTTGGAAACACACATGTGCTAAATTGAAAATACAGCACTCAGGAAGGTATAAAAGCCAGCAGGTGAGTTCACCTGTCTTCAACAAAAATGGAAGAAGTTAGAAGAAGAGTGAGAATGAGAGGAGGAGCTCAAAGAGGAGAAGAAGGAGGTAGAGGAAGAGGCCTAGGTAGAAGAAGAGGTAGAGAGGGACCTGAAGAAGTGATAGCACCTGAACAAAGAAGAAGAATTACTGTCGCTGCTGTATTTCTGCTGAGATTTGGCTGAACTCTCAGTCCAGCTTCCCTCAGCGTCCTGTTTGTCTACAGATAAGAAAACTACTATTTTGTTCTGATTTTCCTTGTCGAATGACATGTTACTATAACTGAGTATATGGTAAGAAATAAATATTTTCAGTCTGCAGCATCAGTGTTGTGCAGTGCTTGGTATGTTTATAGTATTTGTGTACTTACATACGTATACTATACGTATGCTTATATACGTATACCTCAAAGTAATCATTAAGAATATATTGGGTTTGTTAGTATATTTTTGTCATCTAAATTATCCCATAGCCATACTCTCAAACAATATTTCTGAATAAATTCCATCATTATTTCTTAAAAAAGGGTTTTTACAAATGTGTTTTGAATTTATTATGGTAGTATGTAATAGACTGAAACAGTGTACGATCATTCAAAGACTGTGTTAGGGACATGAGAACAAAATAAGATTTTTATCAATTTGTTTAAGGATTTGGCTGATATGTTTCATTTTGCAAACAAACTGTGGTGTTCTGCAAATTGGGTGTGGTGTTTGGTTAATTGGATGAGGTGTTTAGAAAAAAGGAGCCCTGTTTTCAAAATTGTGTGAAAACAATTGAAAAAAAAACTGTAATCTAAAATAAGCTATTAATGTGTTTGTTCATTCATGTTCATGTGTTTGTGTGTGTGTGTGTGTGTGTGTGTGTGTGTGTGTGTGTGTGTGTGTTTTGGAGATTGAGTGAGAGCTTTGTCCTTCCCATGAGTTTAACAGCCACAGCTTTCTGTGTCCTTCCATTACATTTCAAAATGGGGGCATTTTGACCAGTCTGACTCTGAAATTCAGTTTGTCTGTGGTGTTTGTGTTGATAAAATTAGAAGTAAAGTTTATTCTGAACACAGCATTTATCATGCTGGGTTCAGCCATGCACAGTCCAAGGCACACGGTGCAGGCACCCAGGGCGTAACAACTGCGGTTCAGTAATTCAGTGTCCAGTGGTTCACAGTGCACCTGCAGCACAGCTGGAATCAGAGTGTGACAAGGAGGAAACAGTGAATGTGGTACGGGCTGATGTCATCATGACTTCATCATTGTTAAATTACTGGGAATTTGGTGATGGAAGAGAACAGTCTGGACTGGATGTGCCACAAAAGACTCTCCTGCAAGCAACTACTGTCATTACATGAGAGATACAGGATCACTATGAATGATTAAACGGGTTAGGAGACTTACTTATGCACACACACACACACACACACACACACACACACACACACACACTTTCCAGACACATCTAAAGGCCAAATTGCCATGACATTGCAATAACAACAACAGTCACTTCCAAGTAGAAAACATGTGGTTTCACTGGTGGTTTACTGTCCATTATTCAGCCGTACATTGTAACATTCAAAGATATACAGTTAAACCCAATGGTATGAAAACAGACATTTCTGATGTGATCATGTGACTGGTTATTCGTCTGATAGCCGTAATTTCTCTTTGGTTGGGGAGCAGATGCACATATCAGTACACCTGTGTAAGACCAAATAGTCATAATTAGGATAAAACATTTAAAACATTTGTGGCCCCCTAAATGCCCATACTTCCTTACAGGCACAGTAGGGTTCAGTGGGGGCTCCAGGTACAGTTCACTGGATTGTGAGTAGCAAGTAAGGAACGCAGTCAAAGGTAAGTGGAAATCTCCCCTCTCCAAATTCAGAAGCTACTTTAGTCATTCTGCTTAATAATACCAATAATACATGAACAGGCTTGGGCCAATCAACAAAACCACTGCACTCCAAAAAGAAATAGGATGGCACTTGACACTAAGGCAAATGAACTATAAATAAATAACCCACAATCACAATATTAAATCCAGCCATCCAAGCCCACTGTGCAGCTTGATAGAGAAGGCTAAAGGGGAAATTAAAATGTCTGTACAATGTCTCAAAATGTCAATCTATTGAAAAACTGGAGATTATTTTCAAGCAATGTCCGTGTCAAAGTAAGTAAGTAAGTAAGTAAGTACGTTTATAAGGGACAGATCACATCAAGCTGCTAATGAGGCCAGTGGTGACCGGGACAAATGAAGCCCTGTATCTCTTTGTCCTACACTTAGCTACAATGAACCTGTGACCAGATGACAGCCGTCTATATTCAAGAGACAAGGGGTGACTGTGGTCAGCAAGGATAGATTTGGCCTTCCAAGTGGCTCTGGCTCTATACAGGAGGGAGAGCTCTGCAATTTTGTAACACCATTTCACAATGCTGCTCAGTCTGTGCTTATTTTTCAAAGTCAGGGACTCAAACCAGCAGATAAATGAGAAAGCTAAAACAGACTCAATAAAACAAGGATAAAATATTTTCATAAAAGATGTATCAACAATAAAACTTCTCAAGTTCTCAACATACGCTGGTGGGCCTTAGCACAAACCGTATCTGTGTTGGCATCAAATATCAGGTTGTTGTTTATAGTTGTGCCCAGATATTTGTACTGCCATACAACTTCAACCACCTGGCCATAAATGAAAACAGCAGAACTTGGCAGAGGGTTCTTCCTAAAATCAGCGATCATTTATCTGGTTTTTAAAGTGTTTATATTCAGGGACAAATGCTAACACCAGTCGATAAAATCACCACAGGGCTGTGATCAGTGTCCTGGTCATCAAGAAGTGACACAATCACTGAGTCATCTCCAAACTGAACAATGTGTCTGCCTTCTTTCTGACTCTGGCTCTCATTGGTGTGTAACATAAATTAAATAGGTGAGAAGACACAACCCTGAGGGGAGCGGATGGAAGATTAACGTCATTTGATAAAACACTATTTACCCTAACCCTCGGACATATATCTGTTAAAAGGTCAAGCCAGCATACTAAGTCCTGGTCAATATTGTGAATGCTGGTGAGATGATCAGCTAAAATGTGAGGTTGTATGTAGTTCAAAACTGCGGAAAAGTCAATAAAAAGCAGAGGAGCAAAATTTTTTTGCCCCATCACGATGGCCCAGTACCAAGATAAGTACGATGTTAACAGCATCATCAACACCCCTACCTGCTCTGTAGGCAAATTGAAGTGGGACTAAACTGCTCTGAGTTGTGCTCAAGATCTCTGCTTTGATAATCTTCCTGAAGATCTTCATAATGGGAGAAGTGAGAGCAACAGGCTGAAAATCATTTTGGGATTTCGGTGTTTTTGTCTTGGGTACGCGTGCAATTACAGAGTCTTTCCAAAGATGAGGGACCCTGTGTAGCTTGAGAGATTTTGTAAAAATAAAAGAAACAATGCCAGCCAGCTGCTCTGCACAGTTCCTCAGAAGTCTGCCCCCAGCATGGTTTAATCTGGGATTTTTCTTCTCCTTTACTGCCCTGAAAAGTTTAAAAACAATGTCACAAGTTATACTGATGTACAGGTATATTGGTGTGTCCATCTGTGTGGGGGAAGCATTCCTATATACAGACAATTCATAATTAAAATCATGGGTGTTAAAATGATTATAAAAGCTGTTCAGGTCATCAGAAAGCTCAGAGTCAGATGTGCCAGCATGGGAATGGGAAGGGTTCAGTGGTAATGGCAGGAGGGGCACACTATATAGACCAAAGTATTGAACACATCTCTTAGTCAGTGAATTCAAGTGTTTCATTCAGTCCCATTGCCACAGCTGTATAAAATCCTGCAGCTGGCCATACAGTCTGCCTTTGCAAACATTTGTGAAAGAATGGGCTGTTCTAAAGAGCTCACTGAATTCCAGCGTGGTGCTGTAATCGTAACGTAATAGGATGCAACTGTTGTAACAAGTCAGTTCATGAAATTTCTTGCCTCCTGGTTATTCCACCATCAACTGTTAGTGGTACTATTACAAAGTGGAAGCGTTTAGGAACCACAGCGACTCAGCCACCAAGTGGCAGACCACATAAAGTTACAGAGCGGGGCTGCCAAGTCCTGAGGTGCATAACATGTAAAAATCACCAACGCTCTGCTGACTCAATAACTGCAGAGCTGCAAACCTCCTCTGACATCAACATCAGCACAAAAACTGTGCGCCAGGAGCTTCATGGCATGGGCTTCCATGGCCGAGCAGCTGCATGCAAGCCTTACATCACCAAGCACAATGCCAAGTATTGGATGGAGCGGTGTAAAGCACGCAGCCACTGGACTCTGGAGCGGTGGAAACCTGTTCTGTGGAGTGACCAATCACACTTCTCTATCTGGCGGTCTGATGGACGAGTCTGGGTTTGGTGAATGTCAGGAGAACGTTCCCTGCCCGACTGCACTATGCCGACTGTAAAGTTTGCTGGAGGAGGAATAACGCTATGGGCTTGTTTTTCTGAGCCTCGGCCCCTTAGTTCCAGTGAAGGGAAATCTTAATGCTTCAGCTCACCAAGACATTTTGGACAATTCTCTGCTTCCAACTTTGTGGGACCAGTTTGGGGAAGGCCCTTTTCTATTCCTGCATGACTGAGCTCCAGTGCACAAAGCAGCTCCATAAAGGCATGACTGGTTGAGTTTGGTGTGGAAGAACTTGACTGGCCCGCACAGAGCCCTGACCTCAACCCAACCCAACACCTTTGGGATGAACTAGAACGGAGATTGTGAGCTGGACCCTCTTGTCCAACATCAGTGTCTGACCTCACAAATGCTCTTCTGGATGAACGGGCAGAAGTTCCTACAGACACACTCCAACATCTTGTAGAAAGCCTCCCAGAAGAGTGGAAGCTGTTCTAGCTGCAAAATTTGGGACCAACTCCATATTAATGCCAATTTAGGATGGGATGCTATTAAAGCTCCTGTAGGTGTAATGTGTAGGTGGTTCAATATGTTTGACCATATAGTGTATTTAATTGAAGGAAGGGCAGGGTCTTCCAAGGCCACCACCACATACCACCCTTTAACACAAAGAGACAGAAATGTACACACCAATCCCACACTCTCTCTCTCCCTCTGTCTCTTTCTGTCTCTCTCTCTTGCTCTCTCTTTCTCTGTCACTCACACATACACACATACACACACACACTCCCATTTATCAGTTCTGTTTGTAAGTGGTAATATGATTCATCAAGCCACTGTGTTATAAAGAATGGCAGTCGACATAAACAAACTGATGTGATATGAAAGCAATGACAGGGAGTCTGATCTTGCTCATCTCCTCTCCTTTCCTCCTTTAACCCTTTGAATCATGAGCAAATTCACTTGGGCTTTCAAGAACATTACATATTCAAAATTAAGTTACAAAAAAAAAAAAAATTTAAAAACAGAAAAATGGAAAAACAAAGTTTAATTGCAAGACAGTTACTTTGAAACTGCCACAACATTACAGAAAAAAACTGTAAATAAAAAAAAATTAAAAAGTCCAGAAAATTTGTTAAAGAAAAATGTGAAAATGACCAGAAAAATAAGTAAATTACAAGAAGCCTATATTTAAAGTTACTATAATTATATGTTTTAAATTAAATTAATGGAAAATGACTATAACATTACCAGAAAATGGCCATAAAATGAAGCAAAACAAACAAACAAACAAAAACCAAAACAGAAAATTATACCCTCATTTCTCTTCTTGTACCACATCCTCTCTTCTCCTCTGTTCTTTTATCCTCCACTTCACTCTCCTCCTTTCACCTCCTTATGTATAATCTCTCCTCTTCATCAGCTCTCCTCCCTTTTCCTCTCATCTCTCCTCTCCTCTCATACCTGACCCAGTTGGAGCTGATGTGTACGGGCTTCACAACAGTGAAAACCAACCAAAGAGGAAGAGGCAGGAGGTGAGAACGGAGGTTGAGGGGGGCAAGGCAATCAAAAGCCTAACCTTGCAATCTTTTGCTCCAGATTTTGATCTTTAATTCTGGCACTCCATGAGGCCTACTTTTCTTTTCATAACCAAGCAGCACCACCTCCGGCTGGATGTCGGCTCGTTGTTGTTATTGTTGTTGTTGACGCTGTGTGTTGTTGATGAAGATGCTGTGATGAAGATAAAAGTGGGAACAAATCTGAGAAGAAACTATGGTGGAAGCGAGACTCATAATAATCTGCTCTGTTCTGTGGTCTCTCTCTATTTTTTTGCCCTCTCCTAGTAAGATTACTATCGTTATCCAAAACTAATAAATTAATTAGATTTAAAAAAAACATTTTCATTAACTGGAGTAAAAATAAAAATGAGACTGTGTGAGCGCCTCGTGTGTCCATGTTGCCAATCTGTCCACATCTGGAATCATGGCGGCAAAACTCAGGGGGAAGTGTCAGAGTTCCTTTTGGGATTATTCTTAATATGACCGTGTCTCAGGTAAGAGCGAGTGCCCTGCAGTGGAGGGTGAAAAAATATGTGGAACATTTCTCAAGGGGAAAATTCCCACAAATCTGAAAGTCCTTTTGAAAAACCTGATAGCTGCTAGTTAGCGAATACAGAACACGCAAGAAGTAACTACATACATTTTGCGCTTAAGGCTGCATGTTGCGTAGACTTTTTCACATATTTGTGCCCATATCTATATATTATAACAGGTCCTCCAACCCGTACAACCACATAAATTGTTTGTTCCAACCCTCTAATATGACCCACATGAGTGTTTTTTTGAGTGAGTGAGCTAGCAGGCTAACATTCATAACTGAACATTAGGCAACGAAGCTAGCCACAAAAAATACTTGGAAAATGTTAATGTCAGGAAAAGGTTTGTCATACTGGGTAAGGTTAGGAAAAGGTCGGGGTTAGGGGGTTAGGGGTTGCCTTTGCCGGCTGACAGTCTCATATTTCAACCTATTATCACGGCAAAACATTTAGGGGAGAGTGGGGTAATTTGTGCCAAGGGGCAAGTAGTGCCACCCCTGTTATCTAGAAAACCATAGAAGAAGTTGGTCATGTGACCACATATTTTTGAAGAGGCATCTATTTCACTTACCCTGCAAAGAAGGGAGACACATGGCTTGAGAGGTAAGCACATTTAAGTTCAAAAAACATTTTTTTGCCCTCCAAAGTAAAATTTCCATGATCAAGGTTTTTTGATTGCTGTGTTTGAACAATTCTAGAAAACTTTGAAAACAGTTCACACAGGTTTTAGTACTTTAGTAAGCTACACCATGAGTCTATACAGTTAGCATGATGTTAGCTCAAAACAGCTGGGGGATGCATTTTTTTCAAAATGGTGGGCTTGGGGTAATTTGTGCCAAAGGGCCTGGGGTAAATTGTGCCAGTGGCACAACTTGTGATTATATACAATATATATTACTTTATTGTATTTTATTGTTATTGTACATTGTCTTCTTACCTTTGATCACTAAAACTATTCAGATTCAGATGAAGATGATTTGCAGGTGCTCATTTTGGAAGTTTTATTTTGTTCTGGGTATGTGTTCATGTGGCGCTAGGCCTTGTTATAGAAAAGTGGCCTGTGATCTTGTTAAAATAATAAATAAATATTAAATAAATAATTTTGTATTGAATTTGTTTTGCTTTTATATATCATATATCATTTGTGAGATTAAAATGATCTGTTTTACTTCAATTATTAATGGCACAACTTACCCCAGTATATTCTCTCTAATGGCACAATTTACCCCGCACCGGGTGCAAGTTGTGCCACGAAACCACTTTTTTTTCGAAAGCTATATTTCTCAAACAGTTTATAAAAGATCCAAAGTGATTGTTCCCAGGGATGCACAACATCTTAAACTATATGTGCATATTTTAGTTGGAGGCATTACTGTAATCCCCTCGCTTTAAAGGCACTTCAAGTAAAAATTGGCACTATTTACCCCACTCTCCCCTAACGGGCCCACTGGCCCACCAGAAGAAACCATGTTAGCGTCACGTTTTGCTTCTCCTGAGTATTACAGCTACACACGGGAATCTAGCTGCCAGGTCAGGTAATGAACTTTAACTTGGTAGCTAATCTTTAGGTAATTGTTAGCTTGTTAGCTTGTTAACTAACATTAGCTAAGATTTAGGTTAGGTGTTACGAACGATACTCTCGATATCTCACACGTGCCCCATCTCCAATTTTGGTAGTACTGGCAGCTTGTGAGGTGAGCTTTCAAGAGAAAAGGCACTGGCCCATGTACGTGACTTATCAGTCACTGAAGAACAACCCACCCCGACAACAACTCCAAGAAAATGTGAAACCACTGGCAACCCACGATGCCCTGGACTGGGTGGCAGGAGCTGTCAGATTTGGTCCATACTTATGGAGACACCCCGTCCCCGTTGTCTTTACATGTTGCAACAAATTGGGGCCCTAAGTCCTGTCAGATAACCTCCACATGTTGTCAGTAGTTGCTATGGGGTTGTTAGGAAAAACAAGCGTGTGGTGAGGGTTCTGTGTGGATCAGAAAAACCCTGCCACCCCTCCCCTGTCCCCACAGTGCTATCCCAACGGTCGGTGACTGCGGTTCGTGATTTATTATTCTATAAAGAAATAAGAAGGAGCTGCTGTCCCTCATGCCCCCCGCACAATGTTCAGGTTAGAGTCAGGTTAGATTGAGGATGTAGTCATCTTATTCCAAAATGGTTAAGTTTTAGGGTCCAGATTAAAAATTATTAAAGGTCTGCGTTTGGTTGAGGTTATGGTCGGGTCCAAAATTTTACTCGAGAAGGGTTAAGGTTAGAATTAAGGGTGGCTTTGGCCTAGTTTAAGATTAATTTAGGATCTAAATTTGTTTAAGGTTAATTCCAGGTTGTGGTTTGGGTATAATATATAATCATAATGTTACTTTGAAATGGTTAAGATGGCTAAGATTTAGGTTAAGGTTAAGTTAGGAAATGTTAGCTAGCAAGCATGTTAAAACAAACTTCTTGTCATTGTCGTTGTTGTTGTTGTTGTGTTCAGTTGAATTTTTCTGGTTAATGACTCAAACACACTGACTGCAACACATCTTTTATGGTTCTCTTTCGTGGATGGTTGTTCTGTCCTAAGTGAATACATTTTTTGAAATGGTATGGTGTTTTTATCACACAATTTTTTTTTTGTGACCTTTTTGAATGAGAAATAACTAAAACGACTAAAACTGAACAAAAAGTAATAAATAAATAAATAAATAAATAAACAAGCAAACCCACTTAAAAAACTAATTAAACCCAAACTGAAACTGAAAACAAAAAGTCAAAGCGCTAAAAATACGAACTAGTGGAAAATGCAAAACTATAACCTTGTCTTTTGACAATTTCATTATTCTCTCTCGACACTCATTTCCTATCTGCATTATTTGCATGACAGGACAGAAAGAGTATGTTGTCAAGGCATTAAACAAACATGAAATAAATAAGCAAATAAATAAATAAACACCAGTGTTATCAGCAGTGATATAAGTAAACAAACTCAAATGCTGTGCTCTCATTCTCTGATTCTCTGTCATTCTAAGTATTCACACCTATCCCTCTATGCTTGTGTATGCATATAAGAAGCATACAGTCTCATTTTGAAAGTAGAAATAATTTTCTATTGGATTACATGAAACTGAAGAGACAAAAAAAAATCATCAGAAAATGACACATTGTCACCCCCCAAAAAATACAATAAATGCCACAAATTATTGAAATAAATGAACATCCTTTATAAATAAATAAATGATAAAAAGTAAATAAATTCAAATTTTACAAATAAATAAATAAATAAATAAATAAATAACAGGACATAAAATGTATTTGTTCACAGGGTTTTGAAACAGGATGTGCTGCAGAAAAAGTCAGTGGGAGATTTGTGTTTTGTGAAAAAGGAGGAAAAATATCATGCAGATCTAATGCACTAATGTAGTTAGTGCATTAGAGTTATATATTATAAAGTTGTGTATTATAAAATAGGAAAAAAGAAAAGCAAGAAAAAAAAGGAAAGCAGCCGGCAAGCAAGAATTGTGCCTCTCAGAAATTTGGAGTGGATGAACGGGGCACCAAGCATCATCCTTGCTGAAGTGTCCTTGAGCAAGATGGTGAATCCCTACCAGCTCCGGAGCTGCTTCTACACTCCTGACCCTGAGCATGGACACAGAACAGTGAATATGAACATGTTCATAAATAACAGGCTGCCGCACACAGAGGTCTTCAGACAGACGTACTGGATGTTATTTGACGTACCTGGCGGCTGTTGTTGCAGAGAGAGCAAAACTGAAGAAGCGAATGTACTGTTTGCTCTGTACCATCCCAAAAAATCCCCCAAATAATAAAAATCTAAAGAATGAAAGACAAATGGCATCGTTCTGAAAACTTTATTTTGTGTGTATGTGGTGATCTGTCATTCATGTTTAATGATTTTTATTGCTATCACCAGCACCTTAACGGAATATGTGGCTGTGCACAAGACACACAATTCTTAATGAACATGAACATATGAACATGTGTCTTTGATTTATGTTGCTGTGATGCCATCTCTCCTCACACAGTGCCTGTGTTTGAGTTATGTCATCCTCTAGGTGGGAACCAGGGAGCAGACGGAAACAGAGGAGAGCTCAACATGTTAACAACAAATGGACAAAATAGTGGAAACATACAGAAGTTCCTACAAAGTCAGCCACACAGGCAGGGTGTAGGTTTCACTCCCCATCAATCATGCATGGAGTGCGAGTTTCTGATGGCCTGATAGTAGGATATTGTGATTTTAGAAAGAGGTGAAAAACTTTTAAAGTACAGGGAGACAAAAACGTAACTTGAAACCCTGTCTACAGTGATAGTTACACCACAGAAGTTAAAGTGGACTTGAAAATCCCTGCCTTATCCCAAAAGCTGTGGGCTTTTAACACATTATTGATGTAGAGTAACATATGTTTAGTAGAGCTTTTGTGCAGTGACATATACCATACCTTGAAAAAACACAGACACAAAACACTAAGACTAAGAAACACACTAAGCTTTAAAAGAGGTTGAACAGCCACCATTATTTATATGTGAGTTTATTTCTTGCATGGCCTCCTCTGTCATCAACTGTATCATCACTGAAACTTTATGGGAAGCAGATTTCAAGCCTTAAAGTGCTGAAAGAACCTCTGATATCCCACAGCCCCCAGTTCAGGATTGCTATCCCCGTTCACATGTTGCTGTTCTGATTTCTACCAACAGGGGGCGGCATTGTCACACTAAGCCGTGACTCTGCTCCATTGGCCCCGGTTAAGGGTTGTAACCCAGCGTGTGGCGGCTGGATGAGTCGGCTGGAGCTCAGACTGATGTGGGAACATATAAAAACCCAGCTCAGTCCGTTCAATCAGCAGAGACACTGGTTTTAACCGGACTGAGCAGGGAGGAAGGGGGGAGGAAAAGCAATAGAGAGAGAGGAAGAGAGGGAGGGATGTGGAGAGAGAAATGTGGAAGAAAATGAGAGAGTCTATGCAGAGGTAGAGAAAAGAGGTGGATGGCGGGGGGGAGAGAGGGGCAAACAATCTTTGCATTTTTGCATTGACTTTTTTTTTACTCTTCACCATCTTGCTGCCTTCTTTCCTTTCCTTTCCTCCTCCTCCTCCTCTTCCTCTCTCTCTCTCTCTCTCTTTCTCTCTCTCCCTCCCTCTCTGGATGTTGGAGGTAGACAGTAATGAGTGTTGTGTCAGATTGCAGTGACTTATCAGCTTCCCTGTGCTGCTTAGCAGGACAGAGGACAGCTCACCATGTTCCCTTCATCTGAAAGGAAGGAGAGAGGGAGAGAGAGAGAGAGAGAGAGAGAGAGAGAGAGAGAGAGTGTCAAGACAGACTATCTCCTTCCCTCTTTCTCTCTTCCTCTTCATCCCCTTTTCCCTCCTTCTCTCACTCCTCCGTCTCTCTCAGCCTCTCTGTCCTCCTTTCGCTGTGTATCATCCTGTTTCCATCCAGCTTCTTTCCTCTTTCTCTCCCTCTCATCCCACTCTCGCTCCCTCCCCTCATCTCTCATCCTACTTTCCCTCTTCCTTTTTTCCCATATCTGTGCCTCCACCTCTCTCAGCTCCTTCCCTGTCTCTGTCCCTCTCTTTCCTCTATCCCTCCGTCCATCCTGCCATCAGGTTGGGATTAGTAACAGTTGTTATCCCAGAGTGAAACCAGACGGATGTCAGCTTGGCCGGCCAGAGTTAAATAAGGCGCCAACAGCAGTCTGCTTACGCTGTGTCCGCGCACCAATAATAGAGGACAAGCGACAAAAGAGGATGAAGGAGCGAAAGGAGGAGAGAGAGAGACACACACACACACACAGAGAGAGAGAGAGAGAGAGAGGAAAAGGAGAGCAGAGCATTTTGTTAGTGGGAGGGAGCAATTGAGAAGGCAGAGAGGTAAAGAACGGGAGAGTGAGGAAGAGAGGCTGTAAAGGAGAGAGAAGAAGGGAGATTGAGGTAAAATTGAGAAGGCGAGATAGAGGGGGGTGAAGAATATATGAAGCAGAAACTGCACAAGAAAGGTGGGAAGCAGGGAGAGAGAACGAAGTAGGGAAAGGGAGAGGCCCAGAATGAATGAGAGAGAAGACAGAGACAGAATCAGTTAAGTAGAAGATATTTGTTCCAAAACGAGAATATTCACTTTTCAAAAAGTGACATGCTCACTAAGTGACTGATAGCACCAGTCGATAAGTGGCAGGTAACTTTAGTCCTGAGGTGATAAATAGAGCTCTCGAGCCAGACCTGAAATAAGCCAAATCATTCAGAGTGGCATAAAAGCACCAAAGTTGGCCTACATTATTTGGCTCTGACAATTCTGATCATTTTTAGTATTAAAGCCATTTCAAAAATGGTTTTGCTTCTTGCAAGCAAAGAGGTTTTAACCCTTTGAATCCCAGTAGTGTTTTGGAAGCCTTTACTGCACCGTCTGAAAAAAATACTTTTATTCTTTTTTTAGTAATTTTCTCGTAATTTAATATTAATTTATTAATAAATTTTCTGATACTTTCCTCCTTTTTTTTCCTCAGAATGTTTTGTTAATTTTTTAAAAAAATAGTTTTTCTTGTTATTCTTGTGTTAAAATTGTTTTGTGAATTTTCTGATCATTGCCTGATAATCTTCTTGGATTTTTTTTTTTTTTTTTTTTTTTTTTTAGTCATTTTGTTGTCATTTTTTGTTATTTGTTATATATTAAAATTATTTATTTATTTATTTCCCACATTGTCATGGTTGTTAGTTGTCCTGATCCCTCCCAGTGTTTCCCTCAGCCTCTCCTCTGTGTTCTCCTGTCTTGTGCTCCAGCCCCTTCCCCAGTGTGTCTTGTTAGCTTATTAGTTCTTGTGTATTTAAGTCCTGTGTTCAGTTCTGTTCCTTGTCTGGTCATTGTTTTTGCTGCCATGTGTGCTTCCAGTGTTTCTCTTTGTTCTTTGTGTTCCTTTGTAGTTTTTTTCTGTTAATAAATAATTTTTCGTCTCTGCAACCCACTCCTGCGTTTGGGTCCGACCAACCACCCCACATGACACACATAGTATTCTTTGTTCCTGACTGTAATGCCATTTGTATATTTCCCTGATTCCTAATAGACTCGCAAGTGAATAAAGGCTTTTTAATGTTTTTCATGCAGAAAAGTCTCCTTTGTATGTCTCTTGAGAATACATCTTTTCTTCCCAACCAAAGAGCACCTTCATGTTTTGTGAATACCCTCTTGAGCACTTTTTGACTTTCTTTTTCTTTTTTGTTAAAAAAAATCCATTTTCTTTTTTCTTTTTTTTTAATGCCAAAAAAATACTTTGTCATGTAGCCTACATCAGCTTGATAGTTCTTGCTATTATTTGTGTATAAAGGTTCATCTCAGGCTGAAGAGAAAGTGTGAACACTCATAGCCAAACAAATACATTTTTTCAGTGCATCCTTGTGCAGACTATCGAGGAGCATAAATCCTACATTAATGTTATTGAACTGTAGATTAAGTGAGACTTGAGGGCATCAAGGAGAGACCGTCCTGTAAGCAGAGGTGCTCAGCCTCACAGCAGCCAGGTATCCTGTTGAAGTGTCCTCTGGATGATAAAAAATAATGCCATTTAATTGGTAACATAGCTATTATAATTGATCAATACTAGACTAAACTTTGACTTGAACAGCAATGACTTGTGACTTCACATGGACTTGAGCTTTTTCACTCGGAAAACTTGATTGCTGACCCTTCCCAAAGCCCAATATTAACTGATTAAATTAAGCCATTCCTACAGCCCTCTTATCAGTATAAGGAAGGCTAAGGAAGTCACCTTTGACCTCTCATAGCAAACATGACTTTAGCAGACATCTTGACAGACATCTGAATGACACTTAAACAGCTGTCTCTCTCATAGCTGCCCTGGACTTTCTTGTGACTTGCAAAACAATGACTCAGTCCCACCTCTGGAGAACCTTCTGTTTCATTGGCATGAAATATTAGTTATCACCACCTTCAGCTCAAATATACTGGCCTTTAAAATCTGTACTCTCCATCGACAAGTAAGAGAACTCAGTGATTCAGCCTATGGTGAGTTGAGGAAAGCTTTCCTACACATTTGGAGCCCAGTTTTCAGCAGTTAAGGGACTAGGAGTCATGACATCACACTTTCTGTATGTTCATGGCAAGATGTGCCTGGCACATTTGAGAACGGGGATGGGACTGAATTAACCAATACATTACCCTCTTAGGAGCATGGTGGCTCAATAGTTTGCACCGTCACCCTAAAATGAGAAGGTACTTGGTTTGAACCCCGGCCGACTCGAGGCGTTTCTGTGTGGAGTCTGCAAGTTCTTCCTGTGTTTGCGAGGGTTTCCTGTCTGTGTCTGTGCAAATATAAGGCCCTGGCTATCTGAAAGCTCTTTTTGGGAAAAATCCTCTGCCAAGCACAGAGTGATGTGTTTTAGGTTTGTTTGGAACAAACTGAGAAAGTGCTAGTAAGCATGAGGAGTGATGGCCACCATGGCAGATCAGACAAAGAAAAGAGCACTGCCTAAAATCCATCATCAGAAAATCTAAGGAGAGAGACATCACAGTAGTGGGCTCACTGTTTGACTGACAGGTGATCTCTAGGAAGTGCCATGGGGTAACATAACCCAAAAGCTGGAGACCAAAAAAAAAAAAAAAAAAAACAAGGATCTTGAGGATTAGCACTTTAAAGTTTCCAGTGCAGGATCCAGATTTATTCTCTCCCTGGACCCCGGCTCATTAAAACATGCCAGCGCTGCTGTCAGATGGGAGAGTACCTGGTATAAGCCTGAGCCCATGACCCACTTTGCTCCATGTGATACCTGTGGACATGTGGGAAATACAGACACACACACACACACACACACACCATAACCTCTCTCTCACATGCACACACAGACACACAACTCTTCCTCTGTCACAGACGTGTGCACTCCAGGCAGAACATGCTCTATGCTTCCCTCTCTCTCTCGCTCTCTCTCTCTCTCATAGAAAAGGTAAAGATAATGGTAATGAAAATAATAGTAACAATATAGAAAAATGGAAGAAGAACATATAGAAAAACAAGGATAAAATATGCTTGATGGATTAAATATAAATGTTAATTACTAACCCTACAATATAATATTGCATCATGTTTATATGATGCAAATATCCTGTTTGTGTAAATACATTCATCTGAGAATCTTTGTGTATTTTAATATTATAACTTAGTAGTATGAAGTTCTAATGTTATGACATTATTAAATTATTATTAAAAATAGTAATAATTCATAGTGTTCACTTGATAGTATTAAGTTATACAATATTAAGGTAGTTAGACGTCAGTTAACAGCCTGTTTCTACTTATTTTGCATTGCACTGTGGCAGGAGGAGACAAACTTTGCTGTGAGCCCTGCAGTGCTTTCATCTTCGTCCAACAGAAAATGATGCTTCTATCTGGCAGCTTGGATGGGCTCTTTTTCCAAACTGAGGAAGTAGTTTGTTCTTGTGTTTTTGTATGTGGGACATGTGCAGGGGAAATATATTTCAGCTTCAGTGTCCATGCGACAGGGGTTACAGATATATCTCCACGATTTCAAATGACAACCTGTTTCAACCTCAAGTTTGTGGTCACTGATTCTGCATTTTATTAGAATTGGTCTTTCAGAATTTTATTTTAGGTACTCGGCTAATTTAATTCTGTGTTCAGAGACACATAACGGAGCAGTTTGTTGTGTGGTTTATTTTCATCTGCCCATTGTCTGATGCAGTTGTTTTTATATGTATATATATTTCAAATTATTTGATGGATGAAGGAGATGTGTAGCTCTAAAGCTGACTGGTTGTGTTGACTAGCTGAGGTGCAGCTCAGAGCCAGCAGCTCCAGTGGATCCAGTTCCACAGAATGCTGATTACTGAGGAGAGATTTGTATGCAAGAGTTTTGCACTGATTGGTTGAAAGCAAAATTGAGTGTTGGGTTACACTGACGGACTAGAGTGCCAAAAACAAGAGGAAGTGCCCCATTGTGTACACTTCATATCGAAAACAATAAGATCAAATTCCGTAAAGGGTGGCCCTTCATGCAATAAAAAATAAATGATAATAATAAATTATAACAAATTAGGTGCTCCTGTAATGGAGAAGAGCCCCTCCAGTGGGTAAAATGTGCTGCAGTGCTGTAACGGCTGTCCCTACATTTGTGAGGATGTGTGAAGTTTCTTTATGCATGAGCCTCCAATAGAGAAAATGTGATGTGCTGCTACAGGACAGGAGACCCCACATTGGGATAACCTGGTAACGTCATGGTTATCATAACCATGAGGTTACCTAGGTACCTTTCTGATGAAGAAAACTCAGAAGGTCCCCTATAAGATCTCTAGAGCTGCCACCAAATACTGTCCAAAGTGTTAGTTATATGTTTTTTGCAAAGGGAAAATGAGTTAGTTATTTGCAAGCATTTTGATGTAATCTGCACTGTTCAGTTTATGTTTGAGAGCACCATTTAGGTTTGTTGTTAAAACTTGGGGATGGGGGCATGCAGCTGTCTTCATGGGGAGAGAGCATGTGTATCTGTGTCCATGCCTGTTTGTGTAAGAAATGTCACCACTCTAGAGCTGCCTCTCTAATCACACACACACACGCACGCACGCACGCACGCACGCACGCACGCACGCACGCACGCACGCATGCACACACACACACACACACACACACCTAAAGCCAGACATATACTTATTTTTAACGTTGTGTGTGCATAATGGCTGCCTCACAAATACTGCGTCTGTTTGGAGCGTCCTCAGAAATTAGCACTACATGTCTGCAAGATGCAATACACACATGAACAGTAGGGGCAGTGTAGGGGCAGTATGGGGTGGTGACAGGGTCAGGGGTCAGCAGGCACATCAGCAGGCAGCAACAGAGACAATAGCAATGAAAGAACATTTTGAAAAGATCTTTGTTCATTTATATCCTTGTTGTCATGGCTCAAGGTCATGGAAAAACTATGTGTACCACATAGCTGGTTGTCTACCTGACTATGTGGTTAAAAGCAAATATGTCTTACAGCCTTACAGTTAGCCTGGTGGAAGGCACTGGACTCTAGTGGGAGCTGTCACCAGCAGGTCTGACAGGCCAATTCACCGACATAAAGAGATGTGATTAGTTGACAGAGAGACAGGCCTGACAATCCTATTAGACACAGCAAGGGCAGCTTGCAGAGAGAGAGAGAGAGAGAGAGAGGGCAGGTAACACACAGAGAAAGAGTCTGAATTAATCTTCACGTATTTGTCACTTACACCTGGACTGGTGTGACAAAAAATAAGAGAAACAACTGAGAGACAAAAGTGGAAAAATAAAGGGAATGAGAGGATGGAGGAAGATGTAGAAAGACAGAAGAAAGTACTACATCTCTAATCAAAAGAGTCAAGTTCAAAAGGACATCATCTGACTTCAGTTACTCTAAATTCTAGAAATATACCTGCCTTTGTTAAAATTCACTAAAAACCTGTTCATTAAAAATGTTAATTTTGGGAATTTTATGGGGGGGAAAGTAATTATGTCAAATAGATATTGACAGTACAAGGCTTTTATATAAAGCCATTCAAATAACTGATCCATTAAAATGAAAAATTATACCAATAACAGCTGCTGTTACCTTGACATAGACTGCATCCACTTATTCAGAAATCTTGTAATCACAGCTATTCACTTTAGATGCTTTTTTTTCAGTGGTTTTAAGAACATTAAAATTATAATTCACCCATTTTGAAAAATTTGATGTAAAAAAAAAAAAAAAAAGCTGTTCTGTAGGACAGTAGTGGTGCTGTCTTCCTCTCATTGTTACTGGATGGATGCTCCACATGCTAACTGTTAGCCTCCTGCCATTGGCACTGCCACTTCCCCTGGTTATGATTATTGAATCAACTCAAACTGTTAAATAAACCAAGTTTGAGTTTGATAATGTGTAGCATAAGTTTTACAGCTCCTGAAATAGTAATAAAAATATTCTGAACACTTCAAGAAAAAAAAAAAAAAAAGATCAATAGTGGAGTCTACCTGAACGGCAGCAGGTTAATGGTGCGAGGGAGGTTTCACAGTGGGATTTTAGTGGGGCTGTGAGCCCTCACACACTTCCAAGGGACAAGGGCCCTACTGAAAGGTGCTGAAAATATGGATCACACATACAGTATAGACACAATCTTTCTCTCTCTCACTCACACACACACATACACACACACACACACACACACACACACACACACACACACACACACACACACACACACACTGAAACAGAATGCAGCCGCTGGGCATGAGCGGAAGTCTGTTCTGACTAAGCTGTCATAAATTCATCTGATTGAACGATTGGCTGTCACACAGGGCTGTGATTGGCTGACAGGCCGTGATGACCTCATTAGCCTTTCTTTCCTGTCCAGGGGGGAGAAACTTTCCTGGAGTTCATGTCACACATTTCAGTCTACTCAATACATATGACTGTATATAATTTCCTCATAGAGCACTGGACCAGTGCACACCTTGACACAAACTGCACCTCCCTCCAAACAGGTATCTAAATATACTTTATTTAGTGGTGAGGAGCATAACTGAGTATTGGGTTGTATACCTTTTATTACCTGGGTGTTCTAATTTTCTGCTGCACACTCCACTGGGCTGCTAATCCCCAATTCTGTATTTCTATATCTCCATTCGCTTCTAAAATGTGGCAAAACAGCTCCCAAAATAACACTTTTAGTGGATAAACAAATGCAAGCAAAGCAGATTATGACAATATGAGAGGAAGTGAAGAAGAGTGGAAAAATTCACAAAATTTGCATCATTTCCATGTTCATGTAACTTGAAATCTCTTGAATTCTACCAAAAAAAAATGCTTTGTCACACCCATTAGAAGCCAAAGGCACCTTTTGGTGTCAGTATGAGACATGGGGGATGGTGATGCATACCTGTCAAGTATCCCGTTTTGGCTGGGATTTTCCTGTATTTTACCCTCCTTTCCCGGCCCCCTCCCGTATTAGTATTTTCCCGTAAATTTCCCGTATTTAACCTGCATTTATTAAAAATAATAATAATAATACCCCGGGGTGAGCCGTCCATTCCCAGTCTGACCTCTGCCACCCGCTACAGTAACCTACTGCATGTACTGCAGGTGGCAGTTGTCGCGAGGTTAGTGTGACATTGTCAGAGAAGAGTGACAATTGACCTCCGAAACTGTCAAGGTAAATAAACATCCCATGTCTGATTAAAAGGACCAAAAATGTTTTTTAGTAAATGGAAGACATGATGAATGTATTTGAACTATTGATTTATAATGATGTCGGGCCATGCCTGTGTATTTCAACGTGATGACGTGCACACCGGGGGCAATCGTGCTTGGGCAAGGGGACTGGGGTTTTTGGCTTTAGCACAATATGGGCCCAAACTTGACAATGATGGCTGAGGAAAATGACAATCATCCATTCATGATACCATCGATGTGTCAAAAAAAGCCTGTAGATGGATGACACTCAAGAGAAGAGAGCCATGGGGGGGGGGGGGGATAGTTAGCTAGAGGATACAAGCTGGGGTCGCTGATGTTGAAAGTCCTGCATCACCCAAGGATTCCAGGAACATCGCTGAAGATGCGTCCAGAGGCACCAGCAGATCTACTGTATTTACTCATCCTACTGCCTGTGTTTGACGATTGCTCTGAAACCATTAAGAGAATAAAGTTTCTCCAAATGGTATTTCACATCATGAAGGCTTTCTTCCCAAACTCTGTTCCAGCTCTGGAGACATCAAATCCTTGCTGCCTGATTCAGTTTAAGATAATCCATGACAAGGCAGTCCTCCACTCCACCCTCTCCCACCTGGACACCGGTAAGGGGAATTATGTGCGTCTGCTGTTTATTGATTACAGCTCAGCATTTAACACCATAGTTCCCCACAGACTGGTCACCAAGCTCAGGGACCTGGGGCTGAGTTCCTCACTCTGCTCCTGGGTTCAGAGCTTCCTGACTGGCAGACCACAGGTGGTGAAGGTTGGAGCCCACACCTCCAGCTCCCGTACCCTCAACACTGGTGCCCCCCAAGGCTGCGTACTGAGCCCTCTGCTATACTCCCTGTACACCTATGACTGCACAGCTACACACCAATCCAACATCATTGTGAAATTCGCGGATGACACAGTGGTGGTAGGCCTGATCTCCAACAACAACGAGACGGCCTATCTGGAGGAGGTGGAGCTGCTGTCTTCTTGGTGTAAGGACAACAACCTTGACCTGAATGTTGACAAGTCCAAGGAGGTGGTGGTCGACTTCAGGCGAGAGAAGCAGAGGATCCACTATGCACCGCTCAGGATCTATGGGACCCCGGTGGAGAGAGTAAGCAATTACAGGTACCTTGGGGTTCACATCTCTGAGGATCTGACATGGACTACACACACCACCACCCTGGTGAAGAAGGCTCGGCAGCGGTTGTACCACCTCAGGCAGCTGAGGAAATTTAAGATCTCCACCACGCTGCTGAAAACCTTTTACGCCGCCGCAGTGGGGTCTGTGCTTTCTGTGAGCATCACTGCCTGGTACGGCAGCTGCAGCTCCCAGGACAGGAAGGCCCTGCACAGAGTGATCCGATGTGCTGAGCGCATCACCCGCACAGCACTGCCCTGCCTCCAGGACATCTACACCCAGCGGTGCAGGTCCAGGGCAAGTCGGATTTTAAAAGACACTCATCATCCCAACCATAGACTGTTCGAGTGGCTGCCCTCAGGCAAGCGGCTTCGCTCCATCAAAGCCCGGACTGAGAGGCTGAGAAGGAGCTTCTTTCCCCAGGCCACTCGGATTCTGAACACATAACACAAACTCTGTATATCAGTCCACAACACCCCCCACCCCCCTCCCACCACCACCTACAACTACACTACACCCTACATTACTGGCAGATTGCAACACGTAAAGACTGGAGGGGAAGGGGTGACTCCGCAAGGCTGGATCAAGTCTGACAGCTCCTGTAACCCAGTACCGGGCATCAGGTTTATGTCACTTGGTCTCACGGTTTCACACTAACCCTGAACCTCCGGTGGAACGTGTTGTTCTTCAGGGTTTTGCAACTCAGTTCTTCTACTCATTTGTACCTACCCTCTACTTATTTGTACTTTTTGTACTTTTGTACCTTTTGTATATTGTTGCAGATTGTATATAGTCGTTCATTGTATATAGGAATGTCATATATTCTTTCTATTTTATCTTTATTTCTATCTTATTTTCTTTTATTTTTTTATTATTATTACCGTTATTATTATTATTTTTATTTTTATTTTTATTTTATTTTATTTTTTACTTGCACAGTGCCGGAGTTGTTGCAATTACATTTCACTGCTGCTGTACCTGTACATTCATGCATGTGACAAATAAACCTTGAATCTTGAATCTTGAATCTTGAATCTTCTACTGAAAAATAACAACGTGGAGGTGAAGATTTTTTAATGACATTATACAATTTAAAAATAAAAATGAAGGTGGGTAGTGCTGTCCTGTTTACATTTTACAAGTGCTGAGTAGCTAAGTTAAGGCATGCCACTTGCTAGGAGGCACTCACCTGAAATAGATAAAATAGAATAGCATAGAATGGAATAAAATAGAATGGGGGAGTTAGGTAGACTAAAACAGCCAGCTAGCCATCAGCGACGTGTCAGAATAGTAAAGCAGTCATCACTAAATCTCTATTGATCAGGAAAGGTTAAATCACTGCCTTATCATTTTAACATTTAACACTGCTGGGCCAAGCAGCCACACACACAAACACACACACCACACACACACACACACACACACACACACATACACACACACACACACACACACGCATGCATGCACTTAACAATGGGTCAAATGGGCAGATTTGAGTGACAGGTTACTGCTGAGGCCGTAACAATATTAATATATTGTCTGTCAGTGACTAGGAGGTGCGTGTCTGTGTGTGAGTATGAGTGTGTGTGTGTGTGTGTGTGTGTCTTTCTCTCCATCAGTCTATGAATTATGATTAGTTGGTGCATGTGGTGCAGTCAAAATGGAGATGTGTGCTTGTCCGTCTATCTCTGTGAATTATGGGTAACAGTAGAGTGCAAAGTACTAAAAACGTGTGTGTGTATGTGTGTGTGTGTGTGTGTGTGTGTGTGTCCATAATTACTAATGTGAATTTCTGAATTATGGTTAGGTGTGTGTGTGTGTGTGTCTGTGTGTAGCTCTTTCTCTGTGTGTGTGTATGTAGTATCTAATGCTTGCGGGGTAGATGGATGCAGCGCAGAGCAACAATTATGGAGTCATTCCTCAACTCAAGGTTGGCAGGGCAGACGATTTTCTGGACATATACACACTGTCTCACACACACACACACACACACACACACAAGGATAAATGATTACTCTGCAGTGATTGTCCTGTCCCACCCTAAAGTCTTCATAACATCTTCCTCTTGGGTAACTGTCAGTCTCTCTCTCTCTTTCTCTCTCTCTCTCTCTCTCTCTCCCTCTTACTCACTCACTCACTCACTCACTCACACACACACACACACACACACACACACACACACACACACACACACACACACAGTCACTCCGTGAATGAGTGATTGAGTGAGTGATTGAGTGAGTTTTCACCTGCAGGTCATGGAGGTTCTTTGCATCTAAAAATACTCAGAGGAAATGGTGGCCTCCAATCACAGCCATGAATGAGGAAATTTACATACTCTTATTACTCATCACCCACTGTGCACAAAAATGTACCACTTGCAAAAAATAAATAAATAAAATAAATAAAAACACAGCACAGGGCACCCTGGTAGCTCACCTGGTAGAGCACGTACCACTTGTTAAGGCTGAGTCCTGATGACAGCTGAAAAGACTTTCTGTGTAGAGAAGCGGGCTGTTAAAAGCAAATGATGTCCCTTCACAAGTTTGAGTTTAAGGACTTTAAGGACTTTAAGTTTAAGGACTCTGACAACAGCTCCAGATATAAATTAAGCCAGCTTTGAAGAACCAAAAAAAATGCAGACTCTTGTCAAATCGTCAACCTTCTCATCTCAGTTATCCATGTACAAAGAACAGGGCCCTGGGCACATCGTTAATAATAACATTATTAGTGCATCCATCGCTCATGCTCACGCCCTGCTTGATTTCGCAGATCTCGATGTTATCTTCCTCCTTCTGCATAATAAACAATAACTCAAACACCACAAACCTCAAACCTACAGCGGCAGCCAGTGGACAGAGGATCCCACAGCATAAGCCTCACGAAGCACTGGCTTGCACAGACTGGGACAGTTTTGATGGTGATTTGAATAGCAGGGTTGAAGCTGTCTGTACCTTATGTCCTCGGGGTCCAGTGTTTACAGATCACATTTCACATTACGATTTGTTACGCCAGGATGTTTCCAATATTAAACACACACAGCTGAAAGCTAAATGTTTTTTTTTACAATGTATTATCTCTTATCTGTTCGTGTAACTTAATGTGGTAGTGATTTATTGAGGTTAACAAGGTATACATAGCAAGAAAAGGACACCCTGTGCGCGCATGTGGACGCACACACACACACACACACACACACACACACACAAACTTAAACATTTTTCTCACACACATTTTTCAGGTATTTCAATCACCTGTGCTTCCTATTGTTTTACTCCGTGAAACCTGGATTTGCTGTGTGCCACATGTCAAGTTGCAGGCCAGCTTTTCCATTTGGGTCCATAATGTCATGAACTTGATGAACACACACATACACACACACACACACACACACACACACACACACACACACACACAAAACAGTAAAGTTGGCTAAGGTCGTTAGATTCCTCTGAGGATTGTCTTTAAGTCCATATTTATCCTGTTTGCAGCCGAGCATGGAGGACAAGGGAGCAATATCTCACCCTCTAGCTCTCATTAGCAAGTGTGTGTGTGTGTGTGTGTGTGTGCGCGCGCGCGCGCGTGTGCATGTGTGTGTTTATTTGCTCCTGTGTGGCTTATTGGTCCTTCTATGTAGCCATTTATGAGTGACATTTATCTTTGCATGTGTGTGTGTCTGTGTGCGCTCCTGTCAGTGACCAGCTAGAGTGTCTCTCCCTCACTGGAACTAAATCACCCACTGATAGAAATGGCACCTATGGTAACATTTATCACTTCAACTCTGCATATGTGTGTATGTACACGTAAGCGCATGTATGTGTGTGTGTGTGTGTGTGTGTGTGTGTAAAACAGTAAGTGTTAGATAAATGGTAAATGTATATTTGTACATTCTGCGTCTTTGACTGGTCTATCATGCTCTTATTTTGAAGTAAATGCAAACCATGACTAAGTCAGAGCGCTTCCATGATGTGAAGATGTCCAGCAAATGCAAAGAATGTGTGGAACCAGTTGTTCAGCAAATAATATATCTGTATGCCTGTCGTGTGTGCTTGTGTGTGCTTGTGTGCGCGCGCACGCGCAAGTTTGTGTGTGTGTGCGCATCCATAAAATTACTATTGTCATTTTGCAGCAGACTGCATATATCAAATCCTATGCAGTGACCTTAGCTGTCACCTGTCTCACACACACACACACACACACACACACACACACACACACACACATTATAAATTAATGGTTTTATCCAGACTCATGTTAGTGTAGTGACCCAAGCCAGTGTAAATGTACTGTTTTGTGTGTGTGTGTGTGTGTGTGTGTGTGTGGTTATGTTAGACTGAAATATATTAGATGATTAAATATTCATTGGTCTAGCCTAGAGGCCTCACAGCTGGAAAGATACCAGTCCCCTCTCTATAGCACATTGCAATGGAGCAGTTCCGTCACTAACTGCGGGCAGCACACACACACCCACACACACACACACACACACACACACACACAACAGGCATACAGATATATTATTTGTTGAAGAACACATGTTCCTTCTGTTCCTTTCCATTGTCTCATTAAGTAATTGATGTACATCGCTGATATCCATCCTTCCGCTCTGTTTCAGTAGCATAGCCAAAGGTGCACTTTTGGTCATCATATTTTCACACATAATCTCACACGTAATTGATGTGCTGTGTATTCGCCCTGCTCCCTCCTGTCAATGAGTTTGGTTGGCACAACAGAGGTATAATGTTTTCCCCTGTTAAACAGTTTGTACTTGTGCACTTTCAGGGCTCTAGTTTCCCGGCGCAGCGCGGGGTGGCGCAGTGAGGCGAACCCCATGCAGAGCTAGTTTCGACCGGCGAAACGGCAGAGGCGGACAGTTTACAAGTTTCGCAGACCGAGGTGCGCCGAGATGGGAGTGGCGGCGCAGCGCGGGGAGGTGCCGACAGATTCGGCTTGGCGCAGTGACAGTTTGGTGCCAAAAGGCTTCGCCGAGGTGCGCCAAAAGCTCGCCATCTGAAACCACGTCTACTTTCAGTGCAAGGCGGAGCGGAGCTGGCGCAGTGGAAGTTTGGCTGCCTGGCGCACATCACCAAAACCTCACAATCAGCACAAACGGTGCCAATCTCCTTTGATCTGACATCAGCTGTGACGGGACAGTTGATATGGAGATAAATGTATGTGCTGATTGTGATCGTAGCATTGAATAGTGTTTTTTCTGTCGGTATTTATTGCATCGTTCATGTGCCTGACATTCCGGAAGCCTGCCTGTGAGGTTTTGGTGACGTGTCCGCACTGCTCGCCGGTCTCCGCTCCGAGCGGGTCTCCTGGGCTCCGCTCCGCCTGCGGCAGTAGACCTCCATGTCAGTTGTGTAAACTTTCATTACGCCTTCACGCAGCGCATTTTAAAGGCAAGGACAGGGGCTCATTTGATTGGTTACATGTGAATCGGCTGTGTCAAACCCACTCCATGCCTTCTCTCCTCCCCTCCGCCGGTAGGAGGGACGGCGGAGTACTTGCGCCACCGAGAACGGCGTGCCAAACTTGGAAAATCCGTCTGGCCACACCCAGTTGGCGAAGCACATCTGCGCTACACCCCCGCCTCGCCAGGTCTGCGAAACTAGAGCCCTCACTGTCACATGAACTGCAGAATTATGTTTTCTGCTTGTAATATTTATTTTGCTGTAGCTAACTTATTTTGGCTAAAGGACAATGTTTATTAAAATATAGATCATCTTTGTATTTGTGTTTGAGAAGCTGCAAATGAGCTCCTGCAGAGAGAAATCTATTATCTATTTGAGTTTTCTTATGTAATTATTGAGCCTAGTGGGAGGGGTTACACTTTACAAGGGCTGCTCTGGGCATGGAGTTTTGACTACATATTTTTTCAGTTTTTCATATGTTTTCAGTGAGTTAGTATGAGTGTGTGTGTGTGTGTGTGTGTGTGTGTGTGTGTGTGTGTGTGTGAGTAGGGTTGAGGTTGGGAGCGAGTGCTATCTAACATCGCTCTGTGTCTCCAGGCACCTTCTCATACCAGTTACTGTTTTTGTGATTTATATCTCTCTGTTAATCTCAAACCGTGTGTGTGTGTGTGTGTGTGTGTGTGTGTGTGTGTGTGTGCATGTGGAAGTGCAGTACTAATGCAAGATAGATGCAGGATAGATGCATGAAGTGGTTATCACTGCATACTGAACTAAAGCCATTTTAAACATCTCACCTGCTTTAACCGCCAGCACTAATACAACAATGTTTTTTGAGTATGTTCTCTTTTTTTACCACAACTCAAAGAGAACAGGAAAGTGCAAGTTTTGGTGACAAAGGGAAATCTTATAAAGCCTTGACTTCAGAAACAAATGTCCCTGGCCATGTCACCATTTATGTGTTTTGAAACTCTAACCCTTTTAAACTATTTCCAGAGATTTTGTGGTTTGCCATTGACTCCTGTTTATCTGCAGCAATGCAACCTTAAAGTAAGTGTTTTTCTGATCTGCCTCAAGTAGTAATTTTTATCTTGGCATGTTTTTACCCCTCAGTGACTCCCACTCTACAATTTAAAATATCGGAACAGTACATTGTATCTGATTTGTCTGCGTAAACCTCATGGTGCTCAAAGGAATTTGTGTTTTGTGAAAAGGGACTACAATCAGGACTTAAAATCTTAAAGCATTAAGTATTTTGATAACATTTTAGGGCAGGTGCAATATCACAGTAGGTACAATATTTCTGTTACTTTAGGTGTCCCAGACCGTCCCAGACAAACTGTCAAGATCAGAAGAACATGTCATTGCTTGCATAGTTTGAGTGTGAGAAGGTCTATCATATCCCAATGTCCTGATCTAGGACCATCTGGGGCGTCTGGATCATTTTCCAACATGTCAGAAATTTTTGTCCTTTCTCTTGTCGTTTGAGAGCTAACAGACAAATATAGTGGGAATGATGCAAGTTTTATCATGGAAACTGTCTCACCTCCAACTCTCTTTGTAATTCTGACTGATCTAACCATGGACATTCCCCAAAGACAGTGTCTGATGCATGTCTGAACAAAAACTGGTCTTTAGTGTCACTAATGTGCAAACATCTACACTAATGACACGTCTGGTTTTCCATTTCACGCGGTCTAGTCCCCTGAGACAGAACAGTGTCTCACACAAGGCCATGCAGTCCGTTGTTGTTCAGTTTTGTAATGTGCAAACTTGTGCTGTCATTGGATTTGGTTGTTCAGTAAATGTGAGATGTCCTGCAACATTTGGTCATGAGTTAGGGTTAGTTTCCTGCGTTAATATTCTACTTTGTATGAACTTAGTTTGTATAGATACTATCTATCTTGGATATTAAGTCAGGGTTAGGGTTTTGCAACTTGAATATAAACATTGTGCAGTGTTTCAGTGGTTTCCAAGATGTAATGAGTCTAGATGTATTCTCACATGATATCATGGCTAATCCAGGACCAGTTTTGCTCTTGAGACATAACTGATCTCAAGGTATTGTAACCAGACCAATCGTAGCCTTTGAGGAAATACAGGTTTGGCTTTCAAGAAACAACAGGACATCAGCATAGGTTTTCCTCACAAAAACAGCAAAATTCATTTCCAACATGCTAACAAGCAGTGGTGTAGTCTACGTGATACGCAGGTATACGGCGTATACCCACTAGAAAAGGTCCCGCATTTCCGTATAACCACTTAAAATTGCGCAAAGATACGTATCAGTATGTTTTTTTGACATAACGTTCACTTTCCCGTTCATAAAGTCGCCTTCTCTGTGTTACGAAGCGGCTCTTTTTGACCATATTTCGGGGGACAATACAGCTGGAGCTAACGTTAACGTTTCAGAAAGGGAGCCTGTGTGTGTGTGTGTGTGTGTGTGTGTGTGTGTATACCCACTAGAATAAACTAGACTACACCACTGCTAACAAGCTAGCAATATGCTAATAAATATGTTTGCTCACTTTCACCATCACAGTTACCCCTGTATGTTGAGCTTTGGTGTTGTCATACTACATCATATTGTCCATTAGTTTTGAACTCAGACTCTGTTTAGTGAAGTAAATGGAATTAATGGAAATTATATCAACATATGTGCCTTGTTATGGCTGTGGTAGTTTTTTTGTTTGTTTGTTTGTTTGTTTGTTTTTTGCATTTCTGCTTTATTTGATAGTGACAATGAAGAAAGACAGGAAAGGTAGGGGAGAGAGAGAGGATGACACCACCACCACCACCACACCCCACATTTTTTGTCACTGGATTTTTCGCCTGGAACATCGGCTAACCTGTGATGACAAATCCATTCTCCTATTCTCTTTCTTCCAGTGAGGAGATTTTTTTTCTTACTGCACTCCACAAGGAGGTCAGAGGTCAGATTCAGCTTTTGCAGCACCCCCAGATTCAGTGCCCTGCTGAAGGACACTTAAGCAGTTGCTGGAGAAACTTTATTTCTCTACTTATTCCCAATGTGTTCACATCATTGCAGTGCAAAACATTCATCCTCCAGATACGCTGACCTTTTGATCTGTACACAGAAAAGCCTCTTCAGTTAAACTGAGCCTGCATCAGCCCATAGTTGCATTTATCACTGGTTTTGGAGAGGGGGAGTCTGATGTTTGCAGCCTTGGACATGAACATGCATGGTGTTCAAACACCTGCTGTTATGGGCACACAAACATGAAAATCTATTTAAACAAAGCAGTCAACAAGTCTGCATGAGGCACATCACTGTCAAATCCACAAATGCTCCACACTGCATCTTTAATGGATTACTGTTCTTGTTGTTCTCAGCTTTATTATATTGATTTGAAAATGAAAACTTATTCAAAAGCATTTATTCCCATAAATATCTGAAAATCAATTTGATAAATTGACTGGACTATTTGTAAGAACCACAACCAATATGTTAATGAGGAAACATAAAAAGGGGGAAGTTAAGAAACATTGATTTGATTCATACCCATCCCCGACAATCCAATATAATGGACCACCATAAAAAGGAAAGCGGTGGCGCCACTGTATTCATTCATTTTATTTATTTATTTATTTATCCAAAATATGCATGAATGACTTTTCCCTTCAAAACGAATAGAATACACAAAACCACTGAGTGCTTGGTTAAGGTCACATCTGTTTGCATGTTTCTGGCACGCTGTTTGTCAAAATAAACCCAATCAAAGCGAATGCGATTGTTATTAAGAGACAGCTATTATCGCATCCGAGGCCCCAGGGAGATGCAATGTGCCACTTAAAGGACAAAACAGAATAATTCTCCACAAATTATAGGGTTTAAAGCCGCAAAAACACAATGTCTACAGCAATGTGTGTGAGTGCACCGCTCTCTGGATATCCGTGTATGTGTGTAAGTGCATGTGTGTGTGTGTGTGTGTGTGTGTGTGTGTGTGTGTGCGCATGTTCAGGCATTTGTCTGTGTGCTTTCATTTCTTTACATCCATGCGTGTATCTGTGTCTTATCATTGTGTGTGTGTGTGATGTGTATGTCTGTGATGTACAGAGAGCAAGAGAAGGAAGATGGAAAGAAAGAAAGAAAGAAAGAAAGAAAGAAAGAAAGAAAGAACGAAAGAAATAAGAATAGAAATAGAAATAGAATAGGAGGAAAGAAAAAGTAAAAAAAAAATAAAAAAGGAAAAATAAAAGCAGATACAAGAACGATATGAAAGATATAGAAAAAGAAACAGCTTAGAAATGATGAAAGAGAATTTGATGAAAGGAGATGAAAGACACTTAGAGGTCACCGGGGTTAATTATTGTATTTCTCCACTTGAAAGGCTTCAATTAAAAGTGAGGGGATGCTTGCATGAAGAACACTTAACACCGGACACTAACTTGATAATATGGAGACGGGATATATCTATGATTACGGTCACAGCAGGGCAAGCAGAAGGGAGTCGGGTTAGGGTGCTCTGCAGAGACCGTTTTATAGAGCAGGTTTAACCAATTAAAACACTTTCACACTTCTATGCAACTAGTGAAATAAGAGATAAGAGGGGGAGAAAATGGTTTGCAGCTTTACCTTATTTTCATTCTTTCTTTCTCTCTCTCTCCCACCCAGTCACTGATTTGGGCGATTGCTCACCATGAACACAGAGCTGCACCTTAGCATGGTGTGCTCTCTCTTTACTTTTAAGTCAATATCAGCTGCTAACACACCACTTCATAACATATCACCCAAATGTGCCAGGTGCACCTTATCACGAAAATACCAGAGTGTGCCACCACACCCCTGCTCACTGCACACATACACTATATTGCCAAAAGTATTCGCTCATCTATCCAAATCATTGAATTCAGGTGTTCCAATCACTTCCATGACCACAGGTGTATAAAATCAAGCACCTAGGCATGCAGACTACTTCTACAAACATTTGTGAAAGAATGGGTCGCTCTCAAGAGCTCAGTGAATTCCAGCGTGGAACTGTCATAGGATGCCACCTGTGCAATAAGTCCAGTTGTGAAACTTCCTCGCTACTAAATATTCCACAATCAACTGTTAGTGGTACTATAACAAAGTAGAAGCGATTGGGAACGACAGCAACTCAGCCACGGAGTGGTAGGCCACATAAAATCACAGAGCGGGGTCAGCGGATGCTGAGACGCATAGTGCGCAGAGGACGCCAACTTTCTGCAGAGTCAGTAGCTTGAGACCTTTAAACTTCATGTGATCTTCAGATTAGCTCAAGAGCAGTACGTAGAGAGCTTCATGGAATGGGTTTCCATGGCCGAGCAGCTGCAGCCAAGCCACACATCACCAAGTGCAATGCAAAGCATCGGATGCAGCGGTGTAAAGCACACTGCCACTGGACTCTAGAGCAGTGGAGACGCGTTCTCTGCAGTGACGAGTCACGCTTCTCCGTCTGGCAATCTGATGGACGAGTCTGGGTTTGGTGGTTGCCAAGAGAACAGTACATTTCAGACTGCATTGTGCCAAGTGTAAAGTTTGGTGGAGGGGGGATTATGGTGTGGGGTTGTTTTTCGGACGTTGGGCTCGGCCCCTTAGTTCCAGTGAAAGGAACTCTTAATGCTTCAGCATACAAAGACATTTTGGACAATTTTATGCTCCCAGCTTTGTGGGAACAGTTTGGAGATGGCCCTTCCTGTTCCAACATGACTGCGCACCAGTGCACAAAGCAAGGTCCATAAAGACATGGATAAGCGAGTTTGGTGTGGAAGAACTTGACTGGCCTGACCTCAACCCGAGAGAACACCTTTGGGATGAATTAGAGCGGAGACTGCGAGCCAGGCCTTCTTGTCCAACATCAGTGTTTGACCTCACAAATGCACTTCTGGAAGAATGCTCAAAAATTCCCATAAACACACTCCTAAACCTTGTGGAAAGCCTTCCTACAAGAGTTGAAGCTGTTATAGCTGCAAAGGATGGGCCCACATCATATTAAATCCTATGGTTTAAGAATGGGATGTCACTCATGTTCATATGTGTGTGAAGGCAGCCGAGCGAATACTTTTGGCAATATAGTGTACATTTGCACACAAAAATAGGGCCCTTAAATTTCCAAAGGGCAATAAGTAAGAATTTTAGTGCTCTGTAGCATAACATGGCTGCAGCATCTGCAGGAGGTTGATGGGATTTTTGATCAATGCCAGTGACTGTGTGAACATCTCACCAGCTGCTGAGATTTCTGGCCTGCAAAACTAACTTTCTGGCCAAACAAAAAAATCCCCACCAAAGACAATTGATTGATCAGAGTTTAATCCCAAAATGAGATCTATTAACACCTCTTCTGACCCACTGGGTGATGGCATGAAAGGGAAGCACATCAAGAGTTAGGTGTTTGAAAAACTGAACTTTGCTAGAGTGTTGGATTGTGAGTTATATCCACATGATGGTGAAATTTCTTCATTAGTTGCTCTATGCTCCCCTGGGATGTCAATTCAGAACAGTGTATTGTATCTCTCCATTCACTTCTATAGTGCAGCAAAACAGCTCCCAAAATAACACTTTTAGAGCATAGACAAATGCAAACAAAGTGGATTGTGTCAATATAAACATCAACATGTCCAGGTACCCATTTTTGAGGAAAGTAAATGTCTCTTTTCTTGTTATTTTCCTATGTGAATTGGAAAGTAGATCCAGCAGTTGGCATCTTCAATAATTTTCTGCAACCTTGTGCCAGGAAGAAATGACCTGATGGTACGTTCACAACTAATTGTAATTACACAAGGAAAAAAAGTGTACCTGGACTTTAAAGCTTTGTTTGCATTCGTTTATGTGCTAAAAGTGTTATTTTTGGAGCTGTTTTGCTGCACTGTTGAAGTGAATGGGGAGATAGAAATACAGTATTGTGGATTAGAAGCCCAACAGAACTCTGATCAACTAATGAGAATATTTCACCATCATGTGCGAGATGTCATGTTGAGATCTTGGTAATTTCCTGGTTAATGGGTTGGGGTTAACACCTCAATCTAACGTTAACCCCCGTAACCCTAACCTGTCTCATCACACATATACCTCTGTCCAGGTCTTACTCCTCTCACAAGTGGAACCAGTGAGTCATCAGCCATTGGAAACTATAAAATGTGCTATTGCACTCTAATTCTGCAGCATGCAGCAACGCATTGTTTTTGTTCTCAAAATGCAGAGTATTTTGGAATAAAACCCTTATTTTTTCTTGTTTTTATCTAAAAACAAGGAAAACCTAAACTGTTTTCTTCATTCACATGGTCTTTGTGTTTTTGATTTTTTTTTTTTTTTTTTTTTTTTTAATTTGATTGACAGAGCTTTAGTCTTCCTCTCTAATTTCATCTTCTGGAAACACACTGCAAGGCCCTTGAACATGAACACACAAACACACACAAACTCATTCAATGTGTCAAAAAGCTTTGCAGTCAAATGGCTAAACTGAAGTTATCCTTTGTTAGGGATCGAGGAATCCCATTAACCTTTGGGAGCCTTTGTAGCTTCTCAACTGTGCTTGCGCTGCTGCCACTGCTGCCCGAGTTCTTGATAAGCTCTTTTTGTGGCCAGTCTGAGTGTTTACAGCAAATATTATCAATATGTCAAGGCATTTTGGAGACTTTGCATGTTGATGAGGTCTTTGAACATGTGTGACTGTGTGATTTTTGGGTTCATGTGTTTTTTTCTGCTCTTCCATTCGTCCGTCTGGCTGCTCTTGTTCCAAAGGGCATCATTTAAATGGAAAGATGACCAACACCCATCAACTGCTATTAAATGGATAGTTGTTAATAGCTGATACTGAGGACAGTAGTGGTCATACTCATGTTTGCTATAGTTTGCTGTGACCTACCCCTTTAAGAAACTGTTTTAATGTTAGAACTAGGGTTAGATATTTGGAGTGTCTTGCAAAAGGGGTGGGGAGTTTTCTTTCATTTCATTTCGTCTTTTGTTTCATTTCTTTCATGTCATTTTGTTCTACATGGCAGCAAAATAGTCCCCTTTAAAGGCCTCTGCTGGTCTTTATTTGACTTCTTCTCAACAGCTGTGATTTACACCTAACATTTGGCATTAATGTGCAAGTTTTAAGCTTTTATACTTAAACAGTAATTTTAGTGAATGCCAGCCAAGTATTCACAAGATGGAATTACCTTTATGTACAAACCTTAAACTTTCACAGAGCAGTTTTTCACATTCTTTCACATGAATGGGAGTGAACTGGGGTAAGACAGCCTTAACTTCTAAGCTAAATAGCTAAATAGCTGAGCTAAAATAGGATCTGTATGGTTCTTGAAGGCTAGGGTCAGGGGTTAGTGTGTTCCACTACTGTTTTGATGTTTTGATGTTTGTCTTATTGTGTGCCATGCATATGTGTGTACTTACCCTGAGCAGCTCTACATCTCCCACAAATATGCCTTTGTTTTTGTGTCAATATAGACTTATATTTTCATATGTGTGTCTCTCTATGTCACTGTGTATTCTTGTGTCTGTGAGTATATTTGTGTGTGTGTGTGTGTGTGTGTGTGTGTGTGTGTGTGTGTGTGTGTGTCCTTGCATGACAGCATGCCTCAGAAGTGCTATCATTCCCGCCCTGCTCTTCCCTAATAAAAGTACTCACCATCATCTCATGATTACCACTCATCACCGACACAGCATGAGCCCTTCCTGGTCTACTTTGTTTTCCCCAATCCCATTGGAGGATTACAGCTGAGTGCTTCCTGCTTCGCCTGCACGGTTATCAAGCACAAGCCGTATTGACAGGGCAAACATCAAACGCTGTTTTTTCTTGGTCTATTTACCCACAGGCAAAGAAATATCACCAAACTTTTTATCCCTGTGTCAAGTCCATCTGTCATCCAAAGTGTAGCTGTCTACACACTGTAAATGCAAGCAGCCCTCCTCATCTTTATTCTGCATTTTGGGGTGTTTTGAAGCTGACTGGTATGCTGGTATGGTTATGATTGATAGGCAGACTGGCATGCATAATCTAGCCCAAGGGAAGGCACACAGAACATTTTACATTTGAACCATTTAGCAGTCATTTTATTCACACTGACTCCTAGTAAACTTAAATTCTTAGATCAACAAAGTTATAAGCCTTCAATACAAGGGGGTGCAGGCGACCAAGCTGTAATACCCTGATAATACATGTAGAAAAATAATCTGCAAACCATAGAATGCCTGAATGTTAGATAAGGTATAAGAAATGGAATATGAGTCAGGTAGCAGTGGAGAGAGAGTGAGAGGAGGGAGGTGAATGAAATATTTCTGGATTGTGATTTTTTTTTTTTTTTGAAAGTAGATAGATAGATAGATAGATAGATAGATAGATAGATAGATAGAATATGGTAGAATATGATGCAACAAATGCTTCAATAACAGGCTGGACTAGGTAAGTGTGGGTTAATGATTTTTTAAAAGATACTCATGCAAGACAATGACACATTAGACACATTAGAAGTAAAATTAGCTACTGAGACCACGTCTTGTAAAAAATGCATTGACTTCGGTGAGAAGATGGGTTGTGGTCCCAGTGACTTGCACTGTAGGGTTTGCATTGTTCTGGAGCCTGCCACTAAATGATGGGCTTCAAAACTCCTCTGTGGATTTGGTGACATGGTTTCAATAAAGTGCATGCACCAAAACCACACACCAAACTTGTATCGACTGGTTAGAACAGAACAAACTATGGTGGAGTTGGGTGAGAAGACTGTCTTTAGCTCACCACAGGTACAATTAAAAACATTAGGGTTGTGAATCCTCTATCATATAGCAGTCAGAATTCCTGGCTCTCACCCAGGCAGCCTGGGTTCATCCTCCTATATGAAAAACAAACTGACAAATGCGATAATAATTAATACCAAAAAACATTTACTATCATGGTTTTGACCCCATAGAGCATTAACTCTGCTCTGGGCTTGTATTTCACCACTGCTGATATAATTTTGTCCCTGATCTCCGTTGCTGTTGTTGTAAAACCTCTTCTACCCTGCCAGTCCATTCGGTGGGTTTATCATTACAAATGCATTCTGTGTGGCTGAGCTTTGCTCAAACCCACCGAACTTCATTTTAATCTCTGGTGGAGATCCAAATGTTTCTAAGGATAGCAAATATGTCCTTCTGAACTACAGGAAAATATGTATAAAATGATGCACAAGACAGCCAGATGCTCTATTTAATGTAATGCTGCAGCCATAGCACAATGGCACCTTGGCCTTTACTATTTCACTCAGTGGATGCATGATGTAGCTTCAATGAAGCATTGAAACTAGCATATAAATAATATATATGTGCCAATGTCAGGCAATATGAGGCTACTTCAGGGTAAATTTAAGGGAAAAGAGTTTCAAGGGGATAAAATATCTTCCTTGCACTTGCCAGCCTAATTTTTTTTCTCAGTTCTCTTGGTTGTAAGTCCTTTTTAATGTTCCCTAATGTGGTGCTGGTAATGCTAATGATAGTTTTGAAGCAGTAAAGATGACACGCAAGGTTATTATCACTATATTATGTGACAGAATATTAGCCAAGCAATGTGAGTGTTCAAAAGATACTGAAGTGCCATTTCTTGTACTCTATAACACGGGAAAGAATGTCCTTTCGGGTAGTTCAGGTATAATATGGAGGCTCCTGTGGTGCATTGCTGACTGACAGACTAGCAAATATTGTTTCTCAGTCTAGTTCTCTCAGCCAGGTCATCAGGGAAAAAATGGTGGCATTTTACATTTCTGCAAACCAAAGATACCCTAAAATGTCACATTTTCAAGTTTTGTGATGTAGTACAAAGTGAGTGAAAAACACCCCTTATAGGAGGTCGGTAGGCAGAATCAACAGGACTTTGCTTCTGCAGACTGGGAGCCGAGTCCTGTGTCAAGTGTCAAGTGAGAGATGTGTTTGTTAGATGTTGCTAATGTTAGGTAGCTAATATTAGTGAACGTTAGCTAGCATTTTGTAACACTGACCATGACCTTTTCCTAACCTTAACCAAGTAGTTTTGGTTGGCTATAAGTCTAAGGGCTGTAGTTTCCCGGCGCAGCGCGGGGTGGCGCAGTGAGGCGAGCCCCGCGCAGAGCTAGTTTCGACCGGCGAAATTGGAGAGGCGGACAGTTTGCAAGTTTCGCAGACCGAGGTGCGCCGAGATGGGAGTGGCGGCGCAGCGGGGGGAGGTGCCGACAGATTCAACTTGGCGCAGTGACAGTTTGGTGCCAAAAGGCTTCACCGAGGGGTGCCAAAAGCTCGCCATCTGAAACCACGTCTACTTTCAGTGCAAGGCGGAGCGGGGCTGGCGCAGTGGAAGTTTGGCTGACTGGCGCACATCACCAAAACCTCACAATCAGCACAAACGGTGCCAATCTCCTTTGATCTGACATCAGTTGTGACGGGACAGTCGATATGGAGATAAATGTATGTGCTGATTGTGATCGTAGCATTGAATAGTGGTTTTTTGTCGGTATTTACTGCATTGTTCATGTGTCTGACATTCCGGAAGCCTGCCTGTGAGGTTTTGGTGACGTGTGCGCACTGCTCGCCGGTCTCCGCTCCGCGCCGGTCTCCTGGGCTCCGCTCCGCCTGCAGCAGTAGACCTCCATGTCAGTTGTGTAAACTTTCATTACGCCTTCGCGCAGCGCATTTTAAAGGCAAGGACAGGGGCTCATTTGATTGGTTAAATGTGAATCGGCTGTGTCAAACCCACTCCACGCTTTCTCTCCTCCCTTGCGCCAGTAGGAGGGACGGCGGAGTACTTGCGCCACCGAGAACGGCGTGCCAAACTTGGAAAATCCGCCTGGCCACACCCAGTTGGCAAAGCACATCAGCGCTACGCCCCCGCCTCGCCTGGTCTGCGAAACTAGAGCCCTATATGTTGATATGCAATGTATTTTGGGTTCAGAAACGCTGACATTTCAATGTATTTGTTGGTTTGTAGAAACATAAAATGGCAACATTTTATTCTTGACGACAGTTTTATTCTTGGGTTGGTTCTCTATAACTCTCTCATGCACACACACACACACACACACACACACACACACACATGCACAGAGAGAAGGGTACAGGGACTTTGGAGCAGCATGGCAGAAAGATTTAAGCCATGTAGAATTATCTGCTGTTGACACAAGAGGAGTTAAAGCCTGTGCCACACTCATCAGCTTTGTAGAAGTTGGGGCTGATGCCAGTATGCCATCCTACTTTCACTAGAAAATCAAAGGTAAATGTTGACATTTAACAAAGTTTCTTTATTTTTTTTCCCCGTTCATTTGTTTGCTCGATTTTATATGTTTGCTCAATTCTTTTGGCCATGTTTTTTATCTTAAGCAAAAAACCAAAAACAAAAACTTCACTAAGTCGCTTGTGTTTGAGCATCTCCACTCACTCTCTCCCTGTACCTCGCCCAGTTGGCATATCATTTACAGCAGTATGTTGCCGTAGTGACAGTCTCCAAGGGGTATGGCAGTGACAGCTTCACAGTGTCACCTTGGTAACGGTTGCTGAGTGATGGAGGATGTTGCTAAGCAGAACGGACGTGTGATACTGACACAGCAGTGAGTGCTGTCCGGGATGCCAGTGTCCTTCTACTTTCTTTCTTCCAAAGCTCTAACGTTGGGCAGAAAACTGCTACTGTATCTCCAACACAGCACTTCTGCAGTAAGTACTCTCTAAGGGCACGCTCACATCAAGCAGGCTTGCAGCAGTTTATTTAAGCTCTGCAGCATTTCTGCCTTTAATTTGTTTGGCCTGGTGAGAACAATACTATTTGAACTTTGGTGGCATCAAATAACTTCACTGAGACATCTGAAAATACGAGTCTCAGTACTCTAATGAGAACTGTGGTGCAGCCTGTAAGGAGTGAGGAAGTGATTTTACCAACAACAGGAAACTAGAAATGCATAGGTTCATGGGTATAAAGAGACAGATAGGGGAGAGTGGGGTAAGTAGTGCCAATTTTTACTTGAAGTGCCTTTAAAGCGAGGGGATTACAGTAATGCCTCCAACTAAAATATGCACATATAGTTTAGGATGTTGTGCATCCCTGGGAACAATCACTTTGGATCTAATATAAACTGAGAAATATAGCTTTTGAAAAAAAAAAGTGGTTTTGTGGCACAACTTGCCCCCAGTGTGGGGTAAATTGTGCCTTAGAGAGAATACACTGGGGTAAATTGTGCCATTGATAATTGAAGTAAAACAGATCATTTTAACCTCACAAATGATAATGCTATATAAAAGCAAAACAAATTCAATACAAAATTATTTATTTAATATTTATTTATTATTTTAACAAGATCACAGGCCACTTTTCTACAACGAGGCCTAGCACCACATGAACACATACCCAGAGCAAAATAAAAATTCCAAAATGAGCACATGCAAATCATCTTCACCTGAATCTGAATAGTTTTAGTGATCAAAAGTAAGAAGACAATGTACAATAACAATAAAATACAATAAACTAATATATAGTATATAATCACAAGTTGTGCCACTGGCACAATTTACCCCAGGCCCTTTGGCACAGATTACCCCAAGCCCACCATTTTGAAAAAAATGCATCCCCCAGCTGTTTTGAGCTAACATCATGCTAACTGTATAGACTCATGGTGTAGCTTACTAAAGTACTAAAACCTGTGTGAACTGTTTTCAAAGTTTTCTATAATTGTTCAAACACAGCAATCAAAAAACCTTGATCATAGAAACTTTACTTTGGAGGGCAAAAAAATGTTTTTTGAACTTAAATGTGCTTACCTCTCAAGCCATGTGTTTCCCTTCTTTGCAGGGTGAGTGAAATGGATGCCTCTTCAAAAATATGTGGTCACATGACCAATTTATTCTATGGTTTTCTAGATAACAGGGGTGGCACTACTTGCCCCTTGGCACAAATTACCCCACTCTCCCCTATTGGTATCTGATAACTAGCACTCTCATGCTTGGAAAATCTAGCACACTTTTGTCAAAATCAGAGGGTGACTTTTGACTTTCTATTAATACTGGCCCAGTCAATGTGAATACTACAAACCCCAACATTCACCGCAACTGCAAATATCCTCATTAGTTGCTCTGTGCTCCTCTGGTCTCCCAAAACTGGAAAAAAAAAAAAATCAATAAATCCTGGTACTTTTTCCTGTGTAAAAACAACAATTTTTGAAAGCACTATGAGGTTGTTTCTTTCTGGTACAAGGTTGCTATGGGGAAATTACCTACCTGCTGGATCTAATTTCCAATTCAAATAAGAAAATAACAAGAGCCACTGAAATTGACCAAAAAATTAAAACAAACTACCAAACAAGCAAACCAACCAAGACAAATAAATAAATACAACTAATGAGAATATATCACTAACATGTGGACTAATATAACACCCAGGTTAAGTGCACAACCCAAAATTGTACCAAATTTCAAATTTACTGTAACAGAAAGGAGTAAGCATCTCACTAGACTTGTACCATGGCAAATCTCTTCTTTCTAATGGAAAAGATGGATTCTTTGTTAATATGTTTAAATCTTTTATTTTGCCAGTTTTCTTTTATCATTCTTCTAAACGAGAGGATTCTTTGAGTCATTACTGCTACCATGCACTATAAAGAACCCTCTTTTTTTCAATGGCGTGATATAGTGGAGTCGCTCCGTTTTACCTGGCAGCTCAAAAACACTGCTGGATGGGGTTTGGAGATATGACAGCTGGCAGTCCACGGTCCTCAGCCAGCGCTTTCTGTCAAAAACAGTTATGTAAGTGAAATCACAGAGGCAGGAAAAGTTCCCACAGTTTCCTGATCGAATATTCAGTGAACTACTGTTGGGCAACAAGTTAAATTCTAGTTTAAAAAAAAAAAAAAAAAAAAAAAAAAAGTAACAAAAAAACTCTCAAGTTTTAAAAGTTACCCATTTAACTGTGTTATGTTGCACTTCCATGGATACAGTTTCCTTTTCTTGGTTAGAGCATTTCAGCTTTTACATCTTAAAATCTTAAATGTCCCATTTGAAATTAAAAGTGGTAGCACAAGCATCAGTGATTTTGACTGACTGCTCCTCATTTAAATTTTGGCAACATCAGCTTTTGATGGAAGATGTCATAATGTATTGAGAGGCATTATAACCAGGCAATGGTTATGCTTAGTACATAAGGGTATCTATGTAGACTATGTATTTGTCAGCCAGTGAGAACACTCCACATGGATCACACCACCAATCACCAAGTACAATTTAAGAGAGAGTTGAGATCACATCATTTATTTGAAAAACAAGCAGCATGTAGATGTCAACAAAATGTGTTGGCCAGACAACAGAAAAGCCAATGTCTCACAAAGAAGGACGATTAAATAACTTTCAAGCCACTGCATTTCAGCACCATGGACAGCTATAGTAAAGGATTACTATCAAGAGACCCAAAATGAACACAATAAGCAAATTGTTTAAACAGCATTTTTAAATGAATGATTCTGTCCCAATCTTTTTGATCTGTTGATCACTGTAACTGTGATCACTATCCACTCTATTACTATTTAAAAAATTGATTTAATTTGATAATTTGATAGTTACTGCAAGTTGTAGAGTTTCACTTTACTAACAACATTTATCAAGTGGAAATTTACATTTTCTTTTCAAAATGTTGGATCTCTAATTTTTGAGCAAGGTTTTCAAATCCTCCTCTATCATCGTGTCAGCTTGACTGAAACCACTAGGTTAAACACTGTCTATCAATGAGTTCTGTTAAGGGATATGAAACACTGTTGCGCTAAATTTAATGACTAAACTTGGACTGGCACAATGAAAAACGAGCATTCAATTGCAGGATCATGCTGTTTTAACCTAGATTACTGCATTGGTGTTATTTTAATAGCCTATTGTCAAAATCAATACTTAGGTTTCTCAGCTACTGGGCTGATTAATGATACATGAAACATTTACAGGATCAACTTCTTTCACACAATTTTGGAATGTAAATTGAAAGGAGGGGGTTCATCATCAATCCTCTCATAAAATCTCATTTCTGTCAAATTCAACCAATCATCAATCCATCACCCATCCATCTGTTGTTGTTTTTGTGCTATTTTCCCCCTCTAATGAACCTCAAAATCTCTCCTCTCTCTGCATCCATGTATCCATCCATCCATCCATCCATCCAAGAGTAAGTTTAAACTTGCTCATTTTGTTAAAAGCCATGTGTATTTTATAAATATACAGTGTGCTTAAAGCTGCAATAATGGATACCCCCTGTATCTGTTGTACGTTTTCCCAGCCAGGTCAGTGATTTAAATAATAATAATAATAACTTCAAACTACATGTTAGATTCATGACAACATGTGACTACATGTTATTTTTACAAGGAACTTCCCCTGTGGCTCAGAAACCTGTTTTGAACAAAGACCCAAGTAGCACTTCCACTCCATTGTCTCCATTATAAACGGGTATTTTGGCAAACATTTTGTTAATCTGCCCTGAGTTTCAACATATCTGGCATTCCTTCACACTTTTTCCACATGGGAAGGTGGACTTATCCTAGTTCCAAGTTCAGTCGAAAGTGAACCTCTGTGACTTTCTGTGAGACCCAAGACCCATGGCAACAAAACAGGACCCAATCCAGACACAATTAGACTCACAAAAGTTCCTGAGGCTGTGTTGGCTATTGCTATCACTATTGCTCTTTCCACCTACACATGAAACCCAGCTTTTTAATACACGTCCAGACACATTTTCAATGTGTTGTTGAAAGTCCTTCTGGGAAATATAGGACATCACTTAATGAATTAGAAGCAGACGAGACAGGTTGAGGGAAAGTGGATACACAAAAAACAGCAAATTACAACACTTTGTCAAAAAATCACTCCTGGAATATATTGAACACCACAGACTGATGATGCATAACACTGCAAGAGGATCTGAGGGTGGAATTTTCTTCTGCCTGTTTCGTCAGAAATTAAGATATCCATCCATCCATCCACTTTTACCTGCAGTCATTTTTCTGATGCTGAGTACCTCCTGTGTTGTTGCTAATCACTCTCTTCCAGCTTCACCTCCAGCAACGATTAATGACTTTCATTTACTCTCATTTGGAGCCAACACCTGTGACCAATGAGAGCAAAGCTAGGAGTAATTACACTCATATATGAACTGAATATGTGTGTGTGTGCACCAGTGTGTGTATGAGTGCATGCACGTGTAAGAGCATGGCAAACATTTAAGAACTCAACTTCACTTGAGCTCTTTTTGATTGTGTGTGTGTGTGTGTGTGTGTAACACCAATGGAGCTTAAAGTAATTACATCAATGCCTCACATGAACTTGTTTGTGCTCTTGTATGTGTGTGAATGAGAGAAAAAGAATGAGAAAGACACTACTGGGCTCAATGGGTAGATCTAATCACTCTGATACATCACATGAACCGTTTGTGTTTGTGTGTGTGTGTGTGTGTGTGTGTGTGTGTGTGTGTGTGTGTGTGTGTGTGTGACTATAATTACATTGATACATCACCTGAACTGGATGTGAACTCTCCGGCTGGGGCTACCTGTCTGACTCAGTGGGGGTTTTAGATTGTGTGTGCTGGTAGTGTGTGTGTGTGTGTGTGTGTGTGTGTGTGTGTGTGTGCGCGCGTGCGCTTGTTTGAATGAGTGAATGAGAGAGAGAGAGAGAGAGAGAGTTTCTGTGTGTGGTGGTGGTGGGGGGTTATGAAAAAACAAGGAGGATGTGTGTGCATGTGTGTGCACACAAGGGGAATACAAAGGAGATACTTTTGTGTGTGTTATTTCTTTGGATATACTCCACTGTGTGTGTGTGTGTGTGTGTGTGTGTGTGTGTGTGAGTCTTGCATGTCTGTGCTTGTAGCGTGCTTTCATTCCTATAATTGTGTGTATTTATCTCATGTTTTTATGTGTATGTGTGTCCTTCCTTCCCCTCCCTATAAGAGATTCTGTCCTATAGATGCTCTTGATGGTATAGAATACATTACTCTCTATGTCAATGTCATGCTCTCTCTCTTTCTCTCTCTCTCTCTCTCTCTCTCTCTCTCTCCCCATCACCCTACCTCTCTCCACCTCTTTCTCCATCTCTTTGTACTTCAACACCTTGCATTTGTCCTCTCCCCCACCCTCTCTTCTCTCCCTTAGTACTCCCCTTTCACCCTTTTCTCCCTCTCTCCACCTTTTCACTTCCTGCATTCTCCTCCCTTATCTACCTTTACCTCCCCTCAGTTTACCTTTCTTCCCCCCCTTTCTCCTTCCACCTCTCTTTCTGTCCTTTCTTTCCCCTTGTTCTCTTGTTGCTCTGTCCTTTTCTGCCTTGTTTCCTCTCTTTCTCTCACTATTATTGCATGGCTGCATTAAATACTTCAACCTGATTGGTCAGTGGAGGCCTTCTGTAATGCAATATTTCTGGACAGTCATAGTCGTGACCCATTCCTCACGTCCTGCCGATCAGTGCTGCACATCTGTAACTGTCAACCAAGATGGGAAAGAAGTAAGATGGTTTCCCCGTTGGCTACATCTGTTCTCAGCTTTAGACAAAAACAATGTGTTTTACTCAGTATGTCAAATTAATTTTTTTTAATCTTCTGGATGCTGTCTGATGAGGAATGGTGTTCAAAATCCTGGTAAATTCAGACAAATAAAATCAAAAAGTTTTCTATGTCTGCGTATGAAAAGTGTGTGAATTAAAGTTGTGTGCTGCATTTAGTTTTCAAATTTGGAACTTAAAAACAACATTTATGAAAAATTTCAGCCAGGTTTTAGACAGCATCACAGTACTGAGATTGTTATTAGCTTAGTTTACATTGTAGTACAATTTATAGACCAATTATTTTTGGCCTCTGAATTTTGAATTTATATCTCCTGCAATTTAAATATTGTTACACTGATCTGAATGTAAAATCTACCAGTCTTCAACAAGAGAAACCAATGATAACTTTAATAACATTTGACATCTCTAAAAATATTTTTGCATGGGCATTTTGTCCTGGAGGTTTATTGAAACTAAGATTGTGCCTTCAAATCCAAGTAAGTCTTTTAGAGCTATTAATTCATCCATATGTAGGCTATACACCGTCAGTGTAGCAGCTTGCCTTTGTTTAGTGTCCCAAATAATCTTTTAAGAAAGACTGATAAAGGAGAATGTTCCATTCTTGCACTGCTAGACTTAAGTTCAGCAGCTGACCTCAAAAATTCTGATTGAGAGGCTGCAGCGATGGGTTGGTGTATCTGGGATGGCTTTGAAGTGGTTTTGTTCTGTTTCTCTTGGTAACTATGTCTCCCCTCACTCTTAAATTGTGGAGTCCCTCAGGGGTTGATACTGGGGCCAGTATTATTTCATTGTATATTCTTTAACCACATTATACATAGCCATAAGATTCCACTCCACTGCTATGCTGATGACATGCAGCTGTATCTCCCAGAAATGCCCGCTAACACTGCAATCGTCTCGCCTTACAAACTGTTTAACAGACACTGATAAATGGATGCCAACAAATTTTCTTAAACTCAGGTAAAACTGAGATTATTGGTTCTGTATCCTTTTATCCAATCCTTTCTGGGTCCTTTATCAGTAAATATCAAACCAGCTATCAGGAGCCTAGGTGTGCTCTTTGACCTAACCTCACTTTTGAGAAACACAATAACAAGGCCATCCAGTCATGCTTCTACCATCTGAGGAACGTTGCAAGGGTTTGATGAATGCTGAGTTTTAATGACACTCAAACTATCATTCGTGCTTTTATTTCCCCATGGTCTTTTAACAGGTTTAAATCAGAAATCAATTAATAGGCTCCAAGTTGGGCAAAACGTAATACTAGCTGCCCATTTGCTGTTGGACTGACTTTAAGCTTTTACATTTTACCATTTAAAGCCATTCATGACCTGGCTATCTATTTTAATTCTATTTTAAATCTATTTTAAGTTTTAATTCACCCACTTGTTTTTTACATTTAATCCATGAATGAAACACCAAGGACAAAAGTTAAGTTTCATTGCTCTTGTATTCCCCTTACCTGTTTATTCATATATCATTGTGTATTTCATTTTTGTGTTTTGTGTGTTTGTTGTAAAGCACTTTGTAGTACTGCTCTTGATAAGTACTATAGAAATAAACTTGTGTTGAATTTTGAAGGTTAGAAAAATATTTGATTTCTTTCTTAAGTAGCCTTAAACTAAGTGAGATGATATACAGACAGCAGGTTGAGTTACAAAATAAACCCTGACAGGGCAATCAGGTGATTTTTATGTTGCTATAATGACCAGCTACTTGTAAAATATTCCTTACTTAGTCATTGTCGTTTTTCTTTTTTCTCAGTGTTGTACAATCACATTCTCCCTTATTCATCTGCACTGTCTATTTTTTCCTATTTTGCCCTACTGATCCCTCTCCCCCCTTCCTCATCTGTCAGGCATTCCCATCATGCCTTGCTGTTTAGTCCCTTGTCTGCCTGACAGCCTAAGCCCCCCCTCCCGCACCATAAATATTGAATGCATGTTTCTGGTTTGATCTGTCTGGGTAGAGGGTGACAGACAGGTAGCGAGCTGACAGCCTTATTGCAAAATAGAGACTGTGTTTACACATTTTGTACAAGTTTTATTTCTTCTCTCATTCTTCCATTTAAAAGATTTTTATTGGGGTTCAGCTGATTTTTAAGGCAGGTAAATACAATGAACAGACTTAAGCATTTTCATTTTAAAAAAAAGTCTTAATTTAGTCTAAAGGACACTAAAATGAAAACCACTAATCAGCCACTCACCCAAATGATAATAACTGGCAGAATAATTGTTAATTAAAATGATTTCTTCCAGTGCTTGCCAGACTTAATACTGTACAGACTGGTTCATATCTACTTACTGCACGAGACCTTAGCTACTTCCATCAGTACATGGGAAGTTTTATCTTGGTGAGGAGGAGTTTGAAACTCTACATATTTTGCCACCATGATGTTAGAAATCTGAGCTTGGTACCGATAAATATAAAAAAACATTCACCAGACTATGAATGAGATTCATTCCAGTTTGGATATCCAACATTATCCAATATGCTATTTTTGATAGTTTAGACATCTTATAGTCACTGACAGGATTTTTTTTTTTTGAGGGTTTTACACCCCTTAGAGAGTGCTGGAAGAAATCATTTTAATCATTAAAATAAATTTCCTATCATTCGACTAATTGATTTATCATTTCTTCTCAGGAATTACTGCCAAATTTTAAGTGGACGGTATGCTCAGAAAAGTAACTTTCAGTTGAAGTAACAGTTGTATTACTGTGAACCGAAACCAGTGGCTGCCAGGAAGGTGGGAAAAGGCTAACAAAAAATGAAATAATTAAGTTGAAAAAACTGAAGATTTTAGGCTGCCTTGCCTTAATTTTAAGTTGGATTAATGTGAACTTTTGATTTGAGAGAAATCGAATTATTAGTGTATGTGACTTGCATATGTGTATGTGTTAATCTAACTTGTTAACTGTATTTGAAAAAAACTTAATTCATTTTTGTGTTACCAACTGAAGTAATTCAATTAAGTTTGTACAACTATTCTCTTTTTTCAGTGTTGGTGATAAATGTTTCGCACCCACCAATGACCAAATGGAGTATGATTTGATTCAAAACAGATTTTAGTATTTCATTCAGTTCATTCAGTTAGGTTGGAGCAGTCAGTATTCATTTGTAAGAGACATTTCATTTTCATCAAAAATTAAAAAATACATATCCATTTTATTACAATTATAGCGTATTCAGCACTAATTAAAAAATGCAATCTTTTAATGGAAATTTAATGAAAAAGTTAAGTTCATATGTGTTTATAATGAGGGACCAGATCACTAATGCTACTACCACTACTACTACTACAACTACTACTAACAATAAAAAAATAAATAATAATAATAATAATGATGATAATGATAATAATAAATAACAAAAAATAGTAATAGATGCATGCCTGTGTAGAATCTGATCAAAATGTTACATTACAATAAATCTAAATTAAGAGCTTCTCATAAAAAATCAGAGTATTATTGATGGCTTATAAAATAAATCATATAATCACACTGCATCACAATCAGCATTTCAAAGGCGGACGACACTGAGTAGCTGATATCTGATTGTTGGTGAAGGGCCAGTGTTGGCATACCAACATATTGGTCTAATTTTCCTCTTCAGTAGACAGCGGATAGTGTCAGGAAAGATGACTGAGGGAGACTAAGGAAGAGAGACTGAGGAAAAACCATGGACTGCACTGCAGTTTCTTCATGTGTTCTTTGATATGAACACCAGGGAAGAACAGACAACCCCGTCATGCGTAGCTAAAGTTACAAGGACGAGATTCTGATTTGTTTGGACAGCATATGACTGTGAAGCTCATAGGGTTCACACTGTGTGGAACTCTGTGAGAAAATAGCACTTGGCCGACTCAGTCTTATGCAGATAAATAAAGGGTATCTGCTGTATATTGGTTATTATAAAGGTTTGTTTCCACAAGCTGTGTGCTGTGAATTCTTTGTTGATGTTGTTGGTTTGTTTGTAGTGCAGACGAGGCTTTTCTGTAGGCAGTGGAGATGGTAGTGAGTCTCTCTCAGGATTTTAATAAAGAAGAGTTGAACAGAAACCAGCAGCAGCCTCTGGGTTGTATAGCCGCAGGCAGAGTCCTTCAGGGATTTGGAGTGTGTGTTTTCTTGTACAAGCCGTCATGTTGCTGGATTGAAGTCCTATACCTGCGCTGAGGTGCTCCCATGAGATTGAGTGTGTGTATATGTGTGTAGGTGCAGGTGGACATATGTGGAGATGTCAGTCTATGCATGTGTGTCTCTTTATCTGTGTATTTGTATGCAGCTGTGTGTATGTGAACGTGTGTGTACTATGAAATTGTGTGTGTGCGTTTAAGGCCTAGGAAATTATATTTTGTGAGAATGGCTAATGTTGATTTAACTTGATTACTGTTGTTTTTTTGCGATTCAGGGCAATGATAAATTATACACATCCAGTCAATATTCAAATTAGTTGTTTCTTTACTTATTAATATTTAATGAAGAACCCCATGAGGTCAGCAGATAGATAGGAAAGAGACAATAGCTCTAATACATGCACATGCAGCCAAATGCTCACAATTCAATTTATGTAAATAAAAAATCTCTCTTTCCCTTTCTCTCTCTCGCTATCTCTCTCTGTACATATACATATACGTGCGTGTGTATGTATATATGTGTGTGTGTGTGTGTGTGTGTGTGTGTCTGTGTGTATACCCAAACCTATTTATGACTGATAAATAAATTACCTTTCTGAACCCCCTAACTACCCTTCTGAAAGTTCAGCTTTATAATGTATATATAACATATATTTTTCTGACCTGACTTGAATAAAGGAAACACCTCTTGCAAGTCATTGGTTCTGAAGTTCTCTAATTCAGGCTAGAAGGCTGCCACCACTGTCAGTCACCTTCAGCAGAATCAGTAAGAATCGATGGCGACAGCGGCGCTGACTGGAGTTCACTCGGGCATCAGACACCAAGAGAGACACAAGTCATTTCCACGACATTTTTTCACAGCTACATATCTTTTGATTTGCAGAATGGATAGTTGTTACGGTGGGTTTCCTAAACCTGCGATGCTTGCCATTTTACCGTGAGTCTGCATGTTTGGTAATTAGTAAGTAACAGGCTTTATTGGGAACCTAACGTAATGTATCGTCATTAGTCTGTTAATCGAGCTTATAATTGCTTATGATGACAATGGCGACAGTATAGCTTTAATGAGCAGGAATTTCAGTCATTTCATAATTCTTTGTGGTTGAAATCTAACAATTAAAAAAAAAAAAAAAAAAAAACACTTTTGGTCTTAGCCATGCCCACTTTTTTCCTGAATCCAAATCCAAAATATTTTGCCCCAAAACAAATACAACTGTGTGTGTGTGTCTGTGTCTATATAATTGTGTCTATATAAGTGAGGTCATAACTGTATTTTGTCTTTTAAACCCTTGTGAAGGCCAAAAAATGCTGGCTTTTTAATGTTTTTCTTATTTAGATGAATTTATTTTAAAAATCCATTCTCATTTGTTATACTGAGGATACTTTGCTACAAATATGGTGTTATACATATAAAAATACACAGGAGTAGTTTCCTGGACAGAGATTTAATTAAGACAGGACTATCCAACTAATCTGGAATAGTTAATTATGCAAATTATTCAAAACACGTCTAAACTCCAGATTAGCTGTTTCTGAGTCGTTGATTGAATTTGATGTGATAATCCACCAGATCCATGTTTTTCTAGGTTTTTCTGGTTGATTTCTTGTAATTTTCTTGGCTAATTTCTTGCAATTTTTCAGGTGATTTTTGGATCATTTGCTCATCACCCTTTTTCCCATATTTTCAAAAGAAATCAAGCAAAATTGTTCAAAGAGATTTAATGCTCACAAACCCTTGGCCTAACCAAGGAAAGTCCAGAACTGCGTGAAATTGCAGGGGAGACAGGATGCATGCTAAGGTTAAGGACACTGCTTCCTTGGATGTTTAATTTACACCTTCATTTACTTAAGAAATAACACTTACCTTTCACCTGGAAGTGAGATCATCTAAATCTAGAAAAGTTACATTTAGGGCTATTATTCCTGTTCAAAAGGGCCTTTTAGTCTGTGTAGGCTTAATCCCTGTCTGGGAAACTGACCCACATATATCACAGATATCTGCCTCAAAAATCCAGTACTGGTTGGGGCCCATTTTTTAATATATCACAATTTTCAAATGGTTCGATACACTGAACATAACTAAAATAATTTTTATACAAGTGAAATCTACAACAAAAATGTCCAGATTGACATGTGAAAAAATGAAAGGAAAAAAGCAACATCCACGTAGAGTCTATGTGGATAACCATGAGTTGGATGACTGAGAACCTGTACAGGAAAAGCAACATATTCCACTTGTGAAGGCTCACTGCAAATCAATATAAAGTTACTCTGAGTGATCATCTTTATCCCATAATGAAACACTTCTAACCTGATTGGACTGGTGTCTTCCAGGATGACACCAGTCCCATCCACAGCACATGAGGGCTCACTGAATGGTTTGATGAGGATGAAAATGATGTAAATCATGGACAACAAATGCCAGGGTAACAACTTAAATTTATTCATGAATATCATAAAGAACAGAAAACACTGTGGCATGTGGAAAAGTCAGCATAGTCAGTGCTGAGGGTGATGAAGGTGTGATAATGTGTATGTTTCAAGTTGTTGGATGAAATAAAACAAACATAATGCCAACCCAAAAGCTGAATGCTTAGAAGGGGAAAGCTCCCACAATATACCAGGGAACAGCCTGTTCCTAAGCGTAGGACCCCTGGGCCCACCAGGTATCTGCAAGACAAGTCGTCAGAGGACCGGCTGGCAGGGCGGGGCCGGGGCCCTCACGGACAGTCTATACCGAGGAGCATGCCAACACTGTTGACACCTGTCTGTTACCACAGTTTGCTTATGTTTCGCATAAAGACCAATAACAAATGTGACTATTTTGCAGTTCCCATGATTTCAACACAGGTGTATGCCATTTTTAAATGTTTTTATGATAAAAACCTCATTTTCTCATTTTAATTAATTTATAACAACCTAGCCTGGTTAAAATACAGAATACAGCAGCAATGCTGGAAGAAGTTTCCTTTTCAAACTTTTTACAGTTCATGGATCAAGATTACACTGTCCAGAACAGACTATGAAAGTTTAAAAAGAATTGTGTGTGTATGTGTTTCTGTGTGTGTGTCTGTGTGTGTGTGTGTGTGTGTGTGTGTGTGTGTGTGTGTGTGTGTGTGTGTGTATATGTGTGTGTTTGTGTGTGCACGCACATGTGCGCCTGTGTGTTGAGGAACTCAAGGAGGATTTAATGATAGATGCTGGGGTTTTGGATTGTCCCCCATAGTGCAATATTCTGCTCAGCACATGCACACTCATGCACACTCGCACACACACGCACACACACACACACACACACACACACACACACATAGTCCGACGCTTATGCGCATAACAGAATACACACACTGGGCTGCAGCCATTCCCTGCAGAGCCATGACTTCGTCTGTATCTGACATTCCATGGCTGGATGAGTAGGGAGATCCACACACACACACACCCACACACACGCACACACACCACACACACACACACACACACAAGGGTGACTCAGGTCTTTTGCAGTGTCATCATCTTCACTCTGAAAACCTGCAATCCCCACTCACTCTCTGCGCCCCCAAAGATCCATTTCTGGAAATAAATGGTGAAGCTAAATGGAAGGATGGCAATCTGACAACGAGTCCACACCAGAAGCTGTAGTCACAGAAAAAGGTTCCCTGAAACCTTTGAATACAGTACTTTCCTTCCACATCCCCTTTGTGAGGAAGTGGGTTGACTGCCATCATAGGACCAATCTAATCCTAAGTGCTTTCTGAAATGACTTTGTACAGGCATCCCGTCTCTTGAATGTGGAAATAGAGGGGGAACAATACGGCAGGGCCGGGGCAGACTCTCCCTTCACTCCACTCAGTCAGTTGGTGTTTCACAACAGGAGCATTTGCACAGGATCAGTAGCTCTATTCTGACCAATCAAGAAGCTCCAGTTGCATCCATGTACTAGTAGTATCTATCTATCTATCTATCTATCTATTTATTCTTTCAACATTCAACTTTCAACAACTTTCAAAGTTGTTGAAAGTCTATCTATCGATCGATCTATCTATCTATCTATCTAGATAGATAGATAGATCGATAGATCGATAGAAAAAAATGTGTGTTTTGTGTATTGTCTCATCGGGCCTCCTTGCCATATTGTCTTTTGTTTGCAAAACATATTGAATCAAATCGTTCGTTTCATCAACAGGATATGGAGCTTGTCAGCAAGGTTTTTTGAAGTTTGAACTCGTTCATACCTGTAGTCTTTCATTAAAAGTTGTAGAGAACTGGGAAGCTTTGCATGGCTGTAATAAACATCTGTCCTATACTTCTCAAGCAGAACAATTTTTTCATTGAACTTAAAATTCTACGGGCTGGATCCCAGCTGTTGCTATCATAAGCCATTCAATGCTGTCTTGGTAGCTGGTGTTTTCTCTGCATATTATCCTGATAGATAGTAGATATTTTATTCAATAGATATTTTATTTATTTACTATTATAAAGCTTTGTTTACCTCTACACCAATGGCAACAGAATGTGGGTCTGCATGCGAAATGGGAAAAAAAGACCCATGTGTGTCCTCGGATTATGAATCCATGCGCATGAATTTGCAAACTTGCCTGTGAATTACAAATCGTAATAAACGCATGTTGGTGTAATTTTATAGATGAAGCCTTGCTCCTGTGGAGGCAGCCTGCACTGTAAAAAGTCTAACATGCAGTTGTTCATTCAATATAATAACTTCCATTGAAAACAATAAAATTATTGATTTGATTGTGAAACTCTTTCTTTTTGGATTTTGAGACATCAGTTTTGATTTCTATGAAACTAAATATCCGCCCAAAGGACACAACACTATGTTACTGATTTCTCTCTGACATTTTTTTAGTTCATGTTCAGCAGATAATATTTTTTATTTTGAGTCAAATGTGATTCGCGTGAGATCACATGTACCCCACCAGAAACAGTTCTCTTTTCGCATGGCCTGACTGGCGAGAGACATCTTTTATGTATTACACCCGAAAATAAACGTAAGTTGCACAGCAGAAGGATATACACAACTTTTTAGTGTTTTGTGCAGGCAAAATGGCAAACAATGGCCCCATTTAAGCTGACTAATCAGCCACCACCAAAGCTAGCTAGCCATCTTTGCTAGCTAACGTAGAAAATGCGCAAGCTGGTTAACATTGACAGTCAGGAATGCATGTGGGCCAAAAACCAAAACCCTCGTTATGATTGGGCTACGTTGCATTCATGGCTAAACCAATATTGCTAATGTTAGCGTTAGCTACATTCTTCATTCCAGACACACTTTTCAAAAGTTAGCTGTGAAACCAGGACAAATGTTTCAAAAGAAGTGTTTTTTTTTTTTCGTTTTTTGTTTTTGGTTTGTTTGTTTGTTTGTTTGCAGTACGCTTCTCTGGCTATGATGCACTTTGAAAGTTATTGAAAGTTGAATGTTGAAAGAATAAATAATTTTTGAAATAATGTATTGGCCAAGTGTTTTATCATTTATAGAGTGTAAGATGGGAAATGCATTGAAGTAAAATGAAATGTGAAAAATATAGTTTGATTATGTGTAAAAGAATTTACTGGTGTCAACGCAAACAATTATTTATTTGGTTCAATGTAAATACATTAGGTTGGTTCATTTGGATCAAGACAAAGAATTAAGGTTGGGTCAAGTGCAGTAATATGGTTTACATCAACATAAAAGAATCAGCTCATAACAAGTGACTCGATTTAGATTCTGTGAAGTCAAATATTTTAGATGTGACCACTGAACATCAAATTTTTTAATTTGAGCAAGGTTTTTCTTTTTAGTGTGGAGCTGCCCAACCAACTATCCAGCAACAGAAAGCTGATATCACTGAAGTACAGAGACTTGTTATCATGGGAACAATGTATCCTCTTGTCTAGTCTCATTGGTGTAAACTGGCAGGTTTTCGAATGTTGCTGACCATTTTGTTTTGCTGATAATTGCAAGTTTCAACTCGCCTCATTGTGAATCTTTAGTGTAAACTTGCCTGTAAAGTTGGCCCTGACAAGTCCTCACCCCCTAGTGGAAAACCTCTCAGACTGGCCTCCATTAGACTTCTTTGCATTAGGGGTATACAGTATGTGCCCATTACAAATGATGGATGTCATGCAGGCCTAGTTAGGGCAGAGAAAGACAAGAAATTAGAGCATTCACCTCCAATTACTGTCATCCAGATAAAGTGCTCACGGCACACGAACGAAGCTGGCGTCGTGCCCTTTTAATGAGCTTAAATCAATTAAGACAAAATGATCAATTTACTCCAGTAATTAGCCCACACATTAGTGGTTATTACCACAAAACACATTTATCCATCAATTCTCTCACTCTCTGTCTTCCCCCCCAACTCCACTCCCCACCCAAGACCATGCACTATATTCTAAATGGGAAGTGTGCAATCAGCTAAATTGAATTTAATTGATAAAATAATTAGACACATTTAAATGAGTCAATTAATGAGTCAATTATAAGAGAACAGGCGGAGGGTGGGGTGGGGGGATGTCCCATGGGTTTCAGGGGTTTATTAATAATAACGGGGATTTTAACGTCTTGGCACCAGGGAAACATAATCCCTCACTGTCTGTCTGTAACCCAGAAAAGCTGTGCTCTGAGGAGACCCAGTCAATCAGATGGAAAACTCAGTCAGTCACTCTAGTGATCTCAGGAAGACGAGAAAGAGGAACAAAGTGTGGGAATGCACTCAGGGAGCGTAAAAGGGCCCATGTAAATATGAATACATGTATGTGTAAACTGATCCATCATTTTAAATGGTGAGATTTAATTCAGTCTCTTATTATTAATTCAGTCTCTATTTTCACACCACAGTTGTGAGTGATCAGTGTGAAATGGCCAAGCCCCCAAAATAAACTTTGCTCACTCTGGGTTAAACTATTTAAACTCATATATAAACCAGAGGAGGCTTCTCTGACACAGCAGGTAAAGCAGTGGATAAATAAATGAATGAATTAATTAATTAATATTTTTTTCTTCCCATTTTCGAATAAAATACCTTTTAGTAAATCATATGATCTCAGCTGCCATCAAAGTAATCATTTCCTCTGCCAAATCAATAGGAAAAAATGGGGGTAAAAAGGAGCCTCAGTGAGGCAGGAACTGTTTCTACTTCACTCTCTGGTTCAGTTCGATACAAAACGTAACCAGATGCATCTCAGGATTATTGACAGATATGGCAACCAATCAGAAAACAAATTCTGCCTGACCGCCTCTCGTGCATAGCTGATTCACATGGAGCTGGACGGAAACATAGTCAGAGGTTCATATCAATAGAAATACTTGCAGTGTTATTTGTTGCATTATTTAGTTCAGATTCAGCGAACTGCTGGCTAGCTGATAGCTGATAGCTAGCCCAGTTCTTCCACCTTCCATAACAGAAAGCATGTCAGCTAAAAAAAAAAAAAAAAAAAAAAAACACAGCTGTTAACAATCTAGTATATTTAAATACTTTTTCAAATTAATTTCATTATATGTAAGATCTGTGCATTGTGAATATTCAACCACTATAAGTAATTCATGTTTTGTTTTTACACTTTGGTGCATTCCTCCTCCTAAGACTGTGCACATCCAGAGGACCAGCTGAGACCTCCCATTCATTATTTTTTGAATAAAACCCCCTACTGTCAGAAGTCCAGCCAAGTCATTGTTCATTTCACCAAATGTCTAAAAATCTGGATTTGCATCTTTATTATTCTGTTTGAAATACAAAGTAAGATCCATGACAAAAGAGAAAAAACACCATTTTTCATCATGGTTTGTGAAAAAAAGATGGAACACTGGGAACGGGGGAGGGGGTAAGTAAAGGGGGGTTGCTTCTGCTTCACCAAAGATTTTGGCCAGCAGCACCTATTAACGTACAGATTTAAATTCTATTTGTCCCTGCTTAATCTTAATGATTGTTTTTTTTTTTGTTTGTTTGTTTTTTTTAAGTTTTCCTAAAGTTTCATACAATCTTACTATATATTCTGTACTGCCATTATGTGCAGCTGATCCAAAGAGAGGGGGAGATCAGATTCTTTACAAAATAACAACATGTTAAGGTGCATGTACATATGCATTGTTAGAAAAACATTGTGTGAAAAACCCTGATTCACAGTCTTAACAACACTGCACTGAAGCAACAGTACTGCAGTACAACAGGAACAAAAATATTTGCAACAAATATTACCATAGTTACCTAAAGCAGTTACAATCAAACATGATTAATCAAAAAATAAACTCATAATCTCAAGTAGCTGCTACATAATTTTAAATAACACCCACATAATCACACACAGAGAGAAAAACAGATTCCATGTTTTTCTACAGGATTTAGGGAAGCAGGTCTTGTTTCCATACAGATTGCCAGTTTGCTATAGCAATGTTTGAACTAGGTTGCCAGTATGGACTTTGAATACCTTTTTCACTGCAGTGTTAATTTTTGCAGCTCATTTTGATTGAGTCGTAGTCATTTGAATAAAATCCATATTAGTTTTTGGCTCATTTTAGTCAAATGCATGTTTGTGATTTTAAAAATGAAATCAACACAGTAACTTTTCATCATGCACACACAGATGATTTTAGATGCACTTCAGTCTGAACTACATGTCATGTTAACGAAAACCAAACATACATGTCATAATAGTTGTTATTATCTATGATCTATTTTTTAGCTCGTCTTGTCTCATCTCATGTTCAGTCATGGCAAAAAAAAAAAGTTTGTTGACGAACATTTTACATCATCGTGTCCATCAATGAAATTAACAGTTTCATTGTGTATTTGTTACCTTTTATATACAAGTTCCTCTTTGCTCAAACAGCCAGCTCCCCTCTGACCCCCCCCCCCCCCCCTACAACCCTATGCCAAGATAAACTCCTCTCAAAACACGTTTCCATTCCACTGAGTCTTTGATTTATCTTCAGACTTTTCTTACTGTTTTCTCCTCTCGGACCGATAAAAAAACCTCCACTAATGAGACAACAGGGCCTAGAGTTTTTCTCATCAGAAAGCGACAGGGTAAAAAATATGAAGGACACCCTCAATCAGTCACTCGTATGGATTGTGTCAGTTTGAATAACTGCCGAGCAATGTGGTAAATATGGAAGGCTGGCTGCACTAATGGTAACTGATTGATATTTGAAGTGGCTATGAAACAATCCTGCTCTCATGAAAACTAATTGCTGTGGCTGACATTAAGTAAACTTTTTACATAAAAAGTACCCTTTTAGCAGCCTAAATTACTGAGTGGGGCCACCAGAGAAAACATCCCATTCCTGTAATTAAGATGCTGTGGATTTGCTGTAGATTGCCCAAATGAAATAAATTCTGGTGATATCCTCTCCACCAATGGTAGGTGACAAATACAAATTTATGAGTGAAAACCTTCTCCTCAGCTGGGCTCACCAAAGTTAGGTCTTCAACATCTTTCAAATTTCATATATTTGTGTAAAGCATCATGAGGGGTGGCAAACATGATCATGCCTTGTGCAATTTACTGATGTACACCTATATAATATCTGGGTCTACAGAATTATATGTTTTTGGCTGCCATGTGGTGCTGCTGATATGCAAAGTTGCCTGCAAAGTTGTTGTTAATGGCTGTTCTCTTATTCTGTGTGTCCTCTAATGTATCCCTGTCAGGTAAAACCCTCACATCTCCAAATTGTCAGTGTTTAAGTAGCCTTTTTTGGCTTTACCATCATGGAATTTTTTTTTTTTTTTTTTTTTTTTTTTTTTTTTTTTTTTGAGTTTATTCGATGAGGATTTAAAGAATTTTATTCATTTTGATGATAGTGGAATTTTCAACCCAAAGACCATGTAATCCTTCATTTGAGTCTGATCGCCAATTGTGACCATACTGGTGATCCCCATCAAATCTGACATACTCTGCAAGGATTCTGCAACTGCAAGGATGCTGTCCACAACTTCAAGGACTCTAGTCATCCATCTTTGATTCATTATTTTGTAATTTCAACCATGCCCACTGTTAGCCACATTTAGGATGCCATCAGAGGCTTTTCTATGCAGAGCCTGACATGTAGACATAATTGCCTTTACAACACTCTTGGCAAGACAAAGGCTGTTACCATCTTGTAAATCTCCAAAACCAACCTCCTTTTGGATCTGGTTTAAATATGTGATGTCCAAGCGTCCCTAAGGGGAACCAGTGGTGGTTTCTTGAAGTTATGGAGACCATTTATTGAATAATTCAATAACCTGTCAACCATTCTTCCAGATTATGAATCATACATTTCTGGCCTGTGTACTATCATCTTGGTCTTACCAAACTTGGGCTGTTAAGTGTGCTGGCACTTCTGTAATCTGCCAAAGTCTATTCTTCTCAGTCCACTGAATGATAATGTTTAACATGCCACCATGAGACAAGCCTCCCCACCCCCTTTTTGGCCCCTATTATCTTTCTTGAGTTATGAGGTTATAGTTAAAAGAAAAAGGGCACTGAGTATGTTAAACTTGTCTTGCTTCCACAATTAAAAATTTCTGGGAAAAAAAAAAATGAAAATAGTGAGTTTTTCCATGTATTTCATGAACACACATTCATGCCATTTTTCTGTCATGTGCTTTGCTCTGTTTCCTTAGTTTTTTTTGTTTTTGTTTTGTTTTGTTTTGTTTAAATTTGCATAGAGTATAGCATCATTTTTGTGACTTGCTTACTGATTATTTAGATCTACATAGGCTTGTTCTCTGAAAAATGGTTTGAGACATGTTTTTTTGATGGGTAGGCTGTGGAAATACACTTGACTGTCACTGCAAAGCTCTGCTCCCTGCAGTTTCCTTTCTTATTACTGGGATAGATAGTAGGGATCACCAGTTATCATTTTTGGGCCAATTATCTGGGCCAATATTCAGAATTTGTCAATAATCAGAATTAAAATTTTGATCTACTGATCTTTTGATCTATTTTGGTGACCAACATGAGAAGCACTCACAGCATTTCTTCTGGATAATTTTGTTGTTTTCTTTCCCTGGAATTGCATTTACCATAGTTTTACAAAAAGATGATTCAGTGTCCTGAATTACTAATATCTGGTACTGGTGTTGCCCTTAAAAATCAATATCAATCGATCCCCAATAGATAGATAGCCACAATCCTGTGAATGGAGGGTGCACAGCAGTATATATGGTGCAAACATATCTAGTAACTAGGCCAGTGCATGGTGAGCTGTATGTCTGTAGCGTGCTCTGCTTTGTGTACAGGGGTCCCTGTGTCTGTAAGCCACTGTCTAAATTAATAAGAACCTAGCAGGGATGGCAGGCCAGGCATAACTTTGATCCTTTGAAAGCGAGACAAAAAAAAAAAGGTTTTGGAGTCTAAGTTACTGTGGAACAAAGTATTTCTCCCCTACCCCGGTCTTGAAGCCTACCTCTGTGCACGTACATACACATACAAACACTGCACACATCTGCAAATTCATATACTCTTACTTGTTTTCCAGCCTCTGGGTTACTGCTCTCATCTGTTTGCAGGCATGCAACTGTGTGCACGCACAATTACACACTCGTTTTCTTTTTATCTTATTGCTTTTAAACACATATGCAGGTGCGTGCACACACACGCGCGTGCGCACACACACACACACACACACACACACACACACACAGGACCTTCTCCTCTCCCATCCTGAGGTGATGTCAGTCTTTGATGTGTGAGAAGGGAGTTATTACAGCTGGGAGTGTCAAAGCATTTCACCAACTTTGTGTGTGTGTGTATGTATGTGTGTGTGTGTGTGTGTGTGTGTGTGCATGAGTGTATGTGAGTATAGGGCAATACCCTATAAATATATATATATATATATATATATGCATGTATATGTATCTATCTCTATCTCTATCTCTCTCTCTATATATAGAGAGAGATAGATAGAGATAGAGATAGATATATAGGGTATATATGTGTGTGGTGTGTGTGTGTGTGTGTGTGTGTGTGTGTGTGCATATATGAGCACGCCCTCTGTATGTTTATGTGTATGTATGTATCTATATGTGTGTGAAGAGAGAGAGAGAGGAAGAGAAGGATGGAGCATATGCTTTCTTTGTGTCTGCTTTGTCTATTTATCTGTATGTGCATCTGAAGGAGAGACTGTATTATGTGTGTGTGTGTGTGTGTGTTGTGCCCAATCTGCGTGTATGTGTATTTTGTGAGGGAGTTTGTGTGCTGGTCAGAAACTTCTTGTTTTGTCTTCCAAGTCTATGAAAGTTGTTGACAGAGAAGAAGACAGAGATAATGGAAAAGATAGATAGAGAGGGAGGGAGAGAGAGAGAGTGAGAGAGAGAGAAAGAGAGAGAGAGAGAGAGAGTGTGTGTGTGTGTGTGTGTGTGTGTGTGTGTATGTCTCAGCAGCTATAAGATCAAATGTGATAGCAAATGTGTGTGTGTGTGTTTGTACATGGCAGGTGAAATCCAGCCAAAGTTTGTTCTCTGTGTGGGACTCAAATAGCCTGTATTACAGGCAAAACATTTGACAGAATTACCCTACAAATCTCCAGTGATAAGGACTGAGATACACTATTCCACAGTACACACACACACACACACACACACACACAAACACAGATGAATGTCCAGAGATTCACACACAGATATACATAGACACAGAGACCTGCATACACACAGTCAAAACACAAAAACAGTCTCTCTCTGTAGATATGCTGCCTCTCTTTTGGGACTACAGCTCTGGTACACGGCTGGAGCTGCATGCTAATACCTCTCACTGCAGAACACATCAAAGGGAATTCTGGGAAACTGAGGCTCAATGCAAAAAAAAATAAATAAAAATACTAGTGGTATTGCGGTAGTAAAACATCAAATACTAATGAGAGATGTAAAAAAAAAAGCACACAAGCACACACAGGTTACTGCTTATGGTTTTTTTAACAATTAGTATAACTCGGTGTTTGTAACTGCGGAAGCATTAATAGTATTTTATGTATGTGGTTATAATGGAGAGTGTTTATCTGCCTTTTGTCTGGCTGAACATGTCTTGTGGCACTTGTTTCTGCTCTGTGATGTGTGATGTGTCTTACAGTTATTAGATTCAAGGGAAATGAGCATATGGACGATGATGTCAGACACCGTCTTCAAGGCATTTGGTGGCAACAAATCCAGGTTCAAACATATGTGGAGTGATAAAGGCAACGCAAATGTAGAACACCTGTGTCAAAAGGTCATGTGACTCACATATCAAAGATATTGTAGTCCATGAATCATTCAGTGGACAGTTGTAGTTGTTTCTTGTCCTCAGTGTATCTGCCTCAGTTTATTACACACATTATGCCAGTGGTCGGGAACCTATGGCTCACCATCGGTTGTGAAGCATCATCCCTGCTCGGACACTTTGTGCAGTGTTTCCCCCCCCCATGTGTTCGCTCTGTGTTCTGTTGTCTTCCTTGTAAGCTGTGTGTGAATTCGCTTCAAAAACGCAATGCACAATCTGGATTTTTTTCACCTGCGATTGGAGTGAACACGGCTATAATGAGGTAAAAAAAAAAAATGAGCGAGATGGGCAGTGAATGAAGTGAGTGAGCGGCGTAGCCACCCAGAGGTCTTCAAACAGAGAGAGAGAGGAAGAGAGCAGAGTGTGATTGAGGGTGATTTTGCAAAGGTTTTGAATCACTGAAACCACGAGAGGTTCTTCATCAAACAGTCATAACTGTGTACAAAAAAATTTAGGCTGACAGACCCAGTAGTTTCTGAGATTAGCCGCAGACAGACACAAACACACAGCACCACACAAATGATCTCCTCCAGGCTATGCCAGGGGAACACAATAAACCCCATATCACTACATAATACGCTCCTGGTCATATAAACTGTGGGCAGATATGCTTGGAATTAAAATTTGGACGCATTATTTGAGGAAGAGCTTTTGCTTAACCCTCCTGTTATGTTCCGGGTCAAATTGACCCGTTTTAAATTTGAAGATCTAGGAAAAATAGTTAAAATTATTTTTTCAGTATGAAACTTCTTCTGCTTGCCTTAATTAGTGTAATCAACATATAATATGAAAATGGTTCATCTCACATATTTGCAACCACCCCCTGCATGTTTATATTACATAGATACTGTATTGGGTCAATTTGACCCGGCAGTCAAACTGGAGGTAAAAGGGTGTCAGAAATGGCAGACTATTCAACTGTGAGACATATTTCATCACACACACACACACACTCAGTGCACACACACATACACACACACACACACACACACACACACACACACACACAGGTGCAGGTGCAGGTGCAGCTGTTATGACTTTTGACGAGAACCATTTATGTTCTTGCGGGAAAACACCCACATTCAGAGGACACTCAACAGGGGAGGGGCAAAACATATAAAAGATTCTCTGCATGGGAGTCCTACCAACATTACACTCTGGCAAACCTTTACAAAATGAGCAGCAGAAGCAAAAGGATGACAGTCCAGGAGGCTCTGGAAGTCATCATTGATCATGACAGTGAAATAGAGGAGGATGTGTCTGAAGATGAAGACCATCTTGAGATAAATTCTGATTCTAACGATTCTGATTTTGAACCAGATGTGGGAATTGCTATTCCTATTCCTCCAAGCGAGACATACATGTCAAAAAATGGTGAAATACAGTGGTCTTCATCCCCAAATAAGCGTCAGGCAAAACTGTCCGCAGAAAACATAATCAAGACAGTGCCAGGGCCCACGAGGATGGCAGTGACTCGTGTGACTGACATCAAGTCAACTTTTGAACTGGTCATGCCAGATTCAATAAAGAAAGTCATTCTGGAAATGACTAATCTGGAAGGGAGGCGTGTTTTTGGGGAGAATTGGAAGGAGCTAGACAAAACACATTTAGATGCATATTTGGGGCTACTCATCCTTGCTGGGGTCTATAAGTCGAAGGATGAATCAACAGCCAGTCTGTGGGATGCAGAGACAGGCAGAGCTATATTTCGAGCCACTATGAGCACGTTTACATGCAGACCTTATTCCTGTATTAACCGGAATATTCGCAATATTCCGGTTGCGCACGTGTCATGTAAACACGCACCGAACCCGATTAAGGTCATATTCCGGTTGGAGAGAATTCCGAATAAGCCCCCTGGAATATTCCTGTTCCAACCGGAATATTGGGGCATGTAACCACCTTAGTCGGAAAACTCCCCGAACCGGAATATTCAGTCACGACTGCGCATGCTCGACTCACAAGGACTTCTGTGGCGTCTTCGTTGCTATGGTTACCTGCAAGCGGCAAACGGCATGGCGAACAGCAGCAAGAGCCAAGAGACTGCAGTCCACCTTCAGCTAATGAAAGACTTAAATATCACGGAGTGTATCGATGGGAGAAAACATAGAACTAGCGACAGAAGAAGAAGCAAAAGAAGAATAAGACGAGGAAGAAGACTTCTTCGTCTGTTTTTCCGGCAGACCAGACGCCTATACGCGTGCTGCTGCCCCCCGCGGCTGAGTGTCGCATTACGTCAGAGAGTGGAATACGCCGAAACACGGGGGCATGCCAAGTAACATGTAAACGGAATATTCCAGTTGCCGCGGCGCAGTTACCTTAACCGGAATATTGACCCGAACCGGAATATGGTGTGCATGTAAACGTACTCAATGTCTCTGGAGACTTTTCACATTTTCTCCAGAGTAATCCGATTTGATAATCGAGAGACAAGGGCTGGTAGACGGGAGAGAGACAAGCTGGCAGCTATTAGGACTGTGTGGGACAAGTGGGTAGAGCAACTTCCACTACTCTATAACTCAGGCCCTAATGTCACAGTGGATGAAAGGCTGGTGGCATTCAGAGGTCGCTGCCCATTTAGGCAATACATGCCTTCCAAACCGGCTAAATATGGAATAAAAATCTGGGCAGCATGTGATGCTAACACCAGCTATGCACTGAACATGCAGGTTTACACTGGAAAGCCGGTTGGAGGAGCCCCAGAGAAGAATCAGGGCACAAGGGTCGTGCTCGACATGGCACAGGGTCTCAGGGGGCACAACATAACCTGTGACAATTTTTTCACAAACTACAATTTGGGTCAGGAGCTTCTAAAGAGAAAGCTCACAATGGTCGGAACTGTTCGAAAGAACAGGGCTGAACTCCCTGCTGAGCTACTGGTAATCAAGAACAGGGCCCCTCAGTCTTCCATGTTTGCCTTCACAGACACCACAGCCCTAGTGTCTTACTGCCCCAAAAAGGGAAAAAATGTTGTGCTCATGAGCACTCTGCACAAAAATGCTGAAATCAACACAAGAGAGGACCAGAAACCAAGCATGATCCTTGATTACAATGCCACCAAAGGGGGGGTAGACAATTTGGACAAAGTGACAGGGTCCTACAGCACCAAACGCATGACAGCGCGCTGGCCATTGGTCATCTTTTATAACATGCTAGATGTATCAGCCTACAATGCGTTTGTCATTTGGACTGAGATCTGTCCTGACTGGAATGTGTCAAAGCTCTACAAGAGGCGCATCTTTCTGGAGGAACTGGGGAAGGCGCTTGTGACACCACATATCCAACGGAGGCAGCACCTGCCAAGGACCCCAGCCGCTGCAGCCTCGGTGAGGGACATCCAGGAGAGGACTGCACCAAGTACTACACCAGTGCGTGAGGTAAGTAAGTGTGTGTGTGTGTGTGTGTGTGTGTGAGAGAGAGTGTTGTGTGTGTCTTGGGATCAGCAAAAAGACACCATAGTAAAGTAATAATTGTCCTCTTGTTTCTAGGTTGCTGCAGAGGGGAAAAGAAAGAGGAAGAGGTGCCAGGTCTGCAGGCCATCTGACGATGTCAAGACAAGCATGACCTGTGTGAAATGTGCAAAATTCATTTGCACAAAGCACAGTGTGGTGACATGTCACTCGTGTGCTGTGTAGATGTGCGCGCGCACACACACACACACACACCTAGACAAACACACGCACCCATGTTTATATTGCAATTGCTTGTTGTTGTATTGCGATTTTGTTCATTTCTGGTTCACAAACAGTGCATATATGTAAAACAAAATTTAAATGTGTTTCAATATTATGTAAAACTATTGTGTTTCATATGTTGGTCTTTCAAAAGCAATAAAGTGGTGAAACATTAACAAAAAAAGTTTGAACATGCATTTTGTTATGAAAAACGAGTGAATTATCCTAATTGAACCATTACCTGTTAGAGGTGAGGAACACCATTGCACTAAATATTGATAGAATAGTTAGTAATGGAGTTAGTAATAAAGTATTCACACTGCTTGTTTGGATTTTTTTGGTTTCAGACATATTTTGGATAATTAAACATGCACCGGGTCAAATTGACCCGGAACACGATTGCTGTTCCTGACAAATGAACATAACAGGAGGGTTAACTTTAAAGTATAAACAGTACTCGAAAAGCACAGTCACTTGGTTCATTGTTCCATCAGATCGCATGCTGCTCTAGCTACAGGCTGTCCACACCTTTACCAAAAAAAACTGCATTGTTCTTACAAATTTGTGAATAAGGGTGCTACTCCAATAAAGCACAAAAGACAGCAATATAAAAAGGATAATGTGATGGAGGAGGTGTGTTGTGTGTATGTGTGTGTGTGTGTGTGTGTGTGTGTGTGTGTGTGTGCGTGGGTGGGTGTGTGAGGAAGTGGGGCTGGTGGGGCTGGCACAAACTGATTGATATTTGAAGTGGCTGCTTGTTGTGGTTATGTTTTCCAAGATTAAACGTGCATAAACAAAACCTCCGAATAGAAGTTATGACTCTAAGTCCTGATTATTTTGTGTGTGTGTGTGTGTGTGTGGTAGACAATCTTGAGAGAACAGATCTGGCGCACTCTACTACCTCCTTGTTGTTGATATTATTCATTGGATGCGTTTAAGCAAAATGATATTCACAAAAATTAAGTCCAGTTGGAATCGCACTCACATAATATTGTCCACAGGCTCCATTTAATTTTGCATTTTCTCATTTTTTGATCAGCAGGGGAATAGACACAAACACAACCTTATTTTCATGCAAACAATCCAGAATTTTCTCAGATCGACAAGTATGAAAAAATGATGATCAAACCTAAAACCTTTCATAAAGGGATGTTACCCCTGCAGAGGAGGCTTGCACCAAATGAGACAGTCTCAGTGCATTTAGTTCAGTCAAAATTAAGAAGAAACAAAGTTGCTACACAAGTTTTACGTGTAGTATTGGTCTCTGACATGTATTGGCATATTAGAAGTAAAAACACTATGTAGAGGAGGTTATCTAGACTAATCTTACAGAGTCTGAATCTGAATGGAGAATTCAATCCTCCAGTGTTTCTCTAGATTACAGCAACATGTCCCTTGGAACAAACAGACCTACAAACGTGATTGTTTGTTGTTTTTATTAAAGATTTTGTATTGTACTGGAAAAAAAAAAGTTTCTGACACTAGACATTATTTGTCTTTGAAGAGCCCTGTCTCCAAAATATTACATTCTCATACAACTAAACTGCATTCTCAATAACATTTCGATTTGAATGTATTTTGTAATTGGATTACGTTTCTTTGTAATCACTTAGTCTGACGCCTACGTTAGGAGGAAGGCGGGGTGGTGGATGCATCAAACAACTGACTTCCATCTCAGGTGACACGAGTTGGATTCCAGTGTAAAGCAACAGTGGTCATTTGTTGCAAACATTACATATGTTACATTACTTTAACAGGGACATTTTTATGCTTAAACCTAACCTTTTTCTAACCTTAATCAAGAAGTTTTGGCAGCTAGAAGTAGCAAAAAATGCCACTGGACATGTTGATTAGAAACATATTTGTGATATGTCAGAAACAAACGTAGATCTGCAACAAAATTAAGTTTCCCTCAAAACGTTACTGAGAATGAAGGCATATGAGCACCACATATGATGATTGGAAACGTATTTGTGATATGTGAGAAGCAAACATAATCGATTAATCAATAAAATACTTTTCCGCCTAAACGTAATTGAGAAGGTCAAACAAATTGCAACAGAAGCAAACTCATCTGATTTTGTACCCTCAGTACGTCCTGAGTGAGGGAAAAAAAAGCCCCGAAGAATCCCACTGGGGGAAAGTTTCAAAATACAGCCGGTTCAAACGCCTATTAACTTTTTTTTCTCATGTGAATAGGATAAAAATTTTAACCTTTAGGTATCACCATGAAAATTGCTGAGTTGATTCCTTACATATAGACAAATAAAAAATGTATTGCAGTGTGGACCAACTGACTTAGCTTTTGCGAGGGTGTTTTGAAAGTAAGAGAGGATGTTCAAAGGTGCTGCATGACAAGGCAATCGGGAACTAATATTACATGGAGTGGTACAACACTCACATCACAGAGAGTAGGACACAAAATGATCTAAACTTCTAATTGAAAGCACTTTCCATCCCTTGTATTCCTATTTTGGTGTCACATGCGTAACTTAAAAGCACACATTCCAACATGGATACCTGATCAAAGACATATATAGATAAACACAACACGTACGCACAGACACAGATGGCCAGTCAATCTTAAACAGTCATTGATGAGCCCACGCCATTTGCATAACATATTTCACATGAAATGGAAAGCTTATGGATCAGTGAGCAGATGCTCCACTTAAATAATGACTTGGAGAATAAATTATCTTTTTAATGCTCTCCCCTTTTACAGTCAAGTCATGCTTTCGTCTTTAATGGAAAAGTTAAGCTTGAGAAAAGCAGAGAGAGCATTAAGTGAGACTTTTAAAAAAATGTTTGCGTGTCATCGTATGCAAAACAGTAAAGGTAGAAATGATTTGATTCAGTGTCATTTATTTTTGGGATGGAAAAGTCGTTTTTTGTGCAGTTATTTCAGCACCTGTCACTGCAAAACTTTGGAAAAGGTTTTGGTTTTTTTTGACAGTGAAATGTGACTTGTAACGATTATTGAGGCTTTTAGGTAGCAATGCATGAGTTTAGATGAAAGACAGCATACAGAGACAGAGAGAGAGAGAGAGGGAGAGAGAGGGAGAGAGAGAGAGAGATTTGATTTTCAAAGGTTCCTTTATTCAGCCATTGCAAGAAAAAAAAAAAAAACATCACTGTGACATCATCACATCATAAAAGTAGAGCATTCCCAAAACACAATAAAACTGCCAGCCAAATACTGATAGCATGTTTCTCTGATCAAAAGTTTACTATCAGCTCAACCCCCCCACTCACACAGACACATACACACACACACACCCAAAGGCCTGCATATTGTCATCTAATAGTGAGCATGTTCTACCCTCAGTCGGGCCTTCAGCAGTCCCTCCAGGACCCACACCAGCTCCACACTGCCGACACCCTGAGCCCGATTCCTATGTATAGCCATATGTCCAACTTGGCAGAGCTAGATAAAAACTTCACTAGTGTGCATACAGCCTTCTTCTTAGCACAGAATCTCGGGCCAAAAATATACAACCCAAGAGAGAAATTCTCCCCAAGATCCTGAAACCACCTTTTTAAAACAGTGCTGAAAGGCAACGACACTGAACAAATAAATGTACCAGGGTCTCACTTTGAGGACAGAAAACACACTCCTACCCCTGCCCAGGATCCAGGTGTGCACTGTGTCTGCTCATAGCTGTTGCCCTGTATACAATCCTTCACTAGAGGTCCGCTGTCCATTTTTCGACGGGTAGCTTGTACAGGGACCACCAGCTGCCTTCTGGGAAAACATCTAGACTAAGAACTCAGTCCGTCCCTCCTAAAGAGTACAGGTTCAGAAGTTTAACACAAACTTGGTAGACTGCTTTTTTCCCCACAGCCTGAAACTTGTCCAGGCGATGGGTTGTGAAAGACAGCAACTGTCTTCCTCCTTCTTGCCACTCCCCCACAGCTGGGATGATGGACAGAGAGGGGAAACTGTACACAGACTCCTCACTCCACTGATCACACATTGCACGGTTTTCTGCAAATGCTCTCAGGGACTGTGGCAGGGCAGCACAAACCTCCTTCACCACTGTTGATCAGTCTGATAGAGGTGATGTTACTTCTCTCTCTCAAGGTATTTACAGATGTTATCATCGCCTTCATCAGATGACCCAGCTTAGTACAGTCAGCTTCTCTGACACTGGTTCACAGGGTAGCAGACTACAGTGGTAGAGTCCTTATGAAGCTGTTAAAAAACAAAGGTTCTTCAAACATTCACATGCCCAGAGTCTCATTTGCAGCACACACAATCTTAAACATCTGCCATGCCTGCAGTACAGAGCTATAAAAAACCCCAAGACCCTAAGTGCAGAAAACAAATAAGAGTGATCCATCCTGTCAAAAGCTTTCTCCTGGTCCAAAGAGTAAATGCTAAAAATTAACATTATAAGAATTACACACTTAAAAAACATCTTGAATAAGGAAAACACTGTCCATAATTGTCCTGTCAGGTGCACAATAAGTTTGGTCTGTATGTACAATTATTTCTAGGATATCCTTAAGTCTATTTGACAAAGCTCTGGAAAGCACCTTATAATCTGTACAGAGAAGAGCAACTGGCCTCCAGTTCTTCAGCAAGACCAAGTCTCCCTTCTTGGGTAATAGGGACAGTATTGCTCGCTGACAGGAAACAGGAAGAGATTCTGTTCTGAAACACCATGTAAATCAGGCCCAATGGTATTCCAAAACCTTTTATAAAAGTAAGAGGAGAGGTCTTCAATGCCAGGTGCCTGTCCTGATGCCATCTGGTTGACAGCCACAGTTAACTCCTCCAGAGTCAGCTCATGGTCTAGAGTAGCTTTCTCCTCTGGGCTGAGCTGTGGAAGTCCCTTCAGCAGCTCCACACGACACTCCATACTACACTGTCCTGCTCCAAAGAGATCAGCACAGAAATCTAATGCATGGCTCTTCATTTCACCTAGACTGGTGGTCACTCTGCCTCCTGGAAGCTTGAAGGAGGTCACTCTGACTCCTGGGGTCTTAAGGCAGATTATCTGAAGCTTGAGGCATGTCATCTGCCCCGCTCACACCTTGGTGCGAGCAGAGCCACAAGCAGAGCTGCCACCTGCCACCTGCTGCCTGCTGCAGGTGCCGGTCCTGTAGAGACATGCAAAACATTTGTGTCCAAATCTCCACACTCAAAGCATTTCAGCTGTCCGGAGCTGGTATACACCGCACAAGAGCCATCACCATAATTTACTCGAAAGACACCTCCAGTGTTTGTGAAGGCAACTTCAAGGCAAACCTACAGAGCTCACACTGCAATAAACAGCAAAACACCGGATATGGTGACCTAAATGGAGGGAACTGACAGCGGGGAGACCTGCACAAAAATGTCCCTGATACAGGCAGCACTCTCTATCAGATGATGAGCGTGGAGCTCCTCCTTCAAAAACACAACCACTGCTATACATTCTTGAAGCATAAGATATCTTATCATATCCTACCTGCTCATCAACAGCCTACAAAACTTTCTCCACAGTAACGATTCTATCCAGGGGGATTATCCCTACCCCTGCCGGAGAGTTGGAGGTGGCGTCTCAGCGGACACCATTCCTCCTAAAAATCTCCTGGCAGAACACACTGATCACTGGGCCAGCACTCGTTAAAGGTATTTTAAAAGCTTACCTGATCATGAACAGACAGACAGGATAGGACAGATGAAGAAAACAGGAAAAACGCCAAAAACAGGAACAGAAAATCAATTCAAAATCTGTGCCACTCACATACCCAGCCTCCCAGCATGGAGTGCAGAGAGAGAGAAGGAGAAAGAGAGAGAGAGAGAGAGAGAGAGAGAGAGAGAAATGTTGGTACACAGAAACCTTGACCATTCGTAGGTTGTGCACCTGGCAAACAGATTTTGTAAATGCACTGCATCACACACACATTGACAGCTTTTTTTTTTCCTTATTTTTTTGGTCATACGGGTGAACTATCCCTTTAAATCTGTTTAATCTGTTCCATTTCATTGTATCACAACCAAATCATACTTAGGAACAGTTTTTCTACAGTTTTTCTTTCATAAGAAAAACTTGGAAATGAATGGTACTCTTGTACTTAAGTTCTCAAAACTGATTTTTCTTAAGTTTAACAGGATACTTCAGTGATAATGCATACTTTGTGTGTCAAGTGCTAATAAGGCAGTGTGCTGCCTTCATCCTCCAATGAAGGAAGCAGCCATCTCTGATCCAGTGGAAATTAAGTTGGTAATTTTTCAATTTTACAACAGCAAAACACTATCAAAAGTTCAGTTTGAAAAGCTCACACTCGTGACACACATGCTTTGCCATGAAGACTTGTGAGTAAAAGTTTCTCTGGCAGGGATTGAAGGAAGCATATTCCCTGCACCCAATACTGACATTAACTTTTTTAACCTAACTGCTTAACTCCACCACTTACCAGGAGATTCGCAGTCCTCTAACATCTCTCCAACAAAGGAAGCCTCAAGGTTACAGCCACACAGGGCCGCCCCTCCCTGAACGCAGAGCACGTGCTGTGTGTAGGGCCTCATGTTGCGCTGGGGGTCTCGTGCAAATGCAGCACAAATACATGCACCGCAGTGCCCCTGGTGTGCACAGTGTGAGAGGCCCCCCTAGTCATTGCTCGCGAGGCCCGCATGCACCAAGTCACGTCATTTGAGGTCTGTCATCTACTGCAGCATCGCTGGAATGATTGACAATCAAAATCTGACCAATCACTGCTCAGAGCCAGGCAGCAGTGCAGGTGAAGAGATGGTGAGAAAAAGCAGCAGCAGTTATGATTTTTTTCCTGAAATTTGATGGTAATTCTCTAATTTTGTGGGTAACTTTATGGTATTGTCATCTTAAATATATAGTTATAATGATTGTAACGAAAGTTGTTTTATTTGTGTGTTTTGTGTGTGTTTTCAGTTGTTGATTTTTTTTTAAATATTCAATTTACACTTCTTTTCTGGTATTTTATCCCTAATATACAACATGTAATCAGTGCATGTGCCTCAATGCAGCCACAAGATGTTGGATTTCAGTAAGCAGCAAGTAACTAGTTGAGGTAAAAGCAGCTATTGCTGGTTGAGGATACACCAAAAGCAAGTTAACTATAACTGAGTCACTTCAAGTCAGTAAAGTCATTGTTATCTTAAAAGCTACTAGGGTGAAATGTGCCAAATTTCATGCCAAATGCATGTAGTTGTGACTCAGAAGAACAACTTCTTTTTTTTTGCTTTTCTTATTTGGAAGTTCATTAACACGCATTCTGTTTCTCACTCTCTCGCTCTCTATTGTACACACACACACACACACACACACACACACATGCACAAACGCACACACACACACACACACACACACACACACACATACATACACACACACACACACACACACATACACACTCTCTCTCTCTCACACTCACAGCAATCCTCCTCCTCCATGGGAGACACATTCTCGTTGTCTCTTTCCCTCCCTCAGCTCCTCTCAAATCTAATTTGTTCTTTTTCTTTGGGCAAGAAGCCAGAGCTCCCTGCACCTCCTGCTCTGGGCTGTGTGTGTGTGTGTGTGTGTGTGTGTGTAAGGGGTGGACAACTCTCATAACCTTGAACCTGCCTAGAGGCAGCTCTGGTGAAGTTGGCTTCTTGGCCAAATCTACAGCCTCCTGTCACGGGATGAGTCGGGGCTGCTCTGCAAATCAGCAGCTTCTGTTTGGCTCAGAGGGCAACAGGGGGACGCAGGGGTGGCACAGAGGAGAGGAAAGGAAGAGCGGGTGGGGAGAAGAAAGGAAAGGAGACGAGGAGCAGCGGAAATAGGGGAGGAGAAGAAAGGACGAGAGAGGAAAGGAAATAAGAGAAGATTGAGAGGAGGAGCGGCAGAAATAAGAGAGGAGGGGAAGTGAGGATGTGGAACGGTGAAGGGAAGCAGGAGGAGTATAGTAGAGGATAAAGGAGGACAAAACCAGAGAGGAGGGGGTGAACAGAGGATAGATGTTAATTAGCGTGTAAAACACCTTTCTTTCCCTTTCCCCACTACCTTTTCTGTTTCACGTTCCTCTCTTTTACTGTACTCATCTCTCCTTTCTCCCTCTGTTTGTATTTATATCTCCCTCTTCCTCTCCGTGACTCTATCACCCTTTCCCTCTTCATCCCTTCTCTGTCTTCCTCTTTCTCTCCTAATGAAGGCCAGCCTCAATAATACAGGCTGCCGCTGGAGACTTGGGCAGACTGACAGGCTTGTACACACAACACACACACACACACACACAGAGAGAGAGAGAGAGAGAAAGAAAACAAGTACACAAAGACAAATGAAGGTGAAGGAAAAGAGTCGGGGAATAGAGTGACAGACAGACAGAAAGAGAAGAGGGATGAAGGGAGGAAAGGGACAAAAATAGGCCGACAGAGGGAAGGGAAAAGCGGATCAATACAACCACATCAAAGTATTATACGGAATAAAAACCTGATAATCAGTGGTTCTTTATTACCCGAGGGTGTTTTGCTGCTTTTTAGGATATGCTTTTTTTTTTTTTTAAGAAAACAGCCAGCATTAAAATAAATAAGTGAATCAATGAATGAATAAATAAAGATAAAGACAACAACAACAGTAATAAAAATAATAACAATAATAATTAGCACTGCCCCTTGCAAAATGATACTGAAATAAAAGGCATTATGGATTATACAGCCTCCATCATGATTAGTGGACCACATGCCGAATAAAAGGTAACAAAAAAAATCACGTAGTTGCTCACAAACTCAATCCTTTAAATTCAAGAATTGAGATATTACCATCAGTGGTATGTTCCAGCACTCAGTCACTCAAACACACTTGTCTATTATTGCTTACCCACAAGGCATCAGTACAGCGTGAGAGCAATTTAGCGATGTTTAATGTGAAAGATACCGCTACAATGTGTGGAACAGGTTTGGATCGATAGCGCATCCCCGTTTCTCTAAACACCTTTTAAAACCAGTCTCCCTACGCTGCTCTCGGCCCTGTAATTGTTTCTCTCTGTTTCATGGAAAATCAATCTAGCGATGATTAGACGCCTGCCCCCCAGTCTCCGCTTTAAATTCCAATCATGCTCATGTTGTAATGCATAAAGAGGGAAGATGTTTGCTAGCTGAAAATCATATTTGGAAAACATAACACATCTGTTTTGAAAAAAATTGAGCTACATTCTAAGTTAAGTTCTTGAGGAGATAGTTCACACATTTTGAAAAATGTATTGCTGAGATATTATTTCTCTTCCCCCCCCCAGCTGTTCTGTAGGACAGTAGTGGGTCTATCTTCCTCTCATTGTTACTGAGTGATGGATACTGGTTGGAAGCTCCAAATGCTAACTGCTAGCCTCCTGCCACTGAGGTGGAATTCCCCCCAGCTAACACTCCTAAAAACAACTGCCTTAATCCACACAAAGAAGGCTTAGCATCACTTAACAAAGGGTCACTTTCTGAAAGCTGTACATATGACTACCGAGCAAAGTGATGTTCAAGTGTAAAGTGCTGTTAAACCTTTTCTGAGTGGATCTCAAATTTTTGAAAACTGGTCAACTTTAAAGTAGCCACTGACTTGTATTGTGCATAATTTTATGCCAGAAGTCCATATGAGAGCAGGGTGTCATTTTTAAAAACTGGTTAGATGTATCTGTGTGGCCGTGCATTTACTGCAGTAGTTCCCCTTTAATGCATTATGCTGCGTCAGCATCGTGCACAGGTCTGTCTCCTTCTCTCTAGTTGTCACTGAACAAACACCATAAAAATAGAATAATAGGGTGGCAAAGTTCCTCAAAGTCCTTTTTTTCCCCCTTGATTTTTCTTTTTCTTTTTCAAGAGAAAAAAATGCAGAGATGTGTGTCTAAATATTTTTATATATATATGTTCTAGTTTTCTGTAAGCACATTGTATGAGACTGAAATTCCAGGGATAAATTTTATTTTAAAAGTCCACAAATGGGCCCTGTCTATTTGTCTATTCTGTCCACTGAGCTCCTAAATACAGCATTGAAGTTCTGGTTTATGAATTAATGTCACTGTAAAGGAACGTTGTCTCTCCAGTTCCTCCGGTATATTGTTGTATTTGTGGTGTTTCCCTTTTCACCCTCAATCCTATCTATTCTTCCTCTGTTTCAACTGCAATCAGCCAGTTTGCCTCTTGCAGTCAATCTCAGGTCAAACACACACACACACACACGCATGCATGCACACACACAGACATGCATGCACTATCTCACTCTATTCCTCTCTATTTTCTCTTTCCCTCCCTCAGACTTGCTTTACACTCTTCAGCATCCTTCTCTCAATCTTCTCTTTGGATGCCTCAGATCACAGGATATCTTAGTGCTATATCTGTCTGTCTCTCTCTTTGTCTCACATCTATCTCTGTGTTTTGCTCTCCAGTGAGGATGCCAAGGGTTTTTGAGGTGTCACAAGAGTATTAGGCAGAAATCTAAGTACAGAAACTATCTGGTGACTGTAAAGTGGCCCTTCAGTGAAGGAAGTGATGATAGATAATAGTCTTTTCCTTCACTGCCTCCTTCTTTCCTTTGTGACCTGGAAAAAATTAAGCAGCTTCAGATTTCCTATCAGCTGAAACCTATGTCAGTATGTCAGTATTCAGCATGTAATACATGCTGAATACTGACATACTATATATATATATATAGAGAGAGAGAGAGAGAGAGAGAGAGAGAGAGAGAGAGAGAGAGAGAGAGGGAGAGAGAGAGAGAGAGAGAGAGAGAGAGAGAGGAGAGAGAGAGAGAGAGAGAGAGAGAGAGAGAGAGAGATTCTTGTTTTCCATCAGGCCTTTTTTAGGCTCTTCCAGGGAGGGGGTCCTCAACAAAATGAGGAACAGTTGAAATGCTTGCTGAATGCTGAAAGGTGTCTGAACACAGCTTCATTTAAACATAAGAGGTCTGCTCCAGCATCACTGATCTGACCTTTCAATGCACAATTTCAATCATTAGAAATATCACCACCAAATGTCACCATGACATAAAAATATGTATAAGTGATTATTTTAAAATTATGTTTTAATTTCACTGCTTTGACTTTATTTGACAAGTATGACATTAATTTCATAATTAACACAAACCAAAATATATCTTTTCATATCAGAGTCCTGAGCAAAGTCACTTCAAGTGGGTATTGGGGACTTAATGAGAGTCATGACTTGACATGACATGAAAAAGTTTGAAAACTCATGAGTTACTAGTTGGCATGTCCAAAGGAGTGGCACAGGGTGGCACATTTTCTTTTCTTTTTTCTGGACTTGTCCCTGACTATTTTGTCAGATAGTTTAAAAAAATAATCAATGTCTGACATTTTGGGCTGCTTAATAATGAATCAGGTGGGACAGCAAGAGCAAAAACTATTTTGTGTCAAATCACAACACTCTGTGAGTTTATATCTGTCAGCTCTGGGTCCTGGTTCAGCATTACCTCCATGTTGGAAAACATGACACCGAGAAAGGTTGAAAATCACCGCTGTATACCTCCCCTCAGTCTCTATTCCCACCTCCATCTCCCTCCATCCCACCTTCAGATTTCGATTGCACCAGGTATGAAAAACCTACCATTTATTTCCCCCTCTCTGATGTAAAAAAGAGGATTTTCTATTTTCCATTCACTGTGACCTTCCTTGCCTGAACCTCCTCTGTGATTGTCTCTGTGAGCTTTGAACACTCCGATTGCGGGTGCTTTCAGTGGAGTTTTAATACAAAGCTCCGGAATAATGCCTGTAAAATAAGTCTTTTCTGGCAAAATCAATCACCGCCAAGGAGGAGAGAAGAGGGAGTGAGTCAGGTATTGCAGTGTAATTGAAGGAGCCCTTTGAGGACTCCATAATAAACCAAAACCAAGGCTCCAGTGCTCTGCGGAATTATGTTGTTTTTTTGTTCTTGTTGAAGTATACCTTTCAAAAAAAGGGAGTAATTGTTGGTTTCTGCTTCATGCCTCCACAGTCTATTGGACCTGGAACGTGGAGGTTACAGAGCGGCTGCTCACTAGAAGTTTTACATCAGTATGAGGGTGGAGATTCTAGGCTAACTTCCTTGTATGAGCCAAAAATATGTGGTTTTACCATAATAAAGAGCAGTGACTGAATGCATTAAAATAACTGGCTTCAGAGTTCAACTGTGTAAATTGTGTAAATTATGTCGACTTGAGGTGTAAATTTTGGTGTTTATCTGGATCTGGGATTTCTACAATGAGTGTAAATCTTTGGTTTAATAATGATTTGATTCACCGGTGGGTGACTGAATTTGAGGGCGATTTTAAATTTTTGGGACGATTTGATTTGTAAACTACATTTGATAAATCCATTCAGTTGAGTAACCTTTTGACCTGAGCTTTACTTTACTATTAACCACTGGGGGGCCCGATTTTCCATTTAATTTCCCATTAGGTAGCTTCAAAGTTCAAAACATTTTTTCCATATTGTATGACAATGTCACATACATGTTATGAATCTGCTGCAGTGCTTCAGTGGTGCTACATCACACATATACAGAGGACAGTACTCAAAGCCAAGATGCCGTTGTTTCATGACCGCATCATTACATCAAATAGAAAATATTTACATCTTATCCATCATTTTATACACTTTTCTCTGTAATTCAGCAGGACATATCTGGGAACGTTGGGATCTCTGCTGGAATTTATAATAAAATTCTAAAAGGGGAACAAGACCTCTCCATTACTCCCGATGTCAACTTCTGAACCAAAATCTGTAAAAAACATTTATTTCATGACTAAAAATGCTAACCTACTACTCATACGACATAAGATACTCCACCAAACTCACTACACTGGGCATAAAATGTTTACAATGGGATTCACTTCAGAAATCTGTTCACACTGCACACAAAACTGTCCCGAGACTTATATTATTCATGCCACCTGGCACTGCTCACCCACCAAACACTTTTGGAAAGAAGTGACTGAATCATCATCCCACTTTCAGGGCTGCCACATCCCATTATCTCCTTCGCTCTGCCTACTAGGAGACCTAACAACATAAACCAGGACAAAAACAAACAATAGACTTTTCCTCGTGGCCCTGATTATCGGCAAGAAAACTATCCTCATGAACTGGAAATCAAGGATACCACACCTTCAGTGCACTGGAAATACTTAGTCAGACTACATATCCCTGGAAAACTTATCATCCTCTCAGTTTTTTAATTTGTTAGTTTTGTTTTTGTTTTTTTGTTTTTTTTGTTTGTTTTTTTTGTCTGGCTGCCAATCAGCCATCCATCTCAGTATCAATATCCTTACGCAGCTACATGCTGTGATGTTCTGAGGTGCTGAGAACTCGTCTCAAGCCCTCTCAGGTCATCACAACTCACACACATTCACACACACACACACACACACACATACGTGCATATTCACTCACTCAAATACAGATACACGCAACACATTCAAGCATACATATATGCATTTACATACACATACAAGGAATGGAGGTGATTAGGATGATTATTCTAACTGAATTTATTCTGTGTATTTAGTTTATTGTGGGCTACAATTTCTGATTCTTCAGACGAATATCCTCTCTGTGGTTTCTCCTTTCTTTCTCTCCCTTTCTCTCAATGCTTTCTCTCCCTGCTTGGTGGTGCACTGGGCACCACCAAGCAGGACGCATGAGGCGCCCCCCCCCAAAATGGTAATAATAATAATAATACTATAAATTAAATAAACAAATAAGTAAATAAAATATGAAATGTAAAAAACATAGCAAGCAGAAAATAAACAATAGTATAGAAAAAAAAACATAAATAAGTAAAAATCATTTTGGGTTTCCTGGCCTCCAATCCGTGCTGCACCCCGGGATGCGGCGCCCTGCGCCCGCCTCCACTGCTCTCAACCTGTGGGGGACGGCCCCCCCACTGGTGTGCAGGGCTGGCCCACCCTGGGTGATCCTCCCACACACACACACCTTTCCACCTCTCACCCTCTCCCCACTATTTCTGCCTTTCCCTTCTCTCCTTCCCTTTTTTTCCTCTCTCTCTCCCTCTCCAAAAACTGTTTGACAGTTGCTGTCTCAAACTAAAGCTCCTACAAAGTACTGATGTCTGTGTATTGTGTAGAGTAATATTTAGCTGTAATAAAAGAAATGGAAATGATTTACATCTTGTTTCCAGCTGAACCTGAAAAAACCCCCAGAGGCCAAACTTGTCGATCGATGATAGCCAGTGGGTTCCAGGACTAATTCATTTCCATTTCCATTTTACACTTTGCATAGCTTTTGTCAAAGTTTTGTCTCGTTTCTCTTGCAGAAATCTCGCAGAAACGGTTCCAGATTTCTTCTACCTAAGCACCTAGTGATAGGTATCTTCTTAACCAGCATCTGGTTATTTTCTCCAATGCCGGTAAAGAAATATTATCATTTAGAGCGCTGATTTTCGCTGAACTTCCCACTGACTGCTGTTCATTTGAGTCTGTTTAGCCTTGAAGTGTGCGTTTCAATGTGTGTGATGTGCGATTTTGTCTTTGTGTGTTGGCATGTGTGTCTCACTAGAATACTGAGATGTATACATGCATGTTTCAGTGTATATACATACATAAATAACATGTGTGTAGTTGTAGCTGTGTGTTGCATGTGGCCAAGTAATGAATGCACTTTCATTTGTTCACAAAGGTTTGGCTGATTTGAATAATTGCCCTCAGTGCTGATTCTTAATGGAAAACCCTGAATGTTCCAATAACAGCCAATGTCAGCCTATTCATCTTTCTAAGTGGAAGGTCAGAGGTTCGATCCTGGCAGGGGTCAGTGTGTTTATCCCTGCCAGTGTCCTTGAGCAGTACAGTCAACCCTTTTACCTACTATCCATCTGTCTCTGTGTTCCCTGTATTTTTCATCCTTTAGTGTCCCTTATTTTCTCATATATTTAGTCCAACATTTCAGCTTTCTCAGCCAGCACCGGTTGTCAATCCAATCTTAAATAACAGTGAGATTGTGTCATCCACCCCTGACTTGATAGACATAATGCAGCATGTTTGTTATTATGTTCATTTGATTGATACTACACTGGATTTCTACGGAAAGCCACCAGCCCTAATTGAATGTAATGTAATGTTTTGGTTGGATACAAAACATGAATGTTGATGATGAATGTTATTTTATTTTATTTTATTTTATTTTATTTTTATTTATTTATTTGTTTGTTTGTGTATTTAAACATGCACTATGTGATAAGACAAGAAAACAATACTGATGAAATCCAACCCACATTAAGTCAAAACAATAACTATACACACAGTGAATACAAACAATCAAGTACATTATCCAAAAATTACTGTCAGGGGAGCTTTTTTCCAAAAAAAAAAAAAAAAAAAAAAAAAAAAAAAAAAAATTGCAGTAAATGGAGTCCAGCCCTTTGATTTAAAAAATATTAGGGGTAGATCTTGTACACATTTTTTGAAAACTAAATCTATTTTCTTTTTAAATAAAATATAATTTTATTTATTTATTTATTTATTTATAAAACTGTTACTCATGAATTAAATGCATTTCATTTTAAAATAAAGTGTCACTGCATGGAAATTAAATGAAATGTAAAATTTAATATAAAAGTACTACTCGTTAATTAAATGTATTTAATTGTAAAATAAAATATCATTGCATTGGAATTAAATTCCATGAAATCTATATAATCATTTCCTAAAGTAATCTTGCTTGAACCAATTAGCTTAATTAAATATACGATGTGCTTTGTGTCTGTTTCGGTCCGTTTTAAGTTGATTTACTGCAATTACATCTGGGAAGAGGTTTCATTTTGGCGCCTTGCAGAGATGAAGAGATGTGGCAAAGGAAATCAAGGCCAGATCTCACTGATGGGGGGGGTGTTTGACTGACAGGTAGAGGCAGCTCACTAATCTAAAACCAAATGCTCCCTAAATGAAAATGATGTGGAAATACTTCAGGCTAACAATATCACTAACTCGTGGTAGCTTTCAGGCCAGCCAGCTGCTGCAACTTTCAGGCTGGTTAGCTTTTGGCATTGGTGGCTTTCATGGCTCCTGCAATGTAGGTAATTAGCACAAGCTAGCTAGCATGAGTTAGCGATATCATTACATGGAGTGAGTGGCAATCCTGGACAAACTGTGATGTCTGATCACTGTATACTATAACTCCAAGAAAGTGTTCTGTAGCTCACAGTTGTTAGCATAATGTGAGACCGCAAATGTACATACCACTCCTGTGGCTCTTCGTTAAAATATGTAAAAGGTTGCGTAGATCATCAAGTACTACGTAAACATGATGCCAACAGCGAATATCCATGTTGTGTTGCTGTCTGCACATGTATGCTTGTCAAGTATAGCGCTTATAAGATGCATTATTATCAATACCACAAGAAGCCCGTTTTACATTATGCAAGAACCACATACATGTGAGAGTTGTCAGAAACAATGTATAGATCTCAAAGACCCTCTTGCACTTCTTAGTTGGTAAACTGCCCTTTGGCTAACTGTGGCAAAACATTTAGGTAAGGTCATCATTTACCTCCCATATATCCAGGATCCATAAACACGCTGTAGCGTCGTAAGTATCCGCTACCTGTTCTTCAGAGTTGATGCACACTGAGCCGGCTTCTGATGTGATCGAAACTGATACAACTGAAAATGCAACTGAACCTGAGGATATGCCAGATGATGTTGATTTGAGAACCATGTACAAAAGAAATCTCTGTATGGTTTGCCTGAAACTGCAGGCAAAACACCTCAATCCTTAATCCATCATACAGATGATTTTTGAAGAGGTACTTAAAGCTAGAACAAAGTGTTCTGGCTGATGTAGAAGCAGCTTTGTGTAGTTTGGAGGATTTGTGTTCTTCACACAACTTTTCTTGCTCTACAGAATACACTAGGAAGACGTTTTTCCAAAAGAACTTCTCATATGTGCACCCACAACCTCTTCACCCAGGGACAGATGCATACAGAAGAGACCAGTATACACAGTGCATTCCTCTCAAAGAAACTGAGAGGTATTTCAAAAGATCTGTGGTGTAGGAGGAATGTGTGAAGACTCAAAATGTCCCTCCTGCTGGGGTGTTAACTGGGGTGTGTGATGGATCAGTGTTCAAAACCAATGCAGCCAGGTATAACTTTAAAGTTTATTTTGTACTAGGATACTTCTGAGGTAGTCAACTCTCTTTGCTCAAAAAAACTAAATTAAAAAAACTAAATAAAACAAAACAAACAAAAAAAAAACAAGACACACCGAGCGATTCTATTGGTTAAGTGGTGATGCGCTGCAGCATTTGCTTCAGTGCACAGAGCAAGATTTGAAATACTTTGATCAGGAGAAATTGAGAGAGCTTGAAGAAGATTCAAGAAGAAGATTGTCTAGTCCAGTCAATTCTTCAGATCATACTTTACAGGCAACATTTACTGTGCATTGTTGGTGGCAATTTGTGATCCCACTGCATTGGTGATTATGGTGAAAAATTGAGTACATTTTCCTGAGCAGGTACAGCTCAGTAACCAGGAAATGGCTACTGTGAATGCCAGGTTTCCAGTGAGGACAGTTGAGATTTACAAAGAGGCAGTGCAGCTACCCCAAGACAGTGAAGCAACAACTATAAATAGAGGGAAGTTTGACTCACTTTTCAACTTTTCAGTGGTTGGTCATGTATGTCAGCCATGCCTTACACCATGCATAGGCCATAATATATATATATATATATATATATATATATATATATATATATATATATATATATATATATATTAAATATATATAAAATTGAAGAACCAGCAAGGAATATACTGTGCATTAATATTGATCAGTGTCTGGATTTTTATCCACTGGTTGCATAGAGTCCTTTTGCAATAAAAGTAATATCCCTGAAGCATAGTGGTTTTAATCTATAGCTATGTCTCCATTTCACTGAACATTTCTTTCCTCTTCTTTGCCACAGATGACATAGCCACTCTTATTAAATAAGTTCTACCAACGTGTAGAACAACAGCTGCACTTGATTCCTTCATAAACCTTGGGGAGGAAACAGTTGATAATACTATGGTCGTCCAGACAGATGACCTTGCAGGTGTGCTTAAACCCATTAAAACAAGAAAGCTTCTTTAACATGTCAAAAGTGTGTCAACACCCAATCTGTAATGTAAGTATGATGCATCACTGGCATTATTAGGCCACTAGGTAATTGGAATGGAAACATTGCACTTGAACCCCTGAATGTGAATGAATCCCTTTTAAAGGATGACATTCATCTTTTTCAATAAGTGAGTCTCTGCTTTTTAGGTGTCTTCTAAGTTCAAGGCTATAAAAGTCTAAGCCACTCAGACACTGAGGATTTCCAAAGCTCAGTCCAAACTCTTGTGGAAACACCCTGACAACCCCGGGTCAGTAGAAGCCCAGGAATACTTATATTTAATCAAAGCTCAGTTGGAAGCCACATCTCCTCTCCATCTGATGGTGAGTGCTCTAGTTCACTTATACAACTGGGCAATAACTGGCACTACAATTTCAAAGTCACTTGGAACATCTGCCAACTGATTTGAGGAATAAATGAGACAATCAGTAGTGGCCACCAGTCAGAGAAAGGAGGGAAACGATGTGCATAATTGCAGTGGAAATCCTTGTCATTTGCAAAAGTGAAGTTCCACAGAAGATTGGATGTCCAAAGTCTTTTTAAAGATGTAATAGATGAAGAAGTTGTTGGACATGGCCATGATTCTTTGACAAAACAACTTCAATACAGAGATGATAACTACAAGCAAAAAAACAGAATCCCCTGAGCCTTCATATTTTAGAGAAATGGCAAGACGTCTGGACATACAGGTTCTTACGAAAGAATGGCCATACCTATTCTCACTTGCTGGCAAGAATGCAATCTTCAAACTTTTAATTGGTGTCCACATCAAAGACAGATGTGAGGAAGCCATGGTCACCAAATTAGCCAGAGTTCTTGACTATTCCATTACTGCTCATCTCTTCCTTTGGAGAAGTCAAGTGGAGCTGCAAGACAGAGAGCAGAAATCCAAGCTGGTAGTGGACCTTGTGGGGTGAACTTGCATCGCTGTTGAGGTTCAGAAGGAACACCTGCCACCCACACAATGCGTTGTTCTGTGTGGTAAGTGAGAGACAATAGAGACAATGTGTGTGCCCAACATGCAAATAGAGACATTTAAACTGATGGATTTGTTTGTATGACTTTTTTTCACAAGAGCTAGTCCAAAGTCTGCAGTAGCTTTCATGGTGGCAGCAGACCAAATATCGATTTTTGGTTTCATTTAAAGGTGCCTTATGGTGCCTCCCCTTGGCCTAGGAGGGTAACACATGCTCCCTCCAATAACTATGAAGTTGCTGGCTGCTTCTTGTCACCTGACAGCGAGGACTTTCACTGGGAGAGTGTAAAACGTGTTGAGGACCACGCTATCCCTCACATTTCAGCTCCTGCTGAACATGTGCCCTGACCAATCACTAGGCATTGCTAGTGCAGCAACAAGGAAATAAATCCCTGTCTGGCTTCCCAACCCCAAATACTGGCACTAGTGTTTGTTGGAGCCCCTGGCCAAGCCACAAGCACTGCAGAGGAATCGAATGCCAGTCTCCACGGTGGAGAGAGAGCGCTTTACCCTAGCACCACTCAGACACCCCTCTGAGTTGATGTTTTGTTGATATCTAACAGTGTTTGAAATCTGTAGTGCTCCTTTACCTACAGGTGCATGTTTAAGATCAATCCTGACAAGGATACAGCATCAGGAAAAGAAAAAGAAGAGGAGCAAGAACAAGTCCTGTCCCCCATCACCCACAATTCATAGTTTAAGTCGACTGCTTAATGGGTAAGTTGTTTATAGAAACTTTGCATGGATTAAAGCTCAGTTGGTATGACTGATCTGAGTTATTTTTGACGTGGTCTGTCAAGGCTGATGTTTTGGCCTATGCATATTCTAGTCTAGCTGGAGAAAAAGGTTCCTATGTACCTGGGTCGCATTTTGTTTGTTATCTGTCATTTTAGGACCTAGTTAAGAAGTTTTCATGTTGCCAAGGTTAAGTAATGACCCATGGGGTTTGTGTAGCAGTCGTGTTCAATTGATGTAACCCATGTAAGTGGTGAAAAATGCTGATTTCGTAACTCCTGAGCCAGACAACAAACAAAGACAAATGAACCCAATTCGTCATCGAATCAAATGGAAAGGTCAGTGACATGATATAACCATGTTGTTTTATAGGAAAACGCTGTCGAGTGTAGAGTTTTACTGATCCACTGTTCCCTCTGTATCCTTTCAGTTTCTTTTTCACAATAATAGGATTGCTGCCGTTTACTGATTATATTGAATTTGTGTGCATATACTTCCTGTAACTATCTGTTACAACATTCTTCAAAGATAACCATATTGCCTGTTGAATGTCATTGCGAAAAATGGCAAGAGCACAGTCCTGGTCGCAGAACTTAAAGTGACCTAATCTGAGGTTTTGACATGAAAATGGCCATGGTCATCCCTCATCGTCCCTTGCTACCTCTCTCTGTCTCTCTCTCTCAAAAGTATTGGCAACTATCCTGCTCTCCCCTAACCCTAACTGAATAATGTGCATTTGCCCCGCCACCCTGCTCCACAGCTCATTGCTGGCCATTACCAATTTAAATTGTTTGCCTTTTTAGTCATGCCAATTGTACTATGGCTCTTGGAGAGGCAGCAGTTAATGAGTTTCTACTTTGGGCTGCTCCCGCCGAGACAACGCAGGAATAGATTCCTTGTTCTCCTCCTTTCCTTTCTTTCTTTCTTTTTCTGTCGCGCTATTGGACTCTGCTTCTCATTCTTTTATTAGTTGGAAATATATTAATGACAAAAGAATGGAGGGTACTACTCGGTGTGTGTGTGTGTGTGTGTGTGTGTGTGTGTGTGTGTGTGTGTGTGTGTGTATTTCCAGCTCAATGTAATAGTGTCACTCAGTGTGTGTGTGTGTGTGTGTGTGTGTGCCCGCAGGGCTTACTGCAAGTGTAGAAAGCATCTCTTAATGAGAAAGCAGTGAGGTAGAAAAGTATATGTTCTTCCTAATCTCTCTGTGTCTTTCGCTTTCTCTTTTTCTCAACTTCTTGCCTATCATATTCATTTTTAAACAGAAGTTTTACAATTGTCTCTTGGGCAACAAATGAAATAGATGTGGTAGTGTTGAGTACTGGTGAAGGATGCAGGACTGTATTGGAAATATTCAGAGTAATATATTTGCAAAGGAAATGAAAACTTTCTTTGTTGTGGAGCAGTGTGTGTTTTTCATTATTTCTTGAATAATTTGGTCTTGGTGAATTACTGATACTGATATATACAGAGTTCAAATGATTTGTTGCTTATTGATATACTGTCACACAGTATATCAATTTCGTCAAGGGGCAGGGCAAACCCAGGCCTTAAAGGGATCAGAAACACACATATTTTTGGACGTCTTAACTGATATAGGTGTTTTTTTTTTTTTTTTTTATTGCAGAAAACAATAATATTAGGTATTATCTCCACATGTGCATAAGTGCATATACTGCTGATATTTTAGGCATTAGAATCAGAATCAGAATCAGAATGCCTTTATTTGTCATTATAACAGAAAACTGTATAACGAAATTTCTTTAAGTTACATCCCGTCCAAGAAAAACACAAAAGACATGACAATACAGGGGTTTACAGGACCAGGAGAACTTCGGCAGCAGCCATGTGGCGCCTCCGTTTTGGCAGATGAGAAAGGGGTACATTAGGGAAGGAAGGGAGAAAAAAAAGGTCAAATGTCAAACTGAGGATGTTAAATCAACATCCTCTTTTTGCCAAGGTTAAAAACTATAGTAGGTAAACATCAATGGACATTTAGCAGGGTTGTACACTAGCTCAAATCTACATGCAATTTCAGAGCAATTGTAGAGGATCTGAAACTGAGGGTACCATCATGCTTTGTTACCTACTGTCTTTACAGAAGTGCTACTTTTTGCTTAATGCTATGTATTATTTTCCAAGAGTAGGTGCAACTTTTTGCATTATTGGGTTTTGGAAGAAAATTACCAAAGCCTATGGAGAGAGAAAGCTGAATCAGTCCGTCGGGGCAGTGCTGAGCACTTGCTAAACAGAGTAGCATATATGTTGGCCAATAGGGCTAAATTCTTTTAAATGCATAGACAAATATAATTTAGAGAGCTGGTTTTATGGGAAGCTCCCATTCTGAGTTTTGTTAATTTGACTGTTAAGGTCAGTTGTAGCACTCCATGTCACCCCTTGGAGGGGATCCACACAGTAGTCGAGTTGTAAAAAAAAAATTCAGGGGGGATGGTCAATTTTTTTCACTTGATGAAAAGTGAGGATGGCAGTTTTAGAGGGGGGGTGATTTTGACCGTTTTTATTTCAGGGGGATGCCATCCACCCTCATCCCCCCTCAATTCGAGTACCAGATCCACATATTTTTGTAAATGACACATCTCTCTATCTAGACTATCTCTGGCACTGCTGTCTTATGGTATGTTGTTTCATTACAGCACTAGTCTTTGCACTGTGGCTGCAACCTAATGTACACCATGCTGATTCAAGAAACCCAGATAGCATTTCAGTCACCTCAGGTTTGATTGAGTTGAGCTCTGCTTCAGGGATGGCACCACAGCTGGCAATGCAAGAAAACCCCAACACCAGCAGGGCCAGCATTGTCTACAAAGGGATGCAGATGAGCACTATCCGAGGCTACAAAAGCTACCTCTCCATTTCATTCTATCTGCTATACTTGCCTCAGCTCTTCTCACTTTTGGTAAAAGTTACTTTTCTGGAATACGTTTTCTATTACATAGTATCTGTTTGGTGTAGTGGATCGTCATAGCGATGTTTGAAAAACTGCCGTGACATCGTCTTCAATGCCATGTTCATCTTGGCACCACAAGAGTACTTCTGTGACTATTTTAACTGTAAAGGCTGGCCTTCCATCATCCCTCACGGTGTTCTAGATGGAAAGGGACATTTTTGAAACATGTTTGCAGGACTGCCTGGGAATTTACATGATGCTTGGGTTTTGAGACTGTCTACTTTGCAGAAGTTCACCATTTCTTCCCAGCTTACACCAGGAGCACAGGCGTCGTGGATGTTGGCTGCTACATCCTAGTGAGACTCTTGCCTATCCCAAAACTGGCTCTTAAAACGATGGACAGCAAGAAAATCTGCAGAGCATGGGTAGCGGTTGAGCAAGCGTTTGGTAGACTAAAGGGAAGGTGGCATCGCCTGATTCAAAAGAAATGACTGTGATGTCAAACTGGTGAAATCTATGGTGCTGGCTGGTTGTGCTGTGCATAATCTCTGTGAGAGTCACGGAGAGGCCTATGATAATGAGTGTGATGCACCTGCGGCAGAACCTGCGGCGGCACTGTCACAAGGTGCAGAGGAGATGGGCACTGATGTATGAGAGGGTCTGATGCTCAACCTGAACAGCTAAACTTTAATTTTGAGTGTTTTGAACGTATATTGTAGATTGTGTGGAACTGAAATAAAGCTTTTTTTTTTTTTTTTTTTTTACTATATTTCTAAATAAAATAGGCAACCCTCCCCCATTTGCGTGCTAAAGCCCTTGAAATAGGAAACCATGATGAAAACTTCCAAAGCCATTTATTTTTTAAGTGCAAAATAAACATAAATGTGCAAATACAAGTAAAAAAAAAAAAAAGAAAGAAAAAGAAAACAGGTCATACCAGCCAGTCAGTGGCTGCAGCAGCTGGCTCAATGTGCCACGGAAGACATGTACAAGCTACTCCTTCCTCAAGGATGCCTTTAGCTCCCTTGCCTGCACAGCATCATCAAGGGCCATCTTGAAATGACGCTCACACTGCACAGCTCCTGCTGACACTCACGCTGTGCCCAGTTCAGCTCCCGCTGCTCCACGTCTGCCACCTGTATCTCCCTCTTGACAGTGTGATGCTCCTTGGCCCATTTCCTCTTGCCTGGGCAAAAAGAAAGAAAGAAAAACAAAAAACAAAAGGTTTTGAACCAAAGTACAGATATAAGTTCTTTTTGGTAACCACCTGCATTTGGAGCTTGAATTTGCAGTTCACCTTTTAATCAAAACATACAGTGGTATGAAAAAGTTTAGGCACCCCTCTGAGGCTGCATAATAATTGTCTGTCTTCACAGAAAATGATCACATTGGCATGCCATTCATTTTCTAATAAAAGTTGAGTACTGGGGTATTTTCCAAACAAAGATTTTTAGTGTAGCAATATTAAGTTGTTTGAAATTAAATCAGATGTGAAAAATAGACTGTGCAAAAATTTGGGCACCCTTGTCATTGTGTTGATTTGAACACCTGTAACTACTTAGAACTGATTAATTGGAACACAAAATTGGTTTGGTGAGATCATTAAGCCTTGAACTTCATAGCCAGGTGCATCAAATCATGAGAAAAGGTATTTAAGGTGGCCAATTGCAAGTTGTTCTTCTCTTTGACTCTCCTTTGAAGAGTGGCAACATGGGGGCCTCAAAATAACTCTCAAATGACCTGAAAACAAATATTGTTTAACATTATGGTTTAGGGGAAGGCTACAAAAAGCTATCTCAGAGATAGATTCAGCTGTCAGTTTCCACTGTGAGGAACATAGTGAGGAAATGGCCACAGGCATGGTTCTTGTTAAGGCCAGAAGTGGCAGGCCAAGAAAAATATCGGAGAGGCAAAGGCGAAGGATGGTGAGAATGGTCAAAGACAACCCACAGACCACCTCCAAAGACCTACAACATCATCTTGCTGTAGATGGTGTCACTGTGCATCGTTCAACAATTCAGCGCACTTTGCACAGGGAGAAGCTGTATGGGAGAGTGATGCGGAAGAAGCCTTTTCTGTACACACGCCACAAACAGAGTCGCTTGAGGTATGCAAAAGCACATTTGGACAAGCCAGCTTCATTTTGGAATAAGGTCTTGTGGACTGATGAAACAAAGATTGAGTTATTTGGTCATAACAAGGGGCGTTATGCATGGCGGCCAAAGAACACAGCATTCCAAGAAAAACACTTGGTACCCACAGTAAAATTTGGTGGAGGTTCCATCATGCTGTGGGGCTGGGTGGCCAGTGCCGGTACTGGGAATCTTGTTAAAGTTGAGGGTCGCATGGATTCCACTCAATATCAGCAGATTCTTGAGAATAATGTTCAAGAGTCAGTCACAAAGTTGAAGTTACGCCGGGGCTATATATTTGAACAAGACCATGACCCAAAACACTGCTCAAAATCTACTCAGGCATTCATGCAGAGGAACAAGTACAATGTTCTGGAATGGCCATCCCAGTCCCCAGACCTGAATGTCATTGAAAATCTGTGGGATGATTTGAAGCGTGCTGTCCATGCTCGGCAACCATCAAACCTAAGTGAACTGGAGATGTTTTGTAAGGAGGAATGGTCCAAAATACCTTCATCCAGAATCCAGACACTCATTAGAGGCTATAGGAAGTGTCTAGAGGCTGTTATTTTTGTAAAAGGAGGCTCGACTACATATTGATGTGATTTTTCTGTTGGAGTGCCCAAATTTATGCACATGTCTAATTTTGTTTTGATGCATATTGCACATTTTCTGTTAATCCAATAAACCTCATTTCACTACTGAAATAATGCTGTGTCCATCAGTTATTTGATTGATCAAAAAAAAAATTGCTGATCCAAACACCCAATGATTTATAAATGAAAATAATGGAAATTGTCAGGGGTGCCTAAACTTTTTCATACCACTGTGTATTAAGTTCAATTATCACAGGTTATTAATGTCAGTACAGAGCATAGATTCAGAGACTACAGGCTAGAGGGCTTGAAGTTTTAGTTCCTGTTATGTTACCTACAATGGAATTTGATCTACGAACAACCAATGTAGCATTGAGAATTCATGATGTATGATGCTGTTATCTTGATATCTATACAGTCAACTCTTAAGTATAAGTACGCTACCATATATAAGAATCTGGTTTACACAATTGTATCATTATCTTATAAAACTAAAAAACTGAACATAAACAATAGCACATGGCACTGACAAATGTCTGCTTTGTTGTTTGTGATGTTGTCTGTATGTCACCATGTTGACCATACACAAATTTAAGAGTACAATAGGCTTGGTTATTAGAAATGATATCCAGCCAAATAAAGAAAACAAAGGTTTCAAGCAAAGTAAAGAGTTAACTTTACCAAAAAAAAAAAAAAAAAAAAAAAAACATGCCATCCTACATCAGGGACTTGCAATACAGCCGTGGCCGAGTCAAGGCCCCCCTCCCTCACATTGCCCACCAGTCCACGGTCATATAAAGAATCTATCAGCTCAAACCAGTTCTAACCTTTTTCTTCTTTTTTTTACAGCTGTTGTGGTCCCTGATGGATCTGTAATCACACATTAGTTATTTAAACTTTTCCCTACACTGCAGGTATGTTCTTTGGAAGCCATATGTGGCTGTTTGAGCCACTTGCTGGTAATTTCATGTAGCTCCATCCAGCCCTCACTGGACCCTTTCGTCAGCCACCAAAGCAACAATAAGAATCTCCTGCATAAATGCATCTCTAATATTCAGACATAAATTGACATTGAAACAGAGCCAGTTTGTATAGGGTATCACTACTCTTTAATTTATGTTTCATCAAAAGATAAATCTAGTCTAGTTGGTTAGAAACTGTCTGGTTAGGTTTATAAGAGTTTAAGCTTTTCATATGTAATTTATTTATTTATTTTCCTGCATAGAGCTGTTCTTTGTTTTCTATGAATGTGTCCATGACATGTCGTGGAAAAACTGTAACTATGTGCCGAAATGCTCACATCTTACAATCATGATAGTGCTAAGCTAGTTTTTCCTTGTCTAGTTTACCATGCTACACAGCTGTTTGTGGGAGGCACTAGTCACGGCTCCTGCTTTAGCTGTATCACTACTTAACAAGTGTTGTTTGAATGCAGATACCCCACTGGGCCTGATGGTGGAGCTAGAGGGAAAGTCATGGGGTCACCAGGATTGCTAAGTTTCCTCCTCTAACCAACATGAATGTCGTCACCAAATTTCATGACGATCCATCACATAGATTTGGAGATATGCCACCTAACTGCTGACCAACTGACCAACTAGCGTGGTTATGTACAGGCCCCTGCATCCCAGTGGGGCAAAAATCATTTGAAATTTGATATTCGAACATGTCAAAATTCCCATTCCTCCCAGTGGCCTTCCATTAATAAATAAATAAATAAATGTGAAAGATGTGCTGTAGGAGGTGGAGCTGGTCCACTGCAGGATGATGCCCATGGCCTCAATCTACCATTTTCTTGTGTCTCTAAGGTACTCAGGTCCTCTACCACTAAAAATAAGAAGCTGGCACTACTGTTTGCTCATGGATGTTGGATAACACCCCTCGCCTGCTGTTGTTAACACTGATCATAATCCTCTAGTGTTTTTGTCCAGGATGTACAATCATAACCACTATCAGATGTGCTCACACATGATGCTGTTGTACAACTTGGAGGATCATCATAAGCAAGGGTCAGAGAGTGTAATAGCAGATACACTTTCTTCAGCTTGAGAGTTCACAAATTAGAGTTTGTGTTTAGGGTTGTATAATGTTTGTCTGTGTGTGTGTGTGTGTGTGTGTGTGTGTGTGTGTGTGTGTGTGTGCCATCAGGCTGCGCATTTGATTGGTTCTGCATCCTATCTGCCCTTAGATTCTTATTGAGTCTAGTAGTTTACTACAATTACTACAACAAATCATTTTGCAAACATGCGGGGGCACTAAAGATTTTACTGCCTAGGGTAAAAACCACCAACCCATATCTCCCACTGGACACTGGCAAAGGCGGTGAAGTGCCCTGCTCAAAGGTAACTTGGCAATAGAAGTTGAAACCCATTAACTTGCAGATTAAGATTTTCCCCCACTGGTCTGTGAATTATAACGTGCAACCTTCCAATTACAAACCAACTTCTTGAAACACCAGACACAGCGCCCATTGTAGATAAAGAAATGAAATAAATATATAAACCTATAAAGAATATCATCTTTCAGGCATGTTTGTCGTTTTTGACAGTGCTGCTTGCTGTGATTCTTTTTGTTGGAAGAGATCTGAGCTGTCAAAAACATCAGAAGAAACAAGAGCTTCTCTGTTCTCCTAAAAGACTAGCGTTAAAGAAAAAAATTAAATAAAAAAGAACATGAGAGTGCAAGGAGAGACAGAGGTAAGGAAAGAGTGCACCATGAAAACATACACAGAGGGAAAGAAATCTGAGCTGAACTCTAAAAGACTGTATTTCAGTTTATGCAGATGAAGATATGTATGCTACCCTCCCATGAGATTTAATTGCTCATCACAATGAAACTGCCCAAGGCTGTGGACTGATCTGTATTTGTTTGTCCATCTATCACAGCTAGTTCAGCTCTGCCCTTTAACTGTGCAACACATAGTTTTGAAAGATACATATTATACCCCCATGAAGAAAAAAAGAAAAAAGGAGGCGACCTTAATGGGTCTCTTACAGAGAGGGAAAGGAGTAGGATTTTACTAAACCTCAAAAAGATTAAAACCGGGCCCACTCAATTAAAGATTTTGAACAGAGTTTACTGGGCCCCACCCAAACTATATGGAGTCAAGCTTACACAAACTCCAGAATGCTGGAGATGCAGGAACAGGGAGGGCACATTACCCCAAAATACAAGACTTGTGGTCTGCGATTCACCGAAATTTTACACAAATCGTAGGGCGCGATGTGCCTTTTTCCCATCCTGGGTGACCCTTCGCAACTTCGCAACCCCCCTGATGCAGAATGCAGAATTCGAAGGCCACCTCTGCCCCTTTGTAAATTCTTGGCATAATCATTTAGCTGGACTAGCCGCACTGAAAGGCCAATCATACAGACTCATGAATAGAATGGAAAGTTTTCATTTGAAAAGGGACAGTTATCTCTTTAACATTAGGGGGGCAGACTAGTGTGTAGGACTGAGTCACTGTATTTAAGATCACTGAGTACAGTCGTATGCTACTGTTTGGTCTTGTCTTGTGTGTCTTTTTATTTGTGTTTAATTTAATTTAATTATGTTTTTCTCTTCCTTTTGTTTTGCCTTTGTCAGTTCAAAGCATTGACAGTTTTTATACTTTACATGTACAAGCACCAATGTTAATATAGCTGGCTGTCCTATCATAAGATAATTGATACATGAATGCTCATGATGTTTGTTATTTAAAAAAGTCAATAAAACTCATTCATTCATTCATCTTCTAAACCGCTTATCCTCACTAGGGTCGCGGGGTCAATAAAACTGTTAATCATAAAAAAAAAGTGGTATACTCTCAGGTGACTACTGGAGCGCCCCAGCCCAAAATTAAAACTGAATTCACTAAATCTGGTAAGTCCTCAAGTCAGACAAATAATAATATTTACATTTTTTAACTTACAAATATATACTTGAGTACAGGCCCAATCCTTACAAGGAGCCATGGATGTCCTTCGGTGACCTATCCAGTGATGAATGCATGTAGGGAGCTGCAGCACTGCCAGGAGTATTTGCTGAGGTCTGCTGCAGACATCAAGGGCAACTCAACAGATCCCTGTCTTTTCCCTGTCACTGTAAAACATAAGCCCTCGCTTTTTTCCCACTGGGTTGTTTCAGCACCTTGAGCTTGGTGTCTGGACTGAGCCAGACCGCTGTCAGTTCAGTTGTACATCCAGTTTTTTCAGTGGAGAACAACTTGCAAATGAGTTTTTTATACGTCCACCAAAACTTATGAATGGATTTGCACAAAACCCTTTGGAAAAGTTAGTCATGGGTGAAGAAAGAGATGATTTACTTTTCATGCTAATTGGTTGAAAGGGGGCATGGCAGTGGGCATTGATGATCAAACTGTTCCCAGTTGTCCGTACCAGTGAACAATGTCTTTCGTCATCTCTGGTGTCCGATGGATTACACTAACTATGTGCATTAGGAAAGGTGGATCTTGCCTTCTTCCTGTACCGTGCACACAGGTGTTTGATCAAAGTTCCTGGTCTGAGATTGTGGTTCCTGGTCTCAGTTATTAATGTCCCCTGAGAGAACCAGAAGCTCCATGTTCTTGTGAACAGACACTTTGTCACACCTTTAGTGTGACAGAAGATTGCACCTTGATTGCTATCAATTTGTAATCTTACTGGGATCCTACTGAAGTTTGAGTGTCACTCCAGTTTTACACCAGCTGATGGCTAATATCCTTCAGTCGCAGAGGCAAGCACCTCACGCATCCGTGTTGCCAATCTGTCCACGGCTGGCATCATGGCCGTGAAAGTCAGGAGAAAGTGCTAGAGTTCCATTTGGGATTACTTTGAATATGACAGTGTCTCAGATAAGAGCAAGTACCATGCAGTGGAAGGTGATAAAGTATGTGGAACATTTCTCAAGGGGAAAATTCCCATAAATCTAAAATTTCACTTGAAAAGCTCTCCCTGGCAATGTAAGGGAGAGCAGCCGGCCCCCCTGCCCCAAAACAGAAGCTGACTGCAGGCTGGGCAACACGATGAAGCATGAGACAACCAACACTTCGACCAGTGAGCAGACAGCTGCTAGTTAGCAAATACAGGAAGTGACTGCACGCATTTTGCACTTAGGGCTGCATCTTGTGTAGACCGTTTACATATTTGTAGCTGTCTCTTGTAGGTGGTTGTTCATCTGTCCTGGGTGCATCTTTTTTTCCTCCAAAAGGTATGATGTTTTTAAGTTTTTATTACACATTACTTTGTATGACCTTTTTGAATCTCACCACTAAGAAATAACCCCTTTTACAAAAAAGAAAACTAAAACTAATAAAACTAATAAAAGCTAAACTAAAATTAAGCATTTTGAAGAAAAACACACACACACACACAGTAATTCAGCAAACCCACTTTAAAAACAAGTTAAAACTAAATTGAAATTGAAAATATTAAGTTAAAAAAAAAAGGAAAATGCAAAACCATAATAATCTTGGGGCAGACCTGTATGTTGCGCTGTCTGTTTGTGATCAGATCACCTAGGACGGATGTTAATGCCAGGTCTTGACATCCCAACTGAATAGTAATGGCTTGCCAATTCTCTTTAATGCAGTTTTCTCGGTGAGGTGTAAACTCTGCCCCAGACACACACCCACTCGTGTCCCTGGCGACCATGATGGGCCCCGTCCCACGAAAATCCAGTCTCTTTCCAATGTTGTTATTGTTGATAAACAGTAGGCTCAGACCCTCTCACACCCACCCCACCCCAACAACACCATGTGGGGTTATGGAGACCCCCACTGATTGAGTTTGTGATGAGCATTAACGTCAGTCCATGCACAGTCACCTAGACACAAAAGAGATCCTGCTAAAGCTTGGTTTTTGTTACTCTTTTGTCTGCGACCAGTAAATTAACAGCATGACCCTGCTGGTGGTCCCTGTGGACCTCCAGCTCCACAAATAATTTGTTCTTAGTGGCTGGAGCTTGTTGCTGTCAAGCCTCATCAGTTGGTACTCTGTTATCCACTACAGCAGCCAGCTTCTGTTTCGAGTCCGCTGCTATGGTGTTTGGGAGAGAGGAGGAGGAGGAGGAGGAGGCCCACCAGGTATCCCACCATCTATATCCTGCACTGGAAACCCGCAGAAGTGGGAGGAGAATAGGCTGGAAGTGGAGGTGGAAGAAAGAGAACAGCACCCTGCCCTTGCCACTTTGCCCCAGCTCTGATGGGTGATACCATAGCCAAGAGTGTTTTAATCCGATCTGCCTGAATTTTATCCCAAGCCAATCCTATATTCTCCCTTTGAGGCAGTGGCATTAAATGTTTAAGGTCTCTTCGGCCCCTGGATTGGCCTGAAGGGAGCTCCGGACCAGGAATCTGGGCCCATGTAACACTTCTTTCTGTTTGTGCTCTTACATTATTTTTGACCTTAGGGAAAAACTCCCAACCTGTGGTAAAAACCTATTTCAACATTGTGTTCAGTCAGAGAAGCTCTGGGTAAATTTGTATGCCTAATTTTATCTGAACTTTTTGGCTCTTTTTTCAAATTAAAAGTAGGGATAAAGGTTAAACCTTAATTTAATAAGTTAAATTGTGGTTGTGATAGAATAAAAGGTTTTTTGATAAGACCATTACATTTTGGGACCCCTCTCTAATTGGGTTTATGGGGTAGTTAAGTTTAAATGTGAGGCCCAATGTGCCAGCATGGCTAAAGCTGTGTCTGTAGTCCAGTCGATATTGTCCTTTTCTGTGGTGGATAAGTTGAAGCTGAATGAATGGGAGAAGATGTCCCTGGTTCTCTTTGATGTAGCTGTTCAGTATTGTTAGATTCTGTTTTTCTAATTCTCAAAGATTATGTAAGAAGCTGATTAGAGGGACCCAGATTTCAACATGAGGAAACTTGTCTTTGGCCATTATGGCTCGTTTTTGCAGATGTTTGAGTACCAATTCCTTTATTTTTCAAAATTTTGTGGTTTATCCTCATAGACAGGATCATATTTCCCACCCTTGGCCACCATATGTGTGACGTTTGCCCCCAGGTAACTATTTGTAGGTCTCGGATTCTGAAACCCAGGATTCTAGACAGATTGGGGTACCCTCGTGTCTATTTTTTGGAGGTGTGAAAAAAGTAGGGTGAATTGACACTCTTTTTCCTGTGGTGTTCTCTAGATGGCGGTAGGACCCTGTCTGGGGGTTACTGTAAACTTTTCTATTCTCTAGGAAAGAGGGAGGAGGGTCCAGGTCCTAGACTGAAGCCTAGGCATTGGTTAGGTCCTGGTTAGGTTATTCCTTTCTTACATAACTGCCACCCACTGCTCACCGCTTCCCACAAACCATGGTGTCAGGTGATAAATCCAGGACAACTCTGCTTTATTTGCTGTGGCCCATAGAGAATTCTGCTCTGATCCTGGCACTATGGCTCCGTCCATGAAGAAGGACATGTTTAACCTTATGGTTGTGTAATTCTTTATGGTGTTGAATATTATATGTATGTTGTTTTTATTTGGTGTGTTGAACATGAGTATGTGCCAGAAAGGTCACAGACAGGGGTGTGATATATGAAATAGTGTTGTGCACCTACCCTGAAGGGTTTATGCAGAATTATGTTATGTTACTCACATGGGTTAGTGCATTCATACCTGATTCCCAAGTGCACATTCAGTTTTGCAAACTCTTGGATCGCTTAGATCACTGGGCTGGCCAGCGCTGTTTCCATGCCAGAGGGAGGAGACAGATATACACACAATGGATATGAAACAGTATCTGAAACATGCTGCATCACCAATAATTTGCTGATTAAAACATCACTAAGTAGGTTGTTATCAGCAGTTATGTGCAGATAAAGTTTTCCTAGTCTGTATTGCTGATTTCTCTTGTGGCAGTTTGAACCATGTAGGAACAACAGGTTACTGGGAATGGGAAACCAGAGTCTTCTCCCTTCAGCTAACACTTCAAATACCAGAACTTGCGTTTAGGGGCCCTATAAATTCAGTAAGGCAAAAACAATGTACAACAGTGACGTACCTCTGTTTTCTTGCTCGTATTTTGTAACACCAAAAGAATTAGATGATTCCTGCAGCACATATCCTTCTGGACATGAAGCCGATTATCAATGAAATCTGCGGGATGAATAAAGTATCTACCTACCTACCTACCTAAATCAAGAAATCTTAGTTTTTTTACCGGAAATCAAGTTACTGTGAGCTATTTAAATCCTTTAATCGACCTATGGCCTTGAGCTGGTTATTCACAGTAATTGAACTGTTAGCCTGCATGTAAACATGGTGGATCTGGAGGGGATTACTGTTTAAGTGACTGGTCTATACTGCTGAAGGCTGATTAATGATGAGGAAGAAGTGGTGCAGGGAAAGGTGTGGCTGGGAAACAGGGTGTAAGAGATGTGTGGGCAAGAGATGTTATTGCCCACTTGGGGTAGTAACATTACTTTTGAAATGATGATAATAATTTTAATAAAATTAAATAACAAGTGACAATATTAACTCCGAGGAATGAGTAAGACACCACGTATGTTTTTAATTATTACACTGAATTTTGTTTAGTATTATAGTATGGTTAAAAAAAGACAAAAATTAGGAAAATAAAAATAAAGACTAGAGGGAAAGAGGCACTTAGAGATAGGAAAAGATGGTGGATTTAAAGGTGAGAAGGCAGGAAGTAGGCAAGAACGTGAAAGATAGGGATAGATTAAGCGAGACAGCAGACAGAGAGGGAAAGACTGAGATAAAATAGAGAATAAATAAGTCATAAGAGTTCAGAGGAGGATAAAAGATGAGACGAACATGGTTCAGTTGTCTTGTCAGTGATTTTGTCTGTCAATCAAACACTTGGCGTCTCAAAGCCAGGCCTTTGAAAATGTTACAAATGGATCAAGGTCCCTAACTAGCTAACACCCTTGACTTTTATGAAGCCTGAAATAAAATGGCTTTTCCAGTTCTACTCTCTTTCTCCATCTCTACCACCTTTTATTATATATTTTAGCCATTTAGCGAATGGCCCTCTCCGGTGCAGCTGTAGAATAAGCTTTACTTCCAAAATCGTCAACATTACAAGTAAGCAATAGTAAAGAGGTCAGAGCCTCATCCTGTTATTATTTCTGTATCATTCCCTCCAGGGAAATACCAAAATACAAACTGTGTCTCCCCTCCTTATTCAATAACATTCGGTGTTCTGTGATTTTATCTTTTCAAAATGTTTTCAGCTTCCCTTTTACCTTAACATTTGCTCTGTATTGTCTCTGCGACTCACTCTCCTTTCAAAGTAAAACCAAACTTTGGTAAAATGTTGGATTGTGATCTTCCCTGCGTGTGAGTCCTCATGGTAGTGAAATATCCTCATTAGTGGCTGCTGATCTACAAAACTGTTTTTGTGTCTCTTGCACAGCAACAACTAGAAAACATAATCAAAGTATACCTGAAAATTAAGGATTTAGAGAAAAAAAAAAACACTCAGAGCCTTCCAAGTCAAGCTTTTTCTTGTTCTCTTCTGTGTCTCTTTCACTGTGTTGCACATCAGACCTGCACTCCAGGCTGCCAGCACAGAGCCCGACTGGATGACACCTGTTGGAATAATTACATAATTTGAGCTTGATATGATTCAGTTTGAGAATTAAAATGTCTAAACCAGTCCCTTAGCCGACTGAAAGGCCCAGCGGAAGCACTTTTCACCTGCAGGGGAGGCCGGCTCCTGTTCCAAGGTTTGTCAGCAAGCGGTGGTTAAATCATCATGATACACAACAGTGTTGAGATTTGAGCTGAACGTTTGATGTACCCTGTGCTTCTAATAGGGACTGGCATTTATTTGTCAAAATGTTTAGCCATACCTGGTCACTAAAAGACAGCTGGTGTTTAAATGGGTCTTGTCTTTTAATTGAAGCTTTACAGTATATTAGTGTCAAGTGACTGAGTTTTTTTTCAAACACGTTAATTACAAGGTAGTCATGAATTCATTATGATTAATCACATATATAAATGTATGAAATCACTTCTACTGTGGTAACTTTGGAAACAACTGCTGAAATTTTGGTGGTTGTGGGCAGGTGTTTTTTTTTTTTTTTTTTCAAAATCATTTTAATAAGTGGATCTCGCTGCAGCCGAGTGTTGCTTTTGACAGCCTCTGATTTGGTCATTTGACCTTACATTGCTGCTAGCTAGCTGAACATATTGACTTGAGGTTGTAAATGTCATTGACTGCAGCGCAGCCGTCTTTAATAACCTGTTTTCTCTCACTGACTGCTGCAGGGTGATGTGTGGCTGTCAGCTCACCGTACAAAAACCAACAGCTTTCTCTTAAACCATCATGAAAGGAGAAGCAATTTTAATGCAACTTATTGGGGAAAATGTGATGAGGAAGTGTAGATTTGTTTAAAACATACTTCAGTAAGAGTGATAAATACAGCCCATAAAAAATAACATGAAGAATTCTCATTCAAAAATTGTAGGCTGCTCATTTACTTTTATTTGTATAACTTGAAATGCATTAGTACTGACTGCTGACAAACTGTACTCCATATACTTCATGTTTCTGCTCATTTTTTTTCCAAAAGCAAGCAGTCATATTTTAGAACTCCAAATGTCAAGACATGTTATTGCCCAAAACCAATAAGGCATAGACTAGCCAATAAGGACACACAATAATAATCATTTTCTGCATGTATGCTGATGCATGTGTATTCTCTGCATGTTTGTGCTTGAATATTTGAATATGGGTGAGTGTGATTTCTCTCTGTAGATTTGTGTGTGTGTGTGTGTGTGTGTGTGTGTGTGTGTGTGTGTGTGTGTGTGTGTGTGTGTGTGTGTGCGTGTGCGTGTGTGTGTGTACTCTGTGTGTGAGCACGTGTGTGCATATCTTTGGGACGTTCCACTTTCCTAGCATGACTATCAGAAGGGAAAAATGCCTGTTTGCAAAAACAAAACATTTTATACATTCTGACTGTATTAAAATGATTTGGCTGGAAAGCGTAATCAGGAACATTTAAGATGTGTTTAAGAGTGTTTTCTGTCTGTATCGCCCTGTGTGTTTGTGTTTAAGTATCTGTCTGTGTTCCACCCAACCGGCTGGACCATCATCCCAAATCTATCATGTAATCTCTATCATTTATGAGCCATGAGACTGAAGGAATAGCAGATGGAAAACACCAATTTCTCTCTGTCTCTTTATTTTTGAGCTTGCGTCTCCTTGTCTCTGCCTCTCTTCCTCCCCTCCTCTTTCTCTTTTCGGAGTCTTTCTGTCTTCCTCTGTCTTACAATCTATCTCTTCCTCTAATTTCTTCCTACATATTTGCTCTCAAGCGTCCCTTCCTCTTTTTATTTTTTCTCCTTACTTTCTTATCTATGCTCTACACCCCCTCTCTCTTTCCCTGACCCAGGCTTTTGATTCTATATGATTTCACATTTCATGTCAAAGAGACAGAGCCAGCTAATGGAGACTTAAATCGCATATGGCATTGGTGCTCAATTTTTTAAAAAAATGACAACTCAACGGCTTGCTCTTTCCACTCTTAAGTTGTGCTGCATTTCTGAGTATCTTCCCTACCCTCCTTTTTGTTCTCAAAAACCCTTTTTAGCACCCTTTTTTGTGTTGGTGTGACAGTCTACAAAATTGAACAGCAGTTGGTCAAAGTGAAACGGGCATTGCACCCGCCTCCAAGGTTTTTTTTTTTTCTTTCTATTGTTATGTTTGCACTAAGGCAAGACGGACGGGTGGGGTGTGGGGTGATCAGACGAGAGACAGTGTCAGGGTTGGACAAAAGAGTACAAAAATATCTATTCAGACACAATTTATAGAAGTTACTTCATGAAAAGATAACTTCCACAAATATGCCTGTTAAACCTTGCAGTTGTGGTGCTGTTTTGTTGTTTTCTAGTTTAAGTTTTTACACTGGAAAGTGTAATCAAAGAAAGCTACATAAACAAAAATAAATAAAAGTAGTTTATTTAAAATGTACAAAGGAACACCTCTTACAGTGGTGGAGAGCGTCTTCGTGTTCAAGCAGGAATGACTTACAGACCAGCGTTGGCAGATGTATGATAATTATTGTATTTGTATGATAATTTTGTCCTCTGTACGATAAACAATCAATAATGCCAAGGAGTGGCCAAAATATGATAATTTCACCATTTTTAAAAAATGCTGCATAAATTAACTTTGTTTCCAGGACCAGGATCAGTTTTTAACATTAAAACAGTGTTAGAGAAATCTGATCCTTGATCTGTATTTAGATGGAAACACATCCAGCCAATCTTTCATCCTAGTTGCTACATGACGTGTGAACATCAATGGGAGAACTGCCATTTGGCGATGCTGCAGCCTATCTACTGTACAAGTATAAGTGCACACACACAGTTTGTAGCAGTTTTATTGACAAATCAAAATCATTATAAAACTGATGCACTGGCAGAATATCTATCAGTCTGTGGAGGAAGCTGTTGAGACTCTTCAGTTTGATATTTGTTCAAACCCAAATACATAAAGGAACAATTAATTAATTAATGCATGGAAGAAGTCTGACTGAGAATTGAGACAGAGCAGCAGCAACAAGCAAGGAGACCCTGCTGTGGGACAGCAGAGAGTAGTACCCACTGAGTTTCTACCAACCAGCATGATAGACAGTCATAGGAAAAGAGGCTTCATGTACATTGTCTGTTTGAGACACTGTGCATTTTTGAAATAACAGGTATCTCCACTGGACTGGGGCTGGGTTGCCAAGTCCTCAAGGTTAATAATGTCACTAATCAGTAAAGTATCCTTTAGCACCAGTTGGTTTCATATCCATGTCCTAATATCCATCAAACTAAGCTGCTATCACTGATAAAATATCATTTTTAAGTAATGTGTTATTTTTGCCTTTGCAGGACAGCATGGGCAACTTCAATCAACTCAGAACTCCAAAGAAAACCTTACTAAATAGCAGAAGCCTTGAGGGATTCCCCACTGGGATAGCTGAGAGTGCAACAGTTGCTTTGATAAAACAATAAAATATTCACATGGACATGAATGACACAAGAAAATCCTGGTAGAAATCCTTGTTTTATCTTCCTCTCCTCGTTTTTGAACTTTTTACATTAAAACTGCTGTAGCCTTAATTTACCGGCATTGCTGCTGAGTTTCCCAAAAGTAAAAGCATTTTCTCTTTCAAAGTCAAGAGGGTATTGCTCCCTCTTCAAGCTTTTGATTTTTATTGTGATGGCTGCAATCAAGCGAGAGAGGAAAGTTGGCTACATAGAGACGCAACAGCAATCTTGCTTGTCTTTTCTCTCCTTTCACTGCACACTTATCACAGAGAAAGATGCGAATACAATGATGAAAGAAGAAGTGCTCCCACTGCTGTGGCCTTAATTGATGAACTCTTCTGCACAAGGTAACTGGAATTCATCTTCTCCCAATGTCCTATAATCTGTGTGATTCCTATTCAGCTGTCTTCATTTTTTCCCCTATAGCTCACATTTTCAGTACATCCCCATGTGCATATATTACAGCTACAGTTAGATTAGGTTACAGTGAGCATGTAATGGTGTGGGTTAGAGGTTAGGGGAAAATGTAATGCAACAAAGCTCTTATAAGTATAATGATTCAAAATGTAAGGTGTGTGACTGTGAAAATTAATACAACAGAGAGAAGAGGAGAAAGATAAAGACAGATCATAGATCTAATTCAATAAAACAAAAGTGTGTGTGTGTGTGTGTGTGTGTGTGTGTGTGTGTGTGTGTGTGTGTGTGTGTGTGTGTGTGCATGAGTGAGAGAGTGAGACAGAAAGAGAATGAGAGGCTTAGACACAAAAAAGAGAGATAAAGTTTGGGTGTACATTTCACAGTGTGCACTTTTATGTCTGAATAAAAGAACCAGTGTGAGAGATATAGTCTGTGTATGTGTGTGTGTGTGTGTGTGTGTGTGTGTGTGGTAGAAAGATAGCTCTCGGGGCAGATTTTCCCTGATTCGTCTCGCTGATTGTTCACATCTGTCTGCGTCTAATCAGCGGAACGTACATTTTTATCCCGACAAGAAAAACGCCTCGTTTTCTCTTTTCTTTCCCTTTATCCCCCCATTCAGTGTTAGTCATGCAGTGTTGAATGTCTGTATTTGCCATGAAATAGGAGGGGGAAAAAATTCTAAGCAATACACACACACACACACACATGCACCAACACAAACACACACAATACAGAGAGCCATGCATCTGTCCAACTTCATGTACACATATGCATACACATGTTTTGGCCTTCTGCTCAATTAGGTTTACAGACGCTTTTGAAGAAGTTGTTCAGGCTTACAGAGATTACTTTCTTTTTTCATTCATTCCTCATTTTCTGTATTCACTCTACTGCTCTCCCTCTGTCCCTCGTTTACTTTAACAGTACCCAGTTGGTACCGTCTCTCTTTTTTTCTTGTATGTCCTGTCTCACATTCTCTCGCTGTGATTATGGCCTATCATATGTTTTTTTGTTGTTGTTTTTTTTGGATCTGTAGTTTTACTCTCCCTCACTGCAAGCTCCACCAGTACTCAGTAGTGTTTCTGTGTTTCTCTCTAATCATTTCCAGCATTTTCTCTCTCCAAATCAGTGCACTTTTTTCCTCCCCATTGCAGCAATATTCTGTCAGTAAAGTCAGATAAGGTGAAACTTAAATTAACTAGTGGAAATAAAAATATAGTCAGTGGTAGTGATGTACACAACAGTTTCCTCAATCTTTTAGAAATATTTTCAGGCTTAGGCTATGTCCACATGGAGACATAGCCTATTTTTTATTATTTATTTATTTACTTATTTTTTGAAAACACAACCTTTTCTCTCTGTTTCAGCCTTCTATCTACAAAGCATTTTTCAAAAGTTTCACTTTTTGGAAAATACTCTCCAGAGTGGAATTTTAGGAAAACAGCATTTTCCTTTTGTGGTGTGTATGAGGAAAGTTATTTTGAACAACTTGTAATCATAAGTGACTTTTAAGAAGAATACAACAGAGGAAGGTCTGTTGTATTCTTCCTCTGTTGTAACCTCTTCCTCTACCACCAGCCTCCTCTAACCACTGAGCCCTGTTGTTGTTGTTGTTGTTGTTGTTGTTTTGTTTTTTTCCATATCAATATCAATATCATTTTACATACAGTTCTGGACTTTATTACGTTTTTTTCAACAGTATTTGTACTCATATTTGTAGCTAACTCTGGGATGTCAGCAAACTCAGTCCTCAACTTTCTTTGTGCCTGCTCTTATCACAAATATGTATGCATTTTTATATGCTTGTATGTATAGAGATATTTTCATATCTGCTCCCGTGTGGACAGTTTCTTGTAAAAACAGATTAATAAAGTTGTATTTAAAAGTTGCATTTTGTGTGGATGTAGCCTGAATGACACTGGTCTGAAACTGTTATTGGTGGTTTACTGGTGGAAGCAATGCCTCCTGCATACTGGTGCCTCTCTGTTGTGCCGTTCCCCAGGTGTCGATCTTTGGTCCCTTACTGTTCTCCGTGCATGCGCTTTCAGTTGGTGACATCACCACCACACAGCCCTCCACACCTGCAGGTAACATGATGATCCTTAAGAAATGTGATTAGGATACAAGGATACAAGGAAGTTTATTTGTCATTATACAACAGGTTGAATAATGAAATTAAAGTGTGGTTCCCTCTTGATTAATTAATTGATTGTATAGAAAATAAAATTGTTAAACATGGAGGAGTGCAGATGGTGCATTTAGTAGTCTCACAGCCTGAGGGAAGAAGCTGCTCTGTAGTCTGGTGGTACGGCAGCGAATACTTCTGTATCTTTTGCCTGATGGCAGCAGGGTGAACAGGCTGTGGCTGGGGTGGGTGTTGTCTTTTAGGATCCTTTTGGCTCTGCACAGGCACCTCACCTCCCCGATATCACTGATGCTTGGTAGATGGGTGCCAATGATGTTTTGGGCAGTTTTAATCACTCGTTGCAGAGTCTTCCTGTCCTGGGCCGTGCACATCCCATGCCAGTTTGTGATGTTTCCAGTCAGGATGCTTTCAATCGCTCCTTTGTAGAAGCTGACAAGAACTTGGCGTGGGAATTTTGCTTTCTTAAGTTTCCTTAAGAAATACAGCCGTTTCTGGGCTTTTTTAACCAGGGCAGAGATATGTGAAGTCCATGTTAGGTTCTCTGTTATGTTGATTCCCAGGAACTTAAAACTGCTCACTTGCTCCACCTCAGCTCCATTAATGTAGACAGGGTTGTGTGTCTTTGCCTCTTTTTTTCGAAAATCAACTATCAGCTCTTTGGTTTTGCTGACGTTGAGCAGAAGGTTGTTGTTATCTCTGCCAAGGTGCATTGAAGCTGTTCTGGCAGCTCGTGGTAGCCCAACACCTTACTAACACGCTTTATATTGTTTTGTTTTTTTCCCTTTGATTTGTCACCTGTTTGTATGTATATACACTCATTTATTCCATAATTTATTCATTACTCAGCATCTTGTAGGTTGTGCTCTATAGCTGTTTGTGTGTTTTCTGCATCTCAAAGGTGATGTCATAATTGTCTTTATTCAAAGATCCCATTGTGTACATAATCAATCAATTTATAGGCAGTCTAGAAATCCTCCAAATTCTAACAGTTACCCTTCTGCATTTGGGGACAAATTGCATGGCTCAGCTTTAAGTAGGAACTTGGGAAAAGAAAAACAACAGCATGTGCAAAATAGTTACAAAGGCAATTGCTGAGTCAAAAAATACATGTGAAAAATATGTATGAACAGATGCCAAACACATAATACACAACAGGAGTGTATTATGAAATGAGTGAATTTGTCAAGTCTTGCTCTCTTTTTGCTCCTCTCACTCACTCTCTTCCTCCTGCTACCTTTTCCCCCAAAATAACCTCATACTCATTCAAAAGTCTCTCTCCAACTCTTCATTTTCTGCTCTGTCTAATGAGCCTTGTTTGCTCTTCTTGCTTCTTCCAGTTTCCGTCTCAGCTTTTTTCCCCCCTTTCTCCTCTTTCTTTCCCCTCATTTTTCTTTCCCCTCTCAATTATTTCTCCTGTTCCTTTCCTATCTCTCTCTATCCCCCTTCTTTTTTTGGTCTCTATCCTCCCTTTCTTCCCCCTCTTGGTTCTCTCTTTGCCTAATGAGCCTTGTCCCATCTGCTTCCCTCCCTGTCTCTCCTCTGTGATACCCCATTTGTCCTTTCTTTTCCTTCCTGTCTCTCCTCCTCTTTTTCTCCATCTTCTCATCTAGCAACAATCTTTTTTTCTCATCTCATCTCCTTCCCTTACCTTAAACTTTCCATCTGTCCAGTCCTTTCCCTCTATCATTCTTCTTGTTCTTTTATCTGATCCCATATTATCATTTACTCCTCCTCTCATTTCCTTTCTTATTCTTTTGTCTTTCAGCTCCTTGTTTTCTAGAACTGCCTTCCTTCCTTTTTTTTCTGTCCTCTTTTCCAAATTCTCTATCTCTAATGACCCACCCTCCCCCTTTCAGACCACAATAGCCTCAGCATTTGGATTACTGTAATGGGGCCTGCATCACCCTTGTATGATTAGCCATCTGGGGCCAGCAGTCCGCTAGCATCTAGTTAGCCTCTTTCCCATAGGACTGACTGAGAAAGCTAAGCCAGGCAAGCGCTAATCTCTTAGTGTGGCTGTTGTTTGTGTCCCTGTTGGCGTCTGTGCTAAATGGGAGCTAATTGATGTTGCCGGCTACTTATTGTAGGCCTTGGGAGGAAGCGGATGATCGTTGACTGTGTGTGTGTGTGTGTGTGTGTGTGTGTGTGTTGAGGAGACGGGATGGAGGGGCAGGAAGTCTAAATTGGAAGCTGCTATTTTAGCCCCAAGATTAGTAACCTCAGGGGGGGAATCAGAGAAGGAACTGATTATTTTGCGATGAAGGATTTCCTATATCACCATTGACTGTTTGGAGTTAGGCTGGAATGAAGGGATCCGTAAATGTATTGAGTAGATTAGTATTTTTATGGTTATTTTCAATTGGTGTAGTGATTGCTGGAATGAAAATCTCCAAACTATTGGCCCTCCACAGCATATGGCTTGATGGCCATCTCTGTCAACTGAGAGACAATGTAATTCTGAAGCAAAATTCTTGAGCTGTGTGGACATTTTTCTCCTATACACGACACCTCTGCTGTACTGGACGCTGCTTTTATTCAGGGCCCACTCACAATGGCAAGTTTGTTCCGCGCCCAAGCACGTTTGCCCCTAAAATCCAGATTATTTGACCAGTGTTATCGCTCCGTTCCATGCTTGAATACATGCAACTTTCCTCCTGCCTCTGCAATACAGTTTAATGCGCGCAGTGCAATTACCAGCGAATGGCCGCGCTGCGCAATATAATCAACCATGTTGTCTGTGTCGCTGTCCGTTGTGCTGCTGCAACCGTGTATAAACAAAAGTCGGTTTGTAATGAAAGTACAGCAGTCTGTGTGCGCGGAGATCCGGCAGACCTGGTGCCGGCCAGCACCGCGCTGGCACCGGCCGCGGCACCCGGCCAGGCCTGGTCTGCCGGATCTGACAGGTGCCGCTCCGGCTGTCAGTTGGACCTTTCTGAAGAAGGAAGTTACCTCCAAAACTGTCAAGGTAAATAAACATCCCATGTCTGATTAAAAGGAACAAAAACATCTTTTAGTTAAAAGGAAGACATGATGAATGTATTTGAACTACATTGATTTATAATGTCGTCGGGCCATGCTTGTATCGTATTTCAACGTGATGACGTGCACACCGGGGGCAATCGCGCTTGGGCACGTTTGGGCTTTAGGTAATGTGAGCGCAGGCCAGCCAGGGACTGAGGAGGGAGAAATTTTGGCTTTAGCACGATACAGGCCAAATGGACCTAATGTGAGTGCGACCTCAGACAGAGTTAAGACTGTTTGCTATGATGGAGATTGTTATTTTTGGTGTTTCTGTCCAACATTAAGTCTATTATGTTTCTTTTTTGTTCAGTTTTATATTGCAGAAATGTAGATCCCATATCACTCTTCTTTACTTGGAGTATTGACTGACACCTTTTTTCATTTTGGGGATACTGATGGAATGTAGAATTTGACATTTGGTCTCCTGCAGCGGCATAATTACTAAGAAACCAAAAATGTTAGTGTCCAGTGCATCTGTAGTCACGTTGGGCTGGGCTTACGTCTGGCTGTGACATAATTAAAGCCATACAGGTACCATAAAGGAACCTGTCTACCTGCAAGGATATACTCAGTATATCAATTTTATTCAAAAATAATTCTCAGCCCTTAACAAAAACAGCATTGTATCAACAGTACTCTTGCAAAGTTATAATGAAGTGAAAATTATATAGCTTATTAGGCAACTTAAGCTGTTGTTGACTGGATGATCTGCCTTTTTCCTGATTAGCCCCTCTAATTTAGAAATGTTGAATGATGAACTTAATGTACTCTCTCTGGGTTTTGAGCCACGAAATGCTGAGTTTGCTGTGGAGCATGGCTGAAATTTGGTCCGTCTGCAGGGATGCATTAAGAGGCAGAGGGGAGGACAGACTCTCATTAAAGATCCATTTTCAGTAATGAGTTTAATTGGCTTGACTCTCTTTTCAGGAGCTGGAGAATGCTAGTCCTGCTCTTCCTCATCTCCAGAGGGCAGAGCTGCCCAAGGGATATCCACTTTATTCTCTTCTAGCAGAGTCTGAACTCAGCCATTTTGGACTGGGACGTTCTCATGTTTTGGAGGGAATTGTTTCCAGCATATACACTGCATCTCTGCCCATAGGAGTTGTCACACATTTTGTTAGAAGGCTTTTGTGGTTTTCAGGAAAATAGTTTGTTGTGTGCTTACAGTTAGTTTGCCACATTATTTGATTGATTGGACGCTTATGACCTCAGTCTGGTCTGCATCTGGCAAAGTGTTGTCAGTCAGTTGTGAAATGTTCTTAAATCATCAGTTTCTTACAACAGAATCATAATGTGAAAGAAGTGCAACTATAAGAACAGAAAATCAAAAGGTAAGAAGCTTGAAAGGATTCTGTCTTTTTTTTTCTAAGTAGGCAAATTAGAGCAGAGGGGAAGATGAGTCACTGTGAAAGCATGACATAAGGAACTTTTTGAAAAGACATGCTTTCAGCCCCCAACAAAATACAAATATATGAAATAGCATTTTCTACAGATAAATGTATGAGCCTTGATTTGTATAAGCCAAATGTATAATCAATTGCAGAAGTGCCTTTATCGCAACAATCAGCACTGCAGTATCAGAAAAAAAAAAAAAAAAAATTAAAACAAGCTTGTAGCTGAAAGTCTGCAGTGTCTCCACATTTTTGAATTGGCGGTTAGAGACAAATAAGAGACAAATAATCCAAGTAATCCGCCAACTGCCTCGTGGAAAGCATAGGTAGATGTAGCCATATACACATAATATAATCAGACATGTCCTGGTCAAGTCCAACCATTTCCGCCCTTGTCCCTGATGAATGGGGACATGCTCTGCAAGAAAGTACGAGATGCCTGTTTGCCCAAAAACACTCCCTGTAATTTGATGAAAATAACAACTCCATGGATTCCATGCTGTGATTATATATATTAAGTCCAGGCAGATATGGACTCATATTAGTAAATCTCATTATTACTATGTCAGTGTATTTTGCCAATCTGGGTAGACACGTATACAAATTTCACATTTAAAATGCAAATACACTTTTGCAAATATCACATTATGCATTTGCAATGATAAAGCCTTGGTTCTACATCCATAAGTTTGCTTTGCTGTGAAGTAGAGTAGAATAGTAGCTGGATAACCTCAAGTTCCACTCCTCATATGTATAAGGTTATTATGGTGGTGAGCCTGATTACTACTCTGTAGTGTTATTACTAAATTATCAACCATGCCATAATTTTCAGATAAAGATAGACTTTGTTTTAACTATATAAAAGCAAAATCTAATGTTGCTTTGGACCCTAATGCTGCTGTCAGCCTGCAGTATTGTCCTGGGTCAGGTTTGGTCACATCAGCATTATCTTAGTGAAACTAGTGTACAATAAAAAAAAAAAAAATGATGGACCTACTATCTGTTCTGGGCAACTTCCTGTATAGTACTGGAGTTTACGTGACGACACTGAAGGCAACACGTAGTTTATTCTGCACACACACACCCAAATAAGCACATACACGGTCACCGAGACTTGTCTTGATGCACATGCTGACACACTAATTTCAATAGATAATAGGCAAATATATAATATAATCACTCTTGCAAAAACACACACATTTTCTCTCACATACTGTAGATGGCCCACACACAAATGCCCCCTCCTTCCACATACACACACAACACATACACACACACAACACACCTATAACTTAATGCCGGTGACAGATAAATGGTCCCAGTAGCAGCAATTTGATGGTGTGATAATTAAGCAAAAACAAAAGAATTATTTTCACCCTGACTCAGTGCTTGGGTGTGTGTGTGTGTGTGTGTGTGTGTGTGTGTGTGTGTGTGTGTGTGTGTGTGTGTGTGTGTGCGTGCGTGCATGTGTATGTGCGTGATTATTTGTGATGATGTGTGCATTGGCTTATGTGGCCCATTAATGGCACCATAATTCAGTTGATCGCTGTTTCCTTGGTTAACTGTGTGTGTGTGTGTGTGTGTGTGTGTGACAGAGGGACAGGGAGAGAGAGAGAGAGAGAGAGAGAGAGAAGAGAGAGAGAGAAATTCTGACCAACTAATTTGTTTTTGGTTTTTTACGCAGTATAAAAACTACACTAAAAGTACACCTAATATAACTAGTAAGAGTTAAGTAAACTTTCTTTATTCAGAGTAGGTCAACTACCCTAACTAATCTTTAGCCTCCTGCCATTGGGGCGGACTCCATCCTGGCTAGCAGTCATAGAAATAGCCATTAAGGCTTTAGGATATTCATTAACTCTGGTACAAAACAATTTCTTATGTTTACACTTTAATAAACTTCACACTTAACAAAAAATAATTTGTTTTCATCAATCTATCATTTCAAACTATTTCCACTGAGTTTGTTGTTTAAATATTTTCTATCTATAATATCTAAACTTAAATGGGGATTTGACATTGAGGGCCTTATCTTGTGCCACCCGCTACCCGTTGCCACTACCCGCTACCGGTGAATTGTGCATTTAGGAGCTTCCGCTATCCCTAAACGGTATCTTGCGCCCACACTACTCGCTATCCATTATGCCGACTCCGTTATTTGCGCCTGGAGGTGTGTCCATGGCGTGTTTTATGCGCTATCCCTAAAATTGCTATCTTGAGCACACACGGATAGCAGGTGGTCAGGACCACCTGCTATCTGCTTTCCCTAAAGTTTGGGCTTTTACAAGAGTGCGCCCAGACAGCTTCAATGCGCACCTGGGCACGGTCGGACTGATACCGGGACGCCGCCAGAATGGACTGAGTATATTACTCAAATAGACTGTTTAGAGGAAAGACTGTTTTAACTTGGACACTTATGCCAGTGTGTTTTATTGTTTTATCATAAGCCAATAGCTGTGCTCTATTTTTATTTTTAATATTTTATTTGCCCAATCTACCTTGTCAATAAATTAGTTTACACATAGTTCCACCTCTGCCTCTTGTGTGTGTGTGGTGTGGCCCGGGGATTTTACTCAATCAGTACAACTTTGTGACACGTCCACTTGGACACATGTAGCTCCACCTCCCGAATTAACTCGCATATAATGTAATATATAAAAAAGCCACCTTGCTTTAGCCTCAGTAGAACCCCTGAGAAAATCTACCTCCCTCTCTCCATCACGGGTTTCGGTTTTAGGATTTAGGATAGCACAGCCTGCCCTTAAAAGCAATGGCACCTGGCACACTGATTTGTGTAATTGGCCTAACGCCCCAAACACGCCTATGCATAATATAGCGGGTAGCGCAAGTGTTTTACGGATAACGGCAGGTGCGCAAGATAGCAACTTTTGCGGGGGAACGCCTCTTGCGCAATGCTAAATCCTGGTGCAACAGAGGGCCCTAAGACTCAAACTTGCCCACAACTTTTGTTAATTATGGCAAATTTAACACTTCAAAAATCGCATCCATCAGTGATATGCTACTGATCAAATCACTTGTGCCTGCTGAGCGTGACATCCTTCTGGGCAATTCAGTAACAGAGCGGCACTGATAGTGAGATTATTCAGGAACCATAAAGACAAAGACTAATAACAGCACCAGAAACAACTTCAACAACCACTTCAAATTAAGCTTTAGTTTAAATAAATTTCACATGAATGTTTCAATCAGAGTCATAATAAAATGAGACAATGGAGTGAAGAGAAACCATACTCCCCACCTCCCCCCTGCTTAAAATGTTTTAAACAGCTCTATTAGCCAGCAAGTTCGTCTAAATGGATGGCAGCATTTGTCCTTAGAGTATGGATTTAATGCCAAGTCTACATGGGGTCTATGGGTCACATTTAAATCCAAAACATATGGGCGAACCTAAAAAATAAGGATGCCACTGAGCTGTCCTTGGATAAAGGAAAGCACAGAATTCAGCACTTAGCCCTGGCCCTGTTAATGCCACAATGAAAAATCACCTTGTGTCCTCAGCTGACAGGTTTAAGTAAAACAATGTTTATCAGCGTCCCAACATTTTCACTTTATTTGATAGTATATAATGTACACAGGAGCAGGTCAGATGGGAAACAGACTGGGTAATGACAATGCAGCCAAGGTTATAAAGAGACTCAAAACTACATAGCTGCAAATTCAGCATATCTGCTTTGGTCCAATGAGCCGCCAGGACACTCCAAAGAACATGAGATCATTGTAATGGAGTTGTCCTTGTGTGTAGGGAAAAGAAATATTCATTCATAGATTTACTACCCATGATATAGATTTGTCAGGTGATTCCAGGAAATACCAGTTCAGTCTCTTAATAGTTCACCTGTTAAAGGACTATTCCTGTGATTTTGAATGTTTGGCCCATTTTACATTGCAATTAACTGTTTTGCAAATCATATTAAAGATTTCACAACATATAATCAAAAACCCTTGATTTCCAAATTTGAATTTTTGGTTAAAACAGCTACCTTATAATGTTCTTCTTCTGCAGCTAACAAAGTCGTGATAATTAGCTGTGGAAAGCAAATGTTTCCACGGGGACTATTTTCAGGAGGAAATAGTGTGTTACTCCGACCAGTTTCAGGTCATTAAACAACAGTGCTGCTGCTTTTAGCTGGGGTGAGGAAAGTTTGAAGTTTGCCCCTGAGGGCATAATTTTGTTTCTCTGTGTTCACTCTATGTATATGGTTATGTATGTGGATTGTGTAGTTGTAAATGACAACAAGGCTCTTTTAAATTCAAGTCAAAATTCAAAGTGTTTTAAAGTTAACTTTCATATTGCAGTGGAATGAATGGAACCCAATGGTTTAATAAAACTTAAGGTAAACTATGCCACAGTTCTAAATACAGCTGCTTGCTTTGCGAAAAGAAAGCAGAAACATTAAGTATATACATTTTGTAGATATTATGCATAATGCATAATCACTGGTGTGGTCCTTTAACATCAGGCATGAAGGGGTAATGTAAATTGAGGAGAGGAGATGAACACTTTTAACACTTAAGACAAATCCTTAGTACAAATATACACCAAGCAAGTAAAATCTTGTGGCCTGCTCTGTCATGAAATGCTTTGTAGGGGTATTCAGGTGAAAGCTACGACCCCTTATTGATTTCAATCCAGTTCATTCATGAATGAGAGAGCACAGGTCAAAAGAGGGTTCTTGTGGCATCAAGACAAATGATGAGGGTTAACGGGGTTACACCTCAGGGTTTGGAAGGTGTTCCTCATACTTTCTTTACTTTCTGAGTGAACACAAGTACTGAAATTCAGTGGTACTCTCTGTTGACTCGCTGTACGACAACAGCTTGTTTCTCGGCATTTTAAGTCCAACAGTGTTTATCATTGTCCCAGAGATAATAGTGGAACTGATTAATACTCGCTGCCAAGCGATCAAGACAAGCAGAGATTGTTTTTGGAGTAGATAAGAGTGGATATGACAACTTACATTTCTATCCCAAGGTCCAGTGGGACATGAGGGCATTTTTAATAAGGTTCTGTTCCTAAATATGACATTAGTTTTTATCTTTAAAATCCCACAGAACAGGATGTCACAGTGAGTATGGTTGTCTGCATATTAAAAATCTTGTCAGATTTATTCACCGTATTAGCAATGATAGCCTAGGTTATCCATAGCAATGCCTACTGGTTGGTCGAGACCTGTTACATCCCTCCACAGTTCTGATATAATATGTATATTAAGAATATTTTTAGAATATTTTAGCATTGCTGTGTATGTCATTTTTCATGTGTATTATATCCAGAATTATTGTGGAGCATATTTCCATTTTCTTTTTATAATTTTATGGCCTGAATGTGTTGGAAGTTGACAATACGGCTCTCATTGGGCCTCAGAGAATAGATTGCACCCACAGATGGATCACAACTCATTTCAATTTAGTTTTTCATTTCTTTGGTCAGCCTGTTTGTTCTAAAGCACAAACAAGAGGCAGAGAAATGTAAGGCAGCTGCCACAAAATTCAAACTGCACCCACTCTCTATAGATAAATGGAACTGAAGGATGGACATTTCAGTTTCAGATTTTCATTAACAATAATAAGCTGATAGAGATTTTCTCCTATCTTTGGGTGTGTCTGAAACCCCTAAGAAGTTAAAGAAAATGACAGAAAAAACATGATGTCACTCACAACCAAGGCAATGAGGTATAACTGTTTGAACAAAGAAAATACAGAATTGCCACTGTGGTTCTCTATAGAAGTGTAGTGTGGTCAGCTGCATTCAGCTGCAAAGTGCTGCATTCAAATCAAGCAGGATACACACTGATGGTGAGACAGAATCTAAGGCAAAGAACAGGTCATTTACCAGCTTTGTGAGTGCAGGCTGATTAGGGTCAGGACTTGTGCTATCAAAAGTTTTTCAGATCAGTCAAGTTCAAGGTGGGACATCTAGAGTTTAGAATTCTCAAACTGAACCCTATCTGGCCCAACACGAACCCACGGGCTCAGATTAATTAATCACTCCTTTGGGCTTGATAGGGTCAGGCTCTTTGCTGCAGTAGAGGCTTATTTTGAGTAGAAGTCAGGCAGGTGTCTCACGCAACTGTGCACTTGCATCAATGCATTAGGGGTGTTCAAATGAGAGCCTTCGCCCAGAATTTATGTCAGAGTGTTTTTCTCGTAGGCCTATAGATATACATACATATACATATACATTTCATTTTGGTCAGTTGCTTACTCTTTACTTACTTTAAACACACCTGGTAGGTGTGTTTTGCTGGTACTGTTTTTTTCCAGTACCAGCAAACATGAAAGTTCCCAAGGGGGAAAAATTAGGGCTACAGACCCACAAGTTTATGTAAATTATGTAAAAAATTTTCAGTGTGAAGTTATGATGCAGTAAAAAATGGATCTCAATAGACTCTGAATGACCTGAAACATGCTCCTAAATAGGTCCCTAAGGTAATTATTTATTTTAAAGGGAGATTTGTGTGTGACAGCCAGGCTTGTATGAGGCTTAAAATTTTAAATCCACCAGCAAATTTTCTGCATTTCTGCGCTCCTCTGACATCAGCGTTGGGCTGGAGAGTGGGAAAGTTTCAGGGACTGCCCTCTTGTCCTGAATTCTGCTTCACAGAAGAAGTGCAGTAGCCAAGTAAGGAATTAATACTGTTTTGTTTGATTTGTCTTTATCTTAATTTCCCCTTCATTACAGAGAGAAACTAATAACTTGCGTAGTAGAAATCACAGAACCTCTTGCTGTCTCCATTAATATCAAATAAATATGGAAAAAAAGCATATTGCAATAGCAAAATTCCAAAAGTCTTCCTGTTGTGGTGTCCCATTGCATAGGTAAAAATTTCACCCCCTACCTTTTGTGCGCATATACATGTAACTTTTAACATACAAATACAAATAATTAAGAAAATACAGAGGAGAAAAAAGAACTAAATATTCTGCTGACAAGTGAGCAGTGATGAGGAGCAGCTGGCGCAGGGAGGAGCAGTGTTGGGTTGACTGCACACAGGAAACAGGTGTGTCGTGGTGGGAAAAACTGGCCCTGTGCTCCACATGCAATGAGCTATGTCGCTTCCTGCGCCCTGTGTCGTATCCTCCACTCCTCCTGGAGACGTCACAGAGGAAACAAGTATGCCAGCCACAGAAACCGAGGGAGGGTTTCCCTTCACCGATAGCAAATGTTTTGTCTATCTAAATGTATCCAGCACTTAATTGTGTCTTTTATGTGTAAGCAGGGGCGCCGTATATGGGGGAAAAGTTAGGACAATTCCAAGGGCCCTTGCCTGGCAGGGGCCCCAAAAATAGGTAAAAACTAATATAAAATTATTAAACCATCATTGAGTAAATATATAAATTTTTTTTTTCATGGGGCCCAAAATTCCTGGCGGTGCCCCTGTGTGTAAGCATACAACAATGCATTTACTGTAGGTCACTGTATAGCTCAGTGAGAACAGGAAGATGTGGCTTTAGATTACAGGTGTGATAAATGACCACAGGCTTGCACAAAGGTAATCAGCGGATTACATATGAAAGGCTTTGGCTTTTGTGTCATTACAGCTTTGTCCTATATATCTCTCTCTCTCTTTCACTGTATGTGTAAGGGTTATTGAAAAGCATTCAAATCATTGTTTATTAGAGGTGCTCCCCGAAAGTCTACTAGTATTTGTTGCCTTTCCTTTTTTTTCCCTTTTTTTTTTTTGAGACAGTCAGCATCTATTGGTGACATCTATGTTCACAAGGACTAAATAATCTAATTTATTCTAAATAACACAATAGTGGCACTATCACTCAAATTTATATATTTACATGGGTTTCTTATACTATCCAACTCATATTCCAGTTTACATTCTACAGAGCATAGCCTGATTTAGCTTGACTTTACCAAGTGCTACATATGTCCATTTCACAGAAGAAAAAAAAAATAATGTAGTGTGTTTCTGCCATAGTTGCAATGACTAATAAAATTAAAATAATTTTAATTTTTCTAAATAAAAATAGTAAAATAATGTCAATGTTGTGTTTATTCGCTCATTGCAGTCCAGTATCTGAACATTTGTCTCCATTAAAATGAACATAATTTTGTGTCGATTCCTGCTGTGGCCATTCTTGCGTAGCGGCGCTGTGCAGGCAAATCACTGTGTTTACGTCGCCACCTGTGTTTGGCTAGTTAGCGACAACAGCCATGTGTGAGTACAAAATCGTTAGGAAACTGATTTTTTTCGTTATTCTGAACGGTCTATCAATAAGCGGCCAGAATGTCTAAACGGAAACAACCAAGCTTGATAAAATCTGGATTCACCAAACAAACAAAGTTTACGAGTGATGACAACAGAGCCGCAGCTGCAGCTAGTTTGCCGCCTAACGGGAAACTGAAGTGCAAACACCGGCAGAAACACCGGGAGAGCCGGGCCGAGATGCTGCCGAGGAGCTCCGCGACTGTAAATTGCAGAACAGAGCACCTGGCAAAAGTTCAACCAGCAAGTCTGGCCGACCTGCCCACCTTAGCTGAATGCGAGAGGGGATTTTTTGCTGTGAATTTTACCGACAGCAAGTATCGCAACAAGTGGCGTGAACAGAGCCTCTCCTCACCTCTCTTGGTGGATCTGAATGGACCCTAGGAGCCATTTGACCCTCTGCCTTTTGTATCATGTTGGATTAATGCCGGCCACCGAGCCTCAACATCCTGGTTAAGTAAAGACAGAGGAGTTCAGGCCTCCGTGGTCGCTGCTGATTTAAGGTAAGAATGAGGCAATTAGTTGCTCTGTAAAGCTGTCAGTTTATGAGGACTGGCCCGAGTCCTACTGACTACCGACATATTTTGTTATTAGTGTTACATGATTATATTCTCTAATTGGGATGCAGCTGATTTATTCTGTTTTGTAATCTAGGATAGGATAGCCTATATGCACTGCGTGGCATATGTGCTCCATCTACATCCTGATGCTGTAATTTGTGTGGTCTGGATGACCATTTTATGTTAAGCCTGTGGTGTGTGTGTTTTGCAAAATACCCAGCAGTGTGATGGGTACTGCATGATGCCTCATGTCAAAGTGACATTGCCTTCAGGATGCTTTACTATGCAGCAGTTGTACTTGTTGTTGTTGTTGTTTGTCTTGTTGTGTTTAGAGTATGGCTGTTGTCTTGTTGCCTATGTTTTGTGTAAGACCAACAGTTGAGGCTGTGGGTATGTTCCGGTGCTGTCATGTTATGTAAGGTCTAGTATGTACGGCAGCACAGCACATACCTTTGGTTGACTCGCTGTGGAGTTTGTTGTTGTTGTTGTTGTTGTTGTTGGAGTGATACAAACATTGCAACAGTGAATTGTTTCTCTGTCTTACTGGTGTATGTGTGGCCAGATTTTCTTTGTATGAAGTGAAATGCTATTAGCAGTGTTAATTGTATGTACTAAGCTAAGTAATTTTCATTGTAACCTTGCAATTGATTGCGCATGTCCGTGTATGCGCGTGCATGTGACACGTTTAGTGGCGCATCGGAAAATAGGGCTCCCCCTAAGCCAGTGTGTAATTCAAACCGCCTCACCTCAAAAATGTAGAGATTTTTCACTTTTGATGTTGGTCATCTTTTCCAAGAGAGGTTGGATTGCCGTACGTGGCGCAATCTGCCGCAAAAACACAACTACAATCTTATATTTTGATTAAGAAGTATACATGGGGAAAACACCCTTCAGTAGCCTGACTAATACTCATGTCGTTAACTGGGCATTGCTTACCGGCTATGACCTTATTCAGGTTAAGGTAATAAGTAAATGTTGTTTATATGTGCATTTCTTATTCTAAGTATTGTCTTAATTGTGTTATCAGAATATTGCAGTCTCTGCAAACTTAGTCAACATAGTGCAATTTACTGTAATCTAGCACAGTTTCATTTAAGTAAATAATAAGTGGCACTTGATGTAAATGAAGACAGCAGCTATGGCATGTTATTACATGATGGACTGAATTATTAAGTATTCATCAAAAATAAAGTGTAACTGCGACTTTAATGCATGTAATAACAGCCATATTAAGTATGACATAATACAGCAGAATTTATTACATTTTGCATTCAAGATGTGCATCACAAAACTCAGGAAGTTATTACAAAATGTAGTTGTTACTACAAAAATGAAGAGATTGCTATTATAATGGCAGGAAGGCTCCTCTGCAGAGGAAATGGTCTGCTCGTGCACTTTCACTTTGTGCACGAGAAGATCATCTTCAAAAAGAAGCAGGAGTCCCTCAAAGCTCCCTGAGGTGAAGCGGGCTTCCCTGTGTGTGAAACAAGCAGTGGACACGTGTTGTGCACACAACCATGTAGTCAGGTACGCTATGAAAAACGGCATTACTATCTTCATAATGAGCCCTTAAAATGTCAAAGAAAACTGTACCACTGACTTCACACCTGGTTTTTGTTGGTCAGTTGGCACAATCACTTTCAGTTGCCCCAATATAACAATGCATCTGACCACACTTCATTTTAAGACCAAGACGCCCATGGGTGCTCAGATGGGCGCAAGTCAATTTGCTTTTTACACAACATGGGCACTGGACAGGAAAATGAGAACTGCTTGGAAACTAGCAAAGACACTTGCGTCATACTGTGTGCTGGGTGTATGATAGGACCCAGTGTCACCACTCCCTGCATCATACTGACACTAAAGGGTGCTACTGGCTTCTGCTGGGTGCCTTATGCTTCACTATCAGACACTGAAGTGAACTGAGGCACACTACAGTACTAAAAGTTTAGTTAAAGTTGGTTAGTTGAAGCTTTCCGGTATTGAAGTTATGTTTGCACAATTTGTTTCTGTTTCAGATTACAACATTGTGATGATGGCACTAAGCATATGAACCAAGAGCTACCTGAGCAGTGTGGTGTGTGTGTATGTTTGTGTGTGTGTGTGTGTGTGTGTGTGTATTAGAGAGCATATCATGTCAAGGGTTTTATTGAGATTGATATTCAGGGTGAAAAAGTTAATCCCAACCTCAACTGTATTAGTCACACTCCTCGCTTCTCTCTCTCTCTCTCCCTTTCTCTCTCTCTCTCTCTCTCTCTGACACACACACACACACACACGTGCACACACACGCACACACACACACCACCACCACCACCATATGCAAATAGCACACTTCTAAAATAGCAAATGTTTACTGAGATGAAAGGTTTGGCTTATTTTCTCTTCTCTAAGAGGATCCAAGCCAAAATGAGTGCCAATACTTTGTGCGTGTGTGTGTGTGTGTGTGTGTGTGTGTGTGTGTGTGTGTGTGCGCGCGTGCACGTGTGTGTGTGTGTGTGTGTACGCATATTTGTTGAATGAAAATGCAGCTTCTGTGTACCCTCGCACCTCCTTGGCATGTCTTCAAACATTACTGTGTAATCTAGGTCCGTGTCATTCGCATAACAAAGAGAAATGTGCACTGGTAACATGTATTCTTCCCTAAATCTGCTTCTTTTGTCTCGGTTATGAACTGTACTTCAAAAACCATCATTTTAATGAACATCCTCCCCGCTACCACCAGCACACAGGCACACACACTTGTGTCCTTTCCCTGTCTGAAGCATAAAATGGTAATCGAAGATGACTGACAAATTTCAGATGGGACAGTTTTCCCAGTCAATATGTCTGTATAATGTACAGATGAACCTATCTTGAAAAAAACAAAAAAAAAACAAAACAGAACCATGTAATAACTAGACATATAATCTAGACATTTAATTTCAGTGATGCTGGATGTATTGTAGGCTATCAGCCTCTCAAAGTAGTACTACCCACTCTCTCCTTGCTATATTAGATGGATCTTATAAATCTCTTATTAGATGGAATTAAATTAATTTAGAAGGAACAATTAAATTAAGCGGGTATATGAAATTGCTGATGAGGTGCAGTCTTTGGGGTCAGATTTCAGAAGGGTTAGCTGTAAAGTTTAGTTGTACTCTAGTGTACTGACTAAAATAAGATTACTTAAAAAACAAACAAACAAACAAAAAAAACAGCCAATACATTTTCGAAGCACCATACTCCAAATAGCAGATAATAAACGATACCTTTTCCTTCCTGTATTGTCGTTTCAGGTTCGATTCTGTTTACTTGCTCTTCTCAAAGTGAAGGCACTCTTGGAAGCAGCTAAATTGTCACAGTGACATGATGCAGATGATAATACAAAGCATTTTGAAGAATCAGAGATGTTAACACCTCTTGTTTCTGCTGTCCCATTGCTTCCTCCTCAGTCCTTTGTTTTTTTTCACATCATTGACCTGATTCACTTGAAAACGCATGGTGTGAATCTCCTCAAGAATAATCCAACCAGCTGTGTGTCATATGAACATTTGTTGTTTCACACAATTTCACACTGAAAAACACCAGATACAAATGGATCAGTATGTACCCTGCTAATTCAGTGCATCACTGCAGTTGTTATTCCTGGAAGTTTGCAGATCAGTATGATAACAGTTAGATGTATGTAAAACTTTAATGTGGTGCAGAAATGCTAGTTTTATAGACTGTCTTCCTGATTTACTCAGGTTTGCGGTGGTGCTTATGGTGTTGCATGCATAAAAAAACAACAATCACGATTTATCAATGGTGTGCAGATTGATTATGTGAGAGCAACTTAAGTTAGGGTGCAAACATTTAGTAGAGCTCGTGCAAAAAATGATGGAGAGGTTTATTCCAATTATCATAATAGCTGCTTGCGCCTGATTTACTACAGGAAAACAGCTTATTAAACACTGAATTGTGCACACTATTTTATGGCCCAGTGAAAGCAAGTTTAATTTTAGGCACAAACCTGAAAATTATTTTATCTAAGCAGCCTACTTAGGCTTATGTTTTCAAAGTCACTTAACATTATGCGACTTTCAAGACTTGTTCCCCATTAATCAGAGGTAGAGATTACATTACATCAATACCAGATTACAATGTATTTTATTTAATTTCACAAGGAGACTGAGCATGCTGCTGTCTGTTGACACCTCTGCCAAGTCCTGTCACCCCTGCAGAGCAGTGACACAACAATGCTCACAATAAAACCAGAAATGTGGTGCCTGTTTGAAGTCAAAGTTTTGCTGCTTTGACTGCACAGGTGGAGCTGTTGTACAGTCCGAGGTAGCACTGCTATATGCTGCCTGCTCCATGGTATTCACCTGCGGATAAATGCATAGAGGGCAATGATGAGGATGCAGAAGTAGAGATGGAGCAGGAAGATGAAGACGGCTGACCTCCTCTGGCCAGGTGTGGCAGGAGAAAGAGGGCTTGAGTGATATGACATTTTTTTTCTAGCCTGACTTTTACATGGATGGGTTTTCACCATAAGGATTATTTACTGTGATATAAAATCTAATTACTGTAGGGCTAATGGGAAGCACTAAAATGTTTAATCATTTGGATTGGATTATTTAGAGACAATCAAATTTGATAACTAGTATTCTAATTGTCTAATTGTACTGAAATTGAGACAGAGCTCATTTAAGTAAATCAGGGGGTATGTGTGTCAAACGTTATTTCCCACTTTGAGTATTCTGCAATGTGAATAAAGACAATATCAGCCTCCGAAGTCAGAGATAACTTTATCTAATTAAGAAAGTCTGGATCCAGGGTGTCCCATTCGCTCACCTAGTAGAGAGCGTACAACTTATCAAGGCAGAGTCCTAATCGTAGCGGCCTGGGTTTGAATCTGTGCCCAGACCATTTTTCACCCCTCTCTCTCCCCAGCCTTTGCAGTCTTTCTCTACTGTCACTATCAAGTAAAGCAGAAATGCTAAAAAAGTAATTGTTGAGAACAGGAAGTCTGGATCCAATACATTTTGTCTAGGTGAAAATCTCAGGGGTTTTCACATAATCATCCCTCTAATATACTGTGTTTTAAACTAGGTTTTAAACTTGGACATGTTTATCTGTTTATCAAATCTCATCATGTTTATCATATTTATCACTTCAGTGGGACTGAATCAACTGAATTCTGCTGCCACTTTCCACCCCTATCATTTTTTTTTCTTTTTTGCGAAGAAAAAGCTAAGCCTGCTGTTTTGTTGTCAGCTTCACCTAATAAATTTCTGACTAGACTCACTCTGACCCATAAAAAATGCCTGATTAGCTAGCTATAATGTCCTTTTCTTTGGACAATACAGTATTTTTGGATGGAGGATGACAACATAAGTATTAAGAGGTGAATTACTAGAACTTTTTTTTTTTTTTTTTCCCCAAAAAAGTGTCACTGCACACACTGCCACAAACTTTGCTGAGGTGCCTGAATTAATGAGCTGTGGACGAAAGTCTTTGGCACACTTAGACCTTCTTTCATACTATCAGTGTGCCATGTGCCAAGCTTTCAGTCTCCGACATTCATCAAGGCATTTTTCAATTGATCTTTTTTTTTTTTTTTTTGGATGATGTATCATACCAGTCAAATCAATCATACCATGTTATTAAAAATTTGTGAAAAGCTTTCTTTAGATGTCATAATTATTTTGAAAGAATTGACAGTAAAAAAAAAAAAAAAAAAAAAAAAAAAACATTTCTCCCATAGAGAGCCAATGTTTTGATCGGGAAGTCTTGGAAATGCTCAAATGTGAATACATGACTTCTGAGGCCCATTTGATGGACATATGCATATTTGATGCACACCATTCTCCAGTGTGCTTTAAAGAATGAGTGTATTCACTTCACATAGTTGAACCCAGAGGGATGTGAACTGCTCCCATCCCGGTAGTTTTAAGTTTGCCTCAAGCTACATTTTCAGTCTTCCTTTACTCCTCCTCCCCCTTTCTCAATCTCCTCTCCCTCTCTCTCGCCCTACTTCCTGTGTTCTTTCCTTCCTGAGCTCGCCTCCAAATCAGTAGGATTGTTTGAGGAAGAGGGAGGAGAAAAGAAAGAATGATGATACCATAAAATGAAAACAAACTCATTACCTAAGGTCTCCTGAAGGGGTGAGATAGGTGTGTTTTCCTCAAACCATCCATCCCACCTTGATAGTGATGCATTGCACTCAATTACGACAAACCAATACTGCTTGTTAATGGCCCACTTTGCCTCATATATTAGGTGTATTGCTTTAGTTGCATCTGAAGACTATTTTTGCCCTTTTGCAAGTGGATGGGTTTTATTACAAAGGTGAATATCCATTGGGGTAATAAAAATGATTGAAATAAATGAATAAACATTTAAATAAACAAATGAATGAACACATCAAATATTAAAATAATAAAAGTCGACTTAATTGCTCATTACTAAAATACAATTCTATGAAGAGTTTTGTTCCAAAGTTAATATCATTTGAAATAACTCTATCAATCAATCAATCCATCTTTATTTATATAGCATAAAATCACAACAGTTATCTCATGACGCTTTACAGGTAGAGCAGGTAAAGACCACGCTCTACAAATTACAGAAGAAAAAAACAAAGAAACCCAACAGATGCCCTCCTGGGCATGCTCTTGGCGACAGTGGCAAGGTAAAACTCCCCTTTAACGGGAAGAACCCTCAGGTAGAACCAGATTCAGGGTGGGCGGTCATCTACCTCTACCGGTTGGGTGGAGAGGGGAGAGAGAGAGACAAAGAGACAGAGACAGGGAGATAAGAACAAACTGGGACAAATGACAACAATAGAACAACAGAATATCCTGACAGGTAATCTAGATGGTAGTGACACGCAGCATCCAGCCTTCTCGTCTGCAGCTGGATGATCTTCCAGGATGAGCAGGACAGTATGACCTACAAGACACAGAAAGCACAACGAAAGCAACAGGGCCAGAGGACTCTGGAACAATAACATACACTGAGTAAAAAGGAGAGGAGTTGAAATATTGGGGGAGGGAGGGGGAGAAGAGGGAAGAGGAAGATTAGGAAAGAGGAAAGTACTCAGAGCATGATATGAAGTCCCCCGACAGTCTAGGCCTATATCAGCATAACTAAGGGCTATAACTCTATAACTCTAAATAACTCTAAATTCTTACAACTTTACTGCTATTACACAAAAACATAAAATCTGAAACTGTAACATTATTATAGTTTTCCACAGAATTGAAGTGTTTTGTGTTTTGTAAAATTTACTTTTTTATCTTTTGCATTTTTTCCTTTTTATTTATTTTGAGAACAATAAGATAAATTGAATTCGGGGAAACTTGATTGTAATTACCACAAAATAGTAACAGCACAGAGCACAGAATATAGAATATAAATACTAATATAACAAGTATGGGTAAACTGTACTGTACTGACTTGAAGTACAGCTCACTGTCAATGTGCATTTAGTGCTTTTTTTTTTTTTCCATGAGATGCGTTCAATTCGGATCTGGCCCAAAGTTAATGATAATGAGCTATGAGCCTATGCACACTGTGATGCTGAACCTATGAACCTATGGCTATCATAAAGCTATGAATCTGTAAGAGCACCGAATTGTACTTCCCCTTCCTGTATTCCACAGTGAAAGTGAATTCCTGAAGCCTGAATGCCCACCTGATTAACCGAGTGCTGTTTTTGGTGGTTTTAAACACCCACGGAGGAGAGGCATGATCTTTTACTGCCGTGAAAAAGGCGCCTTTCAGATACCACCTCCACATCCCCCATGCCCCCACCACAGCCAAGCATTCCAACTTGGTGGCAGCTTAATTCCTCTTAGCTGGATTCAGGCTACGGATAACAAAAGGCGAGCACTTCCTCTGTTTTCTGGACCAATACTGCCCCAAGCCCTATCGGTGCTTAACTGGTTCCAACAAAGAACCGGTTTGCTTTTCCACGAGGGAAGAGCCAACCGGGGCCAAGTCAGAGCCACGTCATTACGTCAGCGGAAAATGTGATGACACGGTGTTTGGGTGTATGTGTGCAAGACGCTCGCTCAGAATCACAACTACCAACATGGACGACCTCATCGTTGCTATGCAAGTGCTGCTCATTACTTTGCAAGCTTGCATTGTGAACCAGAGGCGGAAAACGCAATTACTGCTGGCCAACCACCAGCAGTATTCGTGGTTGGAACGAACGATGCCTACATTTGAGGAGAGAGGTAATTATCAAAGACACTTTGATTATGAGATGAACGTGTTGTTGTTAGCTATTGTTAGCAGCTGGTTGTAGCTCGGCTACTTACATCTATTAGCTTGTTAGATTAGCTTGTTAGATACGCGCAACAGGAGAGTCATATGTGTTTTCTTTGTCTTTAGAGATGGTCCTACGGCACATTACGGGGCGGAGGTCGCATGTTGTCTGGACTCATCCACGTTTGTGCTACTGGTGGGACTCCATTGTTCCGGATTTCAGCGCGCATCAGTTCATACACAATTTCCGTGTGTCCCGAGAGTCTTTCCAATACATCAGCGATCACATCAAGGATGTCCTGGCAAAAAAAGACACCAACTACCGCTTGTGTGTCCCTGTCCAAAAGAGGATTGCCATCGCCATCTGGAAGCTCGCTACTGGTGGTGAATACCGGATGGCAGCCACATCCCAATAATTGCACCACAGCAATACCCCAAGGACTACTACAACCGCAAAGGATGGCATTCTGTCGTCCTGCAAGCAGTTGTGGATGGGAGAGGACAATTCTGGGATGTGTGTGTTGGCTTCCCTGGTAGTGTGCATGATGCCAGAGTCCTGCGTCAGTCACAACTGTGGGACGTGCTGAGTGATGGACAGCTGATGGGACAAAACAAAGTGGCAGTCTCTGGCTGTAATATTGGACATAACCTCATCGGCGATCCAGCATATCCCCTGCAGCAGTGGCTCATGAAACCCTTTGCTGACACTGGCACACTGACACCTGAACAGCGCACTTTCAACTACAGGATGACTAGTGCTAGGTCTGTGGTTGAGATGGCTTTTGGGAGACTGAAGTAGCGATGGAGATGCCTTTTGAAGAGGAATGACTGCAAGCTGGAGCTCAGCAAGAAGATGTCATTGACCTGCTGTGTACTCCACAACATCTGCGAGGAACATGGAGATCATTTCATGGCCGAGCTCCCTGACAGACATGCTCACAATCAGCCCCCTGAACAGGCACTGCAAGACACCACAGCTGTAGAGGGGGCAGACGTCAGAGCAGCTTTACAGAATCATTTTAACCATGCCCAGTGATTAATTTCTGCATTGCACAAGTGAGGTTATTGTTCTGTTGTTTTTATTGTGCAATAAACACCAGTCTCCTGACACCAACAGCCTTTTCTCATCTATTCAATTGTGGTAAATATATGACTGTGTTTCTTTACATACGTAGACACATCATGCCAGGCCAGCAGTATTGAATAAGAAAGCACGGACAAAGAGAGGTCTTTATATGTAACGTGTTTATTCACACAGAAGTACCAAACAAATAATAAATAGTTTGCAATAAAAAATGCTTCAAAAATATGTACACAATCTGAAAAAAAAATGCCAAAAAATTGGGGAATCCAATCTTCACTTCTGCAGCTGATCCTCCATTATAGAGACCGTTTGCCCCATCAGACCAACAAGTGCGCTGACTGTCTCATCCATCCACTGCATGTTCTGTAGCAATACTGCTGTGAGATGAGGTGTGGTGAGAAGAGCCAGAGGAGGAAGAACTGCTGTATGGAGTTGGGGAGCTGCGGATGAGCAGTTGAGGCAACTCCGAATCTACCTTCTCGTCCATGGGCAACAACTCTGTAAAGAACAAAACAAGGTGCATTAACATTACATGCTTGCCCCAATGTAGGCAATAACATGGTTCATGGTTAACTTTACAACTTAATTCAGTGCTGCTTTTTATAAATCCACAGAGGAAACGTAGTTTTGGAGACCACAACGATACCCACTCCACAGAAAAGTTATTGTTTGCTCTCTGTTAGCATACCACTAGCTAGCATTTTAATGTACGTAAGGCTTGTAGCTCGCTCTAATCTCTAAAGTTGGGATTTTGTGAGCTGATAACCATGTGTTTGAGGAAAAAACTCACCAGTGTCGTTTGCCGCTGTGTGAACAACTGACTCATCCATGATTGAAAGCAGCAAGTCCGTGGCTGCTGTGGCCAAGTTCAGTGCTCCGGTGGCTTGGTTCGCCGGCCTGTCCCCCAAAACCGAGTCCAGCAGGTCGAAATGAGGTCTGCCGCTGCCACTGTGTCCCAGTTCTTTTTTTTGGTCCCTGTAGTCCTTCTCCAGGTTTTTAAGCTTGTTCAGGAGCTGGTCCAGGGTTCGGTCGTAGACAGCAGCCATCTGCTGTTGGATTTTTTCGAACACCGGCTTTGTTCGAACGGCTCCTTCCAACTTGTTTTGGACTTTGGTTGAAGTCCAGATGGCCAGAAAACACTGGGTCTCCTCCTCTGTCCATTGCTGCTTGTTCTTTCCATCCATAGTGCCTGTTACTGCTTGGAATGTGATCAGCTGAGTTTGTTTTTTAAAAATGGCGGTTCATAGCGTTCGCAGTTCCTGTTTTGTTTTGTAACCCCGCCCACCGATGACGTGGTGGGTCGTGTCATCGGTTCTTTCTCTGGCCCCTGTTTAGCCCCTGCTCAAAGTTGGTGCTTGCCTGGAACCAGTTTGGAACCAGTTTGGCCCGTGCTTGGGCGGTGGAAAACCAAAGTCAGGCACCGGCTCCGAACCAGCCCTGGAACTGCTTTGGTGGAAAAGGGGTATAACTGGGTTTTCATGTGTTCCTCTTGATGAGTCTCCTCCAAAGTGGTCAGTGAAGAAAACAGTGCTGGCTGATGAAGCTTCCCTGAAAAGAAAGCCACATAGTTGCTAGACTCTCCCTCCCCCAGCAGTGGGGACTCTACTGAAGAGTAACCTCTGCTGGGGATACTCATTACTCTTTAATCTTCTTTTTTTCCTGGAATGAGTATGCTCCTCCTCTTCAGTCTGCTTACTGGTGAAGAAAACAAAGTCCAATCCTAGAGGAGCAGACGCGCAAGGGATTTGCAACCCAGCAGCACCACAGCCACAAGCGAGGTTTTTCCACGTAGGCTCAGTCCCAACGCCACCTAACCAAGGGGCTTCCTGGGCTCCCTGCCCATCAGATTATGTGGATCTTCAGTCCGTAAGTTTGTCCTCTGGAGCTTTGATACTATCCCACTTATGTTCACTGTACCTGAGTGTATGTTGAGCTGTCCAAAACAGCTTTTCCTCTCCAGTTCCTTACCATCAGGGGCATTTTCAACTGTTATGGTCGGGTAGTGCCACAGCTTCCTCCAGGGCTGCTGAACATCCTTAGACTCTGCACTGTGGCCTCCCGAACATCAGGTTTCCATCTTTGACATAAAGAACGGTACATTTAGGCAAAATCATGGGTGCTTTGTCCATCCCCTTGTACTCTTGTCCTCACTCTCTTTGCCAGTTCATCCTCATATGCCTTAGACAAACGGGTAGGCAACGGAATTTTTTCAGCATTTCTGACCAAGAATGTGTGTTGAGATGAGCCATATCACATCAGTCTCTTGCCATTCCATGTAGGACTGTCACACACCCTGATCTATCCATTCCCAATTTGTAATTTTAAAAGTTTTTTTGTGTTTGTCCACTCTCTGGGGAAATGGAAGAGGACCAGAGTTTTATGTAACGTGAATAATTTTTATTAGTCTCTGCATCGACCTTAAGTGATAGACCTCATGAAAATGTTTGTGTTCCTTTTTTGTGGCCAGTCTGAATAATTTTTTTCTATCTGAAAAATCAACACCTGCATGCTGGTCCAACCTTCCCTCTCACATGAACCATCAAACATCCTCAAGTACAACAAAGATATCCCTCAAGGTTGCCACCAACTTATCTTCAGTCAGTGGATTTAAAGCCACCCAATTGTTACACTGTTTCCAGATAATTCATGGTATCTGGTTCATTCTCCATCTTCCCAAATGATGGAAACTGGACTTAACAGGACATTTTCCCATCAACCAACCCCTGCCTTCAGGCGCAACGAGAGAATTTCGAGGGTACTGCAACATATTGGCCTTTACATCAGACCTAACAGCAGACTGGAGGTGCTGCTTCTGGGCCTCCCAGAGCTGATCAGTGTTTGGTGCAGTTTGGACAGGGACACTTTTAATTGCAGATATGTGCGGGGTTTCTCTCACTGTCACCACCTCCTGAGACATGAAATCCATACTTTGAGGCAGTTTCCACAGATCACTATGCAGGAGGTCAGCTGACTGCAAAACTGGTGTCATAAATTCTTTGATATTGTTTTATCTCTTTATGATGATGTGATAATCACCAGCTGAGGTTTGCTGCAAACTGATTCCTCAGAAAGTCAAATTGTTTGTCCAGGGCTTGGTGTAACTGGTAAGAGCATTGCTCATAAGCACTTGTGATGTCTTTTAATAAAGTTGATGTTGCGGAGCTCCTCCCTGTGGCTCTTTTGTGCCTTGTTAGTATATGAAAATTCTCCACCAAAGTTGCTTTTGATGTGGCCTTCATCCAGACTGACCAACAGCTCCATCCTGAGAGCAGATATCTAGTGGAAGGAGTGGTTGAGATAGATCAGAGACCACACTTAAATCCATGTCCAATAAAGAATATTTGGTGTCTTTTGCACCAGTTCGCTGCATTTGGTCATCCCTTTGCTCCACTCCACTTCCAATGTCTGGGTCCTGTGAAAGGATATCCAGTCCATGTATATCCTCCAAACCCTCCAACTGATGTCCTACAGGTGAAGGTGGGGAAGTCTAATGCAATCTGATGGATTGCTTGCTACTGTTTCAGTCCTATTTAATTGGATTCTGACCATTTTGATTGGCCAGATTAGACTGAAGTGACACTCACAAACTTAACATTTCAACATAATATTGATCAAAGATCAAGTGGAGGCATCGCGGATTCAATGGGCCACTCTGTGGAACGCTGCTGTTATCAGCTACAGTGGGAATTATGGCACTTCGGCTGCCTCCTCCACTTCCCAGTGCTATCACCACCTAAATGTCAGGAAAGTTATTGTTAAGTAGGGGATTGGAGGAGCAAGAAACAGAAGAGGAAAGTTTTGATACACTGTGGCCTCTGTCTGCATGCATGTACAGAAACACACACACACATGCACACACATACACAAACATACATAGGCCTACAGTACAAACATATACAGTATATGCAAGTGAGTACATACTGAATGTGCATGTATGCACACACACTATGGCCTCAGGTCATAGACAGCATAACGTAATAGTGGTCCACCCATACACACACACACACGCACAAAAAAAATCACAGACACGTACATATACCCTAACTGAATCGCTCACTCTGGCTCCTGCAGAGTAGGTTAAAGACAGCTTAACACAATAGGAGTGTTTTTGGGTCAGTCGTCCCTTAGCTTTGCAGACAGACGCCTCAGTGACACAAGATCCTTTTAACGACACCATATAATGGACACTGCAAGCACACTTTACAGCTTAGAGCGGTCTTTTTAACTGCTTAGCCTAAGCTCCTTTGTGGCACTGAAAGAAAGAGCAGTATGGGGTAAATAGGGGGAAAAAATATGGCATCCTCAGATGATAGCCAGACAATAGCCACACGCTTAACAGATTAGACGGTCATAAGGCTTTCAATGCACAGTAAACAACGCTAAGTGAAGGATTTTCACTTCTGGCCTTGCTGTCTGTCTCTGCATCTCTTTCTACACCATTTCCCCCTCCTCATTCGCCCTCTCTTTGTTGGTACAATTATCCACTTTGTGCCATTTTGTCTTTCTCTAAGTGCACTGATCTGTTGTAAAGGGATGAGCCTTAACTTGGTTTTTAAATGAGCTTCGGAGCAACGAGCTAAGCTAAAATCACTAAGGGGATTGTGGATGTAAATGTCACCGTGTCCCCTTATGTTGATTCTGCTTTTAAAAAACGACACACAACAGACTACTGCCACTATTGTCTCACCCCCCGGTGTGCTGACAAGGCTTGAATAAGAACTGCGGATGAAAAGCATGAAAGTCAAGACGGAAGTGATGACTCATCGTGTTTTTTAAGTCTCTTATTGTATGGTGAAAGAGACACAGCCAGCCATGTGTTTTTTTCCTCTGCACAATTTGTTAAATAGAAGATAAATACAAGTCCACGATATTAACTGAATGTAATCCAACATTTCTCTCGGCTCTGTGTCTCCCTCTGTGTATTATATGGGCTGGCTTAAGAAAAAAAAATCAATCTTCTCTTACAGTGCTAAAACCTGGAATACCAGAGAAACCCAGAGAAAGTGGGTCCATAGTCTTAGGGGAAATAGTGTTTCATAATAGCACATTTTAAAATGAGTGAACCATCTTTGAGAGGAGTATCTGCTTTCAGGCATAGGGTATATTTCTTAGTGAAGTACTGTCACATTCATAAAGCGCACTATGCAGATATGAATAGGCTCCACTTAGAGTGGAGTCTATTTACAGCCGAAGCAACACCATGCCAAACATTTTCTATCTCTTCTTTAGTCTTTAATGCTGCTTTTGGGGAAATAAAGCTGACAGTCATATAACTCACTGTACACCTCTACATCTTCACATTCTCCACAAATGCTCGTGAACATCACAGTGTTTGTTAAGAGGGATGGTAAACTAAAATGTGCAGTTTTTCATTAAAATGTGTTTTATTGTCATCACTGGGTGCAGAAAATATCATGCAGTCGTTTCTATGCAGAAAGAGGGGCAATCCAATCAGAACACAACCTGTTTTTATTTCTCCTGCCCCCATCTGATTGGCTCTCCAGTTGCACCTGCGATTCTGTGCAAGCATGTTCTACCTTCATCAAACTACAGTAAGCGTAACTGTTAGCTTGTTAGCATGGCACACCCATGATTATATCGGAAACCCACAGGTGAGGGCTGACAAAGGCTTCCACAGAAATATAGAGATTTGTCTCGGTGCTGTCAGTCATGTAGGCTACTTCCTCACATAACTCCACTACTATAAACCCCCAAATGTAAGTTTTTACCAAATGAGCTCTACAGCAGTGTTAGCTAGAAAAGCATTTGCTATCATTTTGTTGTAATGCTGCTTCCAACATGCAAGATATTTTCATTAAAGTTGATTGGTCTTATCAGATTTGTGACAATAACATTGGTCTAAGGACACGCCCACTCAGCCCTGTTGGAATGGGCTACTGTAGAAAATGCAGACCCTAAACTCTGAGATCTTGGTGGAAGAATACAATGGAACTCTAAATAAGAATAATAACAGATGAGAATACATGTTTTGTTTTGGGTTTTTTTTTTTTTTAGATATTTTCCTGACAGTGTTGTGACTTGAGATTGCTGGGGAATTATTGGACAAGCCACCAGAGCCTAAGGGCCTGCTCACATTGGCAAGTTTGATCCACGCCCAAGCACGTTTGCGCCTAAAATCTGGATTATTTGACCAGTGTGATCGCTCCGTTCCGTGCTTGAATGCAGTACACTTCCCCCACTCTGGCACGGTTGGAAGGGGTGTGCTTCTGCATGGTATGGGCGCATACACGAGCACATGCACGGTCACACACGCAGTGCATGAACGTCGGAAATCATGCAACTTTCCTCCTGCCTCTGCAAAATTGTTTAATGCGCACAGCACGATTACCGGCGAATGGCCGCGTTGCGCAATCAATAATCAACCATGTTGTCTGTGTCATTGTTCGTTGTGCTGCTGCAACTGCTTATAAACAAAAGTCGGTTTATAAAAAGTCGGTGTGCGCGGCGCACTTGTCAGATCCGGAAGACCGGGTGCCGCGGCCGGTGCCAGTGCTGGCTGGTGATCTGACAAGTGCACCCGGTCTGCCCTGCCGGATCTGACAGTTGCCGCTCCAGCTATCAGCTGGACCTTTCTGAAGAAAGAGGAAGTTACCTCCGAAACTGTCAAGGTAAATAAACATCCCTTAACCTATGTCTGATTAAAAGGAACAAATCGTCTTTTAGTTAAAAGGAAAACATAATGAATGAATGTATCTGAACTATATTGATTTATGATGACGTCGGGCCATGCTTGTATCGTATTTCAACGTGATGATGTGCACACCGGGGGCAATCGCGCTTGGGCGCGTTTGGGCTTTGGTAATGTGAGTGCAAGCCAGCCGAGAACTGGGGAGGGGGGTTTTTGCTTTTGCACGATATGGGGGCTAAACTTGCCAATGTGAGCAGGCCCTAAAGAGCTTGCGAACTGATGTCTTTTTGTAGGCAAGAAGCACGCCACATTGTAGGACTGCGCCATCATTGTTAGAGGGATATTTTTTCCATTCGGTTTGTATGCTGTAAAAATGTTTATACAGGGAAAGGCTCACAAAGGAAACCAAGAAGTGATATAAAGAAACACGTCTTGTTAACAGTATGGATCCATATGAACTACTGAGTGAAGAATGGAGTGATGCGCAGCCTACAATAACAGCCACCAGTATTACTGCTTATTACATGACTATGTTGAATGCTTGATTTTGATTGTTTAATTTAAGCATTCTGTTTAATTTGGTGGTTGCCATGGCGGCGCGCATAGACGCAGCGGCTACAGCTCTCCACTCTCGGTGCCGTATTATATGTTTTTGTATGTGTGAACGGTTGTGTTTTTAGCTTAAAACACCACCTTATGTTGGGCAATGTACGCGTACAGTCGTCAGCACCTTTTGAGCTTGGGATTGTGCTGCGAGGTACCATTTTCGCCAGACTTTCATCGCTACCAGGACATTCCGGAGGATGCCGTTAGAGCACCGGGGTCTCCGTGGATAGTTCTTCCCAGTGACAAGTCCAGGAGGAAACGTAAACAAGCAAAGGAAACAACAGTGATCAGGACCTTTTGAGCTTGGGATTGCGCTGCGGGATGCCAATTTCACCGGACTTTCGTCGCTGCCAGGACATTCCGGAGGACGCCGAGGCTGCAGGGCCGGTGCGTTGACACGGCTGAAAGGACAGCCCTTTGGGCTGCCGCCTCCCAGCATTTTCCAGCGCCAGGTCCATGGCGAACACGGGATGACGAACTGTGCTTGTACATCCAGCAAGTGTTTTCCGTGACTGTTGAATTTTTTCTGATATCAGAGACATGGCTGCAGCCATCTATTACTGGACTTGGCTATTCAACTAGCAAGATGCACGATGCTTTCTATTCTCCCCTGCACCGAAAGGACTGAGCCCTAATTTCGTTGCATTATTATATGTATATGATTGTGCAATGACAATAAAAATCTATCTATCTATCTATCTAATTTCTGAATAACCAACTATTGTCAAAGCTGCAACCTCCTGTTTGTTCCAAATGAATGTGCTTTACCAAATAAAGCATGGCTGTGGAGTGGAGCTTTCCTCCAGTCCAGGCAACAACAGCAGGTGATGAGTGCCTCTTCCAGCGAGCTGCCTGCCTGTCTCAGGCAACTTGGAAACCTTGAAACCTAAACACCACCCACCCTCAAAAACATATTTATTGTAATTTCCTTGCTTTTACTCCTGACATTTGTATGGAAACAGCTCTACAAGCCCTGTAATAAGTGGGATAATCCACTCCGAGGCGTTCTGCTACTGAAAAATAATGACCTGTGCAGAAGGAAACCCTCTGTGCTGGTCATTATTTTTCAGTAGTAGACTGCCTTGTTATGGATCAGCCCTTACATATCTTGTGTTTGGTGTGAGTTTATACACTTATACACTGAACTATCTCTTTATCTATACTGCTTCTGTGTTGGTGTTGATATGCCAAAATGGCAATGACAATCAACAGTGTATTTCCACAGAATATTAAATACACTTGACACTGTAACTATCACTGTAGATCTGCAAGCACAGCCCTGTGCTGTGGCCTTGACTGCTCTCAATCTATCAACACCACCACTGCAATATAACAGGCGATGCTACAAGTAAACTACATGTCTGGTCTGAACAAGGCCTTAGTACTGACATTCCAGTTGAAGTTAATACCATTGGATCATTGTCTTTTAATCCATAGCATAGGTTTTCAAAGTTGGGTCCAGGAAACACCAGGGGTCCTTGAGGCCTTCCAGGGGGGTCTCACCAAAATGAGGACTAGTTTCACTGTAATTAAATGGTTGAAATGGTTATGAGAGGTGTTCAGATGCTTTTCAGCCTGTGTTCTTTTTGCAATTTTCTTACCACTCTGAAACCAAAACCTTTGTGGAAGGCAAATAATTAAGTGGCACAATCCAGTTGATTTACATTTATGTAAAATAGATAGATATAGTAGATGGATAGATGGATTGATGGATGGATAAAGTCTTATTCCTGAACATTCCAGCCTGTTCACTTTTGAAATGCTGGCTGCGCCCCTGTTCAGAGCTAAAGTTCATATTGCACCTTTACGTCTTAGGGTGGGGGTCATGAGTCTCTCTCATTTTATCACCAACATCTTACACTTGACAATGACCAAAATTTTACACAGCGACCAAACTTTTATCATCACAGTCACTGGAATTGTTGTTAAGAGGATTTCCACATGAAATCAGCATTATACAATGGCACACACACTTTAAAACAACTGTCATGAGGGATTTAACACATACTCAGCGTAGGGCAGCGGCTTATCTCATACAGACTCATTTAAACACAGGAAGGAATTATCGTATTAAGGAGCGAAAGGAATTATACCATTAGTGGCCTGACCTTTGCAATACTTTATTGTGGGACGCTGACAGGATGAAGGTCCATGAATGGTGATGATTTAGTTATGCCATGGAGGCATGTAAGTGATGCTTGGGGACATTCAGCCACTGTGTGTCACTGTGTGCCATATGTCCTAGTAGAGGGCCTGCTTGCCATATGCATTAAGTGAAATATCAGTTAAAATGGGTGAGTGTAGCTGGAAAACATAAAATGTCTTGGCCAAAAGAAATTGTTCACACCAAGGTAGCATATATATTTTACTAGGGTAAGATTCAAGATTCAAGGTTCAAGGTTTATTCGTCACATGCATGAATGTACATATAACAATATATATAACAATATGTATAACAATAATAATAACGATAATAATAATAAAAAATAAAAGAAAATAAAAATAAAGATAAAATAGAAAGAATAAATGACATTCCTATATACAATGAACGACTATATACAATATGCAACAATATACAAAAAGTACAAAAAGTACAAAAAGTACAAATAAGTAGAGGGTAAGTACAAATGAGTAGAAGAACTGAGTTGCAAAACCCTGAAGAACAACACGTTCCGCCGGAGGTTCAGGGTTAGTGTGAAACCGTGAGACCAAGTGACAGAACCTGATGCCCGGGACTGGGATACAGGAGCTGTCAGACTTGATCCAGCCTTGTGGAGTCACCCCTTCCCCTCCAGTCTTTACGTGTTGCAATCTGCCAGTAATGTAGGGTGTAGTGTAGTTGTGGGGGGGGGGGGCAGTGAGTATCAGACAACAGGGGATAGTAAGGTGCTGAGCTGTCTGACACTGCATGCAGGTGGTGTTGTGGACTGATATACAGAGTTTGTGTTATGAGTTCAGAATCCGTGTGGCCTGGGGAAAGAAGCTCCTTCTCAGCCTCTCAGTCCGGGCTTTGATGGAGCGAAGCCGCTTGCCTGAGGGCAGCCACTCGAACAGTCTATGGTTGGGATGATGAGTGTCTTTTAAAATCCGACTTGCCCTGGACCTGCACCGCTGGGTGTAGATGTCCTGGAGGCAGGGCAGTGCTGTGCGGGTGATGCGCTCAGCACATCGGATCACTCTGTGCAGGGCCTTCCTGTCCTAGGAGCTGCAGCTGCCGTAAAAGCAAAGCACAGACCCCACTGTGGCGGCGTAGAAGGTTTTCAGCAGCGTGGTGGAGATCTTAAATTTCCTCAGCCGCCTGAGGTGGTACAACCGCTGCCGAGCCTTCTTCACCAGGGTGGTGGTGTGTGTAGTCCATGTCAGGTCCTCAGAGATGTGAACCCCAAGGTACCTGTAATTGCTTACTCTCTCCACCGGGGTCCCATAGATCCTGAGCGGTGCATAGTGGATCCTCTGCTTCTCTCGCCTGAAGTCGACCACCACCTCCTTGGTCTTGTCAACATTCAGGTCAAGGTTGTTGTCCTTACACCAAGAAGACAGCAGCTCCACCTCCTCCAGATAGGCCGTCTCGTTGTTGTTGGAGATCAGGCCTACCACCACTGTGTCATCCGCGAATTTCACAATGATGTTGGATTGGTGTGTAGCTGTGCAGTCATAGGTGTACAGGGAGTATAGCAGAGGGCTCAGTACGCAGCCTTGGGGGGCACCAGTGTTGAGGGTACGGGAGCTGGAGGTGTGGGCTCCAACCTTCACCACCTGTGGTCTGCCAGTCAGGAAGCTCTGAACCCAGGAGCAGAGAGAGGGACTCAGCCCCAGGTCCCTGAGCTTGGTGACCAGTCTGTGGGGAACTATGGTGTTAAATGCTGAGCTGTAATCAATAAACAGCAGACGCACATAATTCCCCTTACCGGTGTCCAGGTGGGAGAGGGTGGAGTGGAGGACATGGGTGATGGCGTCGTCAGTACTCCTATTGGGGCGATAGGCGAACTGAAGGGGGTCCAGGGAGTCCGGCAGTGATGAGCAGATGAAGTCTTTGATGAGTCTCTCAAAGCACTTCATCACCACGGAGGTCAGAGCTACAGGGTGGAAGTCATTTAGACCGGCTGGGTTGGTCTTTTTGGGCACAGGGATGATGGTGGACTTTTTTAGGCAGGTGGGGACCACAGAGTGGGCCAGGGACAGATTGAAAATGGTTGTGAACACCGGAGCTAGCTGGTTAGCGCAGGATTTTAGCAGCCGCCCGGGGATGCCGTCTGGGCCGGCTGCCTTCCTGCTGTTCACTCGCCTCAGAGCTCTCCTGACGTCGTGCTCCGAGAGCGAGAGTGGGCGGTCCTCCTCACCGGTCAGGCCGCCTGCCTCGATTGCGTTAGCCACAGCGCTAGCGCTGGCGCCGTCAGCCTCAAAGCGAGCGAAGAAGGTATTAAGCTCTTCCGCCAGTGAGGAGTCCACCACAGCCGAGGTGTTCACTCGTCCTGTATAGTCCGTAATCGTCCGCAGTCCTTGCCACATGCGTCTGCTGTCGCGGTCGCACAGTTGTTCCTCCACCTTATCCCTGTATCGCCTCTTGGCCGCTTTCACCGCTTTCCTGAGCTTGTAGGCTGCCGCTTTGTACGGTGACATGTCTCCGGTGATGAGTCCCTTGTTATAGGCAGCGGTACGTGCTTTCAGTGCCTCGCGGATAGACTTATCCACCCACGGTTTCTGATTAGGAAAAACCTTCACAGTCACCATAGGAATGGTATCATCTAAAAGCTTGGATATAAAGCACGTAGCCACTTCCGTAAACACATTAACGTCATCCGAGCTCGCCCGAAACATGTCCCATGTAAGAGTGAATAATGTTACCCTTAAAATGCCTCCTTACTCTTATTCACTATCTCCTCCTTTCCTTTGTGGACCAGAACTGATTTTGAAATCGCCATCTTGCAAGCTGTCCCCATACTACAGGAAACAAGTGAAGCAGCGTCAGGCTCTCCTTCTCGGTAACTCTGAGCAAAGAAACTGAGGAGGATCTTATCAGGAGGGAGTTTTTGTATGCCACACCCAGTTTCTATCAGCTGACACCCATGTTGGTTAAAAAGTCAGTTGACTACCAGCTGTTGTATGTGAAGCCATACAGTTGGAAAAGTCTTTGCTTGCAATAATAAAATATTATAATTTTTATAGTATATTTTTCTTTAAAAATTATTGAGTTTGATTTTATATTAATTCTTATTTATCCAAATGTCCTGCATTGTTACTATCACCACCCATATAAACATCGCAAGTAAGTAAGGAAATTTATGTCTGGTAGATTATTTCTTGCTTCTTGGCAATAAATCTTATAGCCTACCGTTGGAAAGCTTGTTTATTTCTCTTTTAAATGGTGCCACATTTGTAAGGAACATGCATTTGTAGGATGAACAGCAGAGCTGAGTATGTGGGTTGCGCCCATGAAAAATTTGCCAAATCTTCTCTGCAATGCCAAAAAGCTTATTCTACCATTGACTCTGGTTTGATGTTTGGTGGATTAGATGATTTAAGTTTGAAGAAATAAGACATATTGGCAATTTAACAATTTATTCATTTAACAAACAGGAGCCTCAGTAGCGTGTGGAAGAACCATACACAGCCACAACAGCCTGGCACCTCCTCCTCATGCTGGTCACTAGCCTGGTCAGACACTACTGTGGGATGGCATCCCATTCTTCAATTAGCATCTGTGGCCAGACAGCCAACGTGGTTGTGTTGGTCACTCTGGCACGAACAGCACACCCAAGCTGGCAGGCTATTCCATCCTCTCCGCTCCCAAATTCTCGAGGTAGTATCTGATAAACCCCGCTCTGTGGGGGTGAGCGTTGTCATCTTGGAGGATAGAGTTCGGTCCCAGACTGTGGAGATATGGGATTTTCACTGGTTGCAGAATCTCATCTCGATATCTCTCTGCATTGAGATTGCCTCCAATGATGACAAGCCTCGTTTTTCCAGTGAGGGAGATGCCGCCCCACACCATCGCACTGCCTCCACTAAAAAATGTTATTCTATCGGTGCAGCAATCAGCATAGCGTTCTCCGCGTCTTCTCCACACTTTGACCATACGATCCAAATGTCGCAAGCAGAATCTGGACTCATCGCTGAACATAACGTTCCTCCACATGTTCAGGTTCCAGTGCACGTGTTGCCGACACCAGTGCAAACGGGCCTGACAGTGAAGGGCAGTCATGGCAGCCCTATGAGACCGGAGATTGGCTGCGTGCAGTCTGTTCCAGATTGTCTGGGCAGAGAGCCGTAAGCCATATCGTCCTGCAAACCTTGACTGCAAATCTGTTGAAGACAGCCTACGGTACCTAAGTGCTGACAGGGTGAGGAAACTGACTTCTTGGGGTGTCGTCTTCTTGGGAAGCCCACTTCGAGGCCTGTCTCTGACATCCCCTGTTATATGGAACTTGGCCTTCACTTTGGAGATGGTACTAGGGCTCACTCCAAATAATGCCGCAACAAGCGGAACACCAGCTTGAAGTTGCCCTATTGCATGGGCCCTATCCACATCAGTCAAACGTGGCATGCCGATTCTTGGAACAGACACCTACTGACCACTGTAGCAGGGCCAATGCTCACAGGTGCTGCCAATCAGGTGCCAATCAGGCAACTTCAAGCTGATTGGGGGTACCAGAAGCTCAAAACAAGAGTCAGTAGCAATAGCAAAATAAGCTATTAGGCATTGGCAGAGAAGATTTGGCAAATTTATCATGGGCGCAACCCACATACTCAGCTCTGCTGCTTATCCCACAAATGCATGTTCCTTACAAATGTGGCACCATTTAAAAGGGAAATAAACAGGCTGTCCAACAGTCTAAGATTTATTGCCAAGAAGCATTGTGACAACAAAGAAATAATCTACCAAACACAAATTTCCTTACTTTTTGTGCGATGTTTAAAAATATTCCATTTGTACAATTTAATAAAGGAGAAGTTTAAACCTTACTCTTATTTTAAACATTAAAATGGGACATTGACCATGAAGTTTTCACTGAAGTCTTCTAAAAATCTGCTAAGACAAAGACATCTGCTGTATTAAACTGCTTTAAATTTGTATTATAGCACAATATTATAAGTTGCACTTTGAAAGCCACTGTAAAGCTTTGTCATTGGTTACTGGATTCAAGTTTGTGATAGGGCCACTTCATTTGGAATCTTGACAATATCTGGAAACAGCTGTCTCCATTCTGTTTACCTCTGCCTCCTTCTCTCACTCCCTTTCCTCTCTTCCTTTTCTCACCTTCCTTCAAGCTACTTCCTGCTAATAGAAAAGTTGTATGTAGGAAAGACAAACAGGATGCAGCCCATGGGACTGCTTCTCAGATTCTTCCAGGATAAATCTCATCTCTCAAATGTCTTGTATCCATACACACAAGTTTTTCCTTTGTTCAGACAAAAATACAAGATAGAGCTGTTCATACCTGCTTGACAGTTTCGACTGTGGCTCCAGTCTTCCTCAGAAGCGTCATCTGACGTGTTGCTGACGTGTCTGAACAAAGGAAAAACTTGTGTATATGTCAATGAGAGACAAAATGAACTTAATCAATTGCAGGGTTTTCCCTGGCCAATTTTAGGTCTTAGGCGGTAGGGGGTGTGCGCGGTTCCGGGGGGAACCGCGCACACATAATTTAATTATTTTATTTTATTAATTAAATTATTTCATAATTTAATTATTTTTAATTATTTTCTCAAATGTCTCCACACACAAACATAAATGGCAAGATCTAAGATACTGACAAAATACGTACAAACACAAACAGTAGCAGGAAATAAAATAAAGTACAGAAATTAATACAAAAACCAAGCGGTTGGAAACTAGTATACAGCTGATTGTTCACTGCGCGGGGGGGCTGGGTGCTTGTGTGTGAAAAGCGAAGCGAACAGCAAGTGGAACGAAGGAGAGATGGGAAGGCAGCCAGCGCACGGCATAGCAGCATAAAAACGAACACAATAATTACACAAATCCGTCTCTGATTAACGTTAGGGGGTTTAGTCACTTGGGGGAGTTTGGAAAGTCGCTAAGTTGTCATTGTATCAGCAAGTGGAACGAGGGTGAGATGGGCGGCCAGCGCACGGCATAACGGCACAAAAACAAACACAACAAACGTTACATAAATAAGTTTCTGACTAACGTTAGGTTATTAAGTCACTTGGGGTAGTTTGGAAAGTCGCTATGTTGTCATTGTATCACTGGTATTTGCGAGCGCTTGTGTTTTTCGCGCTAGGCGATTCATACATTCCCCCTCCGCCTAGCCTACAGCGGATGTGTCGCTGCTGAAAGCCATCCTCTCAGCATGCACGCAGAAACTATTCGCTGCAGTGATTGGTTAATTCCGTTGTCAGTATTTCATGACGTATGGCCCAGAACCCGCCTAACTCCCTCCGGACAATCCAAGCTAGCATCAACAACAGATTCCTAAAGGAGCCGCAGATTGAATATGTCGATGTGCGTTTTTCCCCCTTTCCTCGTTCATTTGATCTAGGCGGTCAGTGAAAACGTCTAGGCGGTGTGCCTAAGAAATTATAAGGCAGGGAAAACCCTGCAATTGGTCTTGTATCCATGCTGAAATTTTCAGTTTTTGTGTTGTCACATTGACTGTTGTTGATTAAAGGCAGCTCGCATCACAGTATCTGGTCTGTCCATGTTTTCAGTGTCAGTGTAATAGGCTTTCACTGATGTGTGGACTTTGATCAATGCATTGAAGAATGTGAAATGTCTGTCCTTTGGTTCAACATTGCATAGTCCTATTGAGGAGACCGCTGATTCAGTCTAAAGTGCCCTTTATGTGGCTTGCCTCAATCAAGTTCTAGGTGCCAGAGATGAAACAACACTTGTTGAGCTCAGTGCACAACAGAAAGACATTTCATTCCAGCTAGTAATAGGTGGACAGCACACATTGCTGAAGCTGTACACCAGAGTCACTGAATGGAAAGAAGTCTTGACCTGGGCTCAGAGTAAGAAATTGGTCATAAGTGCCCCAAAATTCTCAGAGTTACTTATATTTGGTCCTACTTACTTCACAAACCTGCTCACAAAACATGAAAATCTCCAGTGTAGTGTTGCCTGCTCCTGGTTGGATGCAAAGTGTAAGCAAAGTTTTCCAGAAAGTCCACATTAATTAGAAAGATGCAAGAATCAATCGAATGGCTTCAATATCATGGAAGTACTAACAAAAACTGGCTTTCATCTTTGGAATTAACTTGTAATATTTGGATAGACCTGAATGAAACATTGGCATCAAATTATTTACTCCAGAGCCACAGTTCAGTACTGTGTTCATGCTGTATTGGAGAGATCAGAGGTCTGACTTGAGCACCCATCTTGACGACTTGAGAGTGTTCATGTTTGTTCATATCATCGTGGAATTGCCACAGCTAACAGCAACACAGGCCGGTAAGTATTATTGCTGATGTTTCCATGATGAGCTCCATGCTTGTCTAAATATTACATGTTGATAAGTGAGAAGTTACAATGCACTGGAATGGAAAACAGGAACAACAATCTAGTGATATGCTTACCAAAATAGCCCACCATCAGTTTCTGTTTGTTTAACTTTGGTGCTGGTTCATTTTACTGATTGGACCCCTTATTTGAAGACTAAAAATTCTCTTGACTTTGACTTAACAAGTTGGTGCCAAATCTCCTGCTGCGGCATTGTTTTCCCATTAATCCACTCAAGGGGAGACGCTTGTCCTCTCTCCCCTGAAATCTGGTACTGTGCCGTGCATGTACTGGGAAAATTTGTGCTATCAAAAATGAGTAGAACCTATCATGCTGCTAAAACAAGCTCAGTAGCATTCTGAATGATTCTCTGAGGCTACGTCAGTAGGTCCATCCAAGTGTGTGTCCATTTTAAATATCCTTTTTTCCTACAGTACTCAAGACCTGGAAATGTCTGACACCCTCTCACATCTGAAGACAATGTGTAATAGTCACTGATTTTTTGCAATCTTTGCAAAGATTTTGCAAAGGCTGGGGCATCTTGCAGGGTCAATATTTGAAAGACTTCAACAAGATTCCTTTTGAGATTGTCTGTCAAATATTATAGGAACATTACAGTGATGCTTCTTAAGTTAATCCATAAGAGATGGATTATAAGTGGTCTCATACTGGTGTGTGCCACAGAAATCACTTTAAAATTTATTTAGTTTAAGACCAGCATTAGTTGGACAAAAAAAATCCTTATACACCGTTAAGGGATGCACCTGTGTCCAAATCTATATTCAGCACCATATTCAGACTGATTTGGCTGTCTTCAACATCCCATCATTTGATCTTGAAGCAACATAAACCCATACATCATATGGCAAAATGTATAGCGGGTGGAGCTACACCAAAAGATTAGATCCTTAAACATAATAACACAACACAAAGGCCACATGATAAACAATACACATATAAACTAAATAGGGAACAAAGCCAGACAACAATGAACTGGGCTGAGTAAATATCTGTTGCCCAAAAGCATGCTGGGACAGTCCTCTGACTGGAGTTCACTCAGATATTGGTCACCAGAGAGACAGAAGCTCTCCATATTTTTTCACCGCTAAATATCTTTTGATTTGCAGGACACAGGAGTGCAGGAGTGCAGGAGTCGTTAGAGCTGGTCTTCTAAACCTGTGTAGTTTTAATAAGCAGGAATTTCACAAATTTTATATTTCTTTGAGGTTAAAATCCAACAATTAAAAAAATAAAAATTCCAAATTACATTGTCCCAAAAAATAACAAATCAAAATACAAATAGTGCTGCCTCTACACAACCCCACCATTAATATATGAGACATTTTTTGCCTCAGCCAGTGCTGCAGTACATTTGGTGTAAAGCTGAGATAGGAATACCCCAGTAAGAAAGAAAGCAGCAAAGCATCTGTGGTGTTATTGGTATCATGCTAGTTGAATGAGGAAAGTTGGATTGTTTGTCAGTACTATATAAGCAGAGCAAATTCAGATGTGCAGTAGTATTGTTGCTGACTGAGCACATTGTATCGCACTGTCACTTCATTTGCATCCTTTGCTTTCCATCCAGCTTGAATTAAAGGATTTTCAGTGCCTACCACTATATTGTAAATTTACCAAATGCACAAGCACCACAGACATACATCCGATGTTTGGAAAGCTTAACAAATGTCAGTGATTAAATCCTCCTCTAGAACAAGTTTGAAAGTTTCAGTGTTGAGATTTAGATTGCTGAATAAAACTCTATTAATGGATTCTAAATACGATCCCCAATCCACATTGGATTTGTGATCAGGACACAACTTGCAAACATCAATATACACTTCTTCATCTTTATATTTCCCAATGCCTGCAATGGGGAAATGCAAGTTGGAGGTGACATTGTTATTAACACTCCCAACACTGATGTGGGATTTATTATAGCATGGGTCCCAACAGTGCACATGGCAGTGATGCAAGACCCAGTGTCAGTGATGCATGATGGGGTATGATTTCCAAGAAGCTCACGTTCAAGAATGAAAACAACAAGTTATATATACCTTTTCACCTTGAGCCAGTTACCTCAGTAGCCCCCCCACCCCCCCACCCCCCCCACCCCCCAGCAACCACCACACACACACACACACACACACACACACAAACACACACTTCAGCTGGTCAAAATTGCTGCCCCAATTCTTGTCAGACATCTTGATGATCTGTCATCTAGCTTGAGGCTGTGATAACCAATGCAAAGCAGCCACAGGCATTGAAGAAGCAGACACTGTTCTGAGAAAAATAAATAAATTTTAAAAAAAGCTGACATTCACCCTCACTGTTCTTGTGTTTCTTTCTGCTGTTCTGCCATTGTTGTTGCCATGCCTTACCTGCATAGCAACAACATCACCAACCAACCACAACTGAAAAGCCCATTTCCACCAAATAGGCGTTTAGGCATGTACACACAGGGTCATAGACAGAATTATGGTGAAGATTGAAAGTGGAAATGAGTAAAAGAGAAGGTGGCAGTGTTGGAAATCATGATTGTGTTGGGTTTCATTGGACTTTGAGCCCATGAAAATAAAACCTTAATGTTAATCTACTTGTAGAATCACAAGGAGAGACCAATATAAACTTTCCATTGAAAACACATTGAAGAAACTCCGTTTTTCTCAGAAAAGATGTCACTTATTCAAAAGGTTAAGGAAATCTCAAGTCTCTATTCTACCCCAAAATAATCTCATTCAACTCAAAAGGTCACTACCATTCGTGTTCAGAAGGTCTCAACCATTGGCAGCTATTCACAGCAATTACCAAGTGACTTGGTGTTCTATGACTGACAGGAATCTCTTTTAAGAACCAGTCCTGAAAGGAATAACTGCTTTTGAAGCTGTGGTTCAGTATATATTTGAATATATATTCACACACACACACACACACACACACACCCATACATGCCCCTATATATTCCATGGTGAAATTAATGCTTTTGCTTTATTCCCTATGCACAGACAGAGCAGCAGTATTCTTACTGAGTTCTTTATTTTCAAGTGCAGAAATGCACTTCAAGTGTCACAAGTGCAGGTTTTCAAGCATCCCAATCAATGGGCCAACTGCCACTACAAGTATTGTGCTTTAAACCTACTTGACATGCCTATGCTAAATTTAGTTTGATTTTGGAGCAGAACAGAACAATTTTTTTTCATGAGGTTTCTGAATCTGCAGTAACTGCTGACCTATTGCAAAGATTAAAGAAACAATTTATATTTTTTAATAAAGGTGATCTCACAGAGAGGACAACAGAAATCCATGTCATGGACTATGAAAAGCTTATTTACAATATCCACAAATGTTCACTAACACTGGACTGCAGACCAAGTGAACAATTTAAATAGAAGAAGTGACACAGTGGCAGTGAAGACTGCCAGAAGACTCTACTGGCAGTCTCTACTGGTCTCTACACTTCATGTTACATTGTGTGCCACTGTCAGATTTGGAGGGAAATTTGCTGTGTTGCTCTATGGCACAAAACAGGAAGAGGGCACTGTTGCAAAGGGAACTAAAACTTTCAGTTTCTGAGGCCCAATCCCAGTGTCCGCACCTACAACTCACAGACTTTGAGGTGCACCCCTGACAAGTTGGTGAGGGTTCAGGGCTGCGAAACCACCACGTGGTGCTAGCTCTCTCACAGATTTTCTGAGCCCTTTATGAACACTTTTCCAAAGCCTGCAATCCTGCAGATTTTTCTTGACATCAAACCAGGATGACCAGGATGGGAAAACCCAGTATGGGGTTAAATGGATTGAGAAAATTGTGGTATTCTAGCTAGCGATCAGGGCTTTGGCAGGACATTGGAATTGGGCCTCAGCAATTATAGATGGAGGAAGGAGTCAAACACCAATGAAATATCACTTTGAACATGTTAATTCTTCAGCAAACAGCACCTTTAAGTGTCTTGTTCTTGTATATTTTCAGCTAATTTTTATGTCATTTTGTTGAGTGACAGGAAAGATGGAGGAGAAAAAAAGAAGATGAAGGTTGCCTGAGCGGGATTCAAATCCACAGCGCAGCAAATAACAGTGTTTACCTCAGCCCCCTGAACCTGCGGGACGCCCAGCATTTAGTGTAGTTGATATTTCTGTCACTGCTGCTGCACTGATAGTTCTCTCACTGCAGCGATGATTGGTTTTTGATAGCGGATACACATGCATAACAAGCAGTCTCACTTGTTTATCTGCTCAGCATGACGCTAGCCTCATAAATAAGCACACACACAAACACACACATACCTGCCGTTGTCAGGCTTTTGAGACACAGCTGCTGACTCATTGAAGATGATTAATTTTCTGTACAGCAGTGATGGAGACAGAATAGAAACGGATGGAGTGATAGAGGGTGGGGCTGGATGGAGAGATCAAAAAGATGCAAGGTGGAATGTCAGGATGGAAGGAATCTCAGAGATAAAGTGAGAAAGAATAGAAGAAAGAGGGAACGTGAAGATAGACTCCCTTTTTCGTTGTGCTTGTTGTGAAATAGCTTTCTTCTTTGTTTACAATATTCGGGAGAACAGATCATGTTGTTTTACCTCAGAGGTATTGCTATGGAATTAAAAAATGTCAGAAGTATTTGCACCCAGTGGAACTAGATGTCTCCAGTGAATGGAATTCTTTCACAGTATGTATTTTTGTACTACACTTCCAGAAAGCAAGTAAACTTTTTCTCTAATGTGGCAAATTCTTTATAGCACCATACCAGTGATTTTGAATGTTCTTCCCATTTATGACAGTTCCCCACATTTTACATTGCAACAAACCATGCAGGGCCACTAAAGATTTCACAACATATAATCAAAATTCCTCAGTTTTCAAATATGATTTTTTGGTTGAAACACCTACCTTATAATGCTCTGCTTCTGTGTCTAACAGAGTTCTCAAGATTCATAAACCAAAGAACTGATAATTGGCTGTGTAAAGAAAATGTCCCCTGTTTCACATCACAACCCGTCATTTCCCATTTTAACTACATCCACCTTCATCACTTACACTCTGGACCCTCCATGTTTGAAATCAGCAACATTAACCTCCATACTAGCTTTCTTCAGTTTCCCCAGATATTGAGAATTCACCCCCAACACCACTAATTACGGTCCATCTTGCTACACACGATTTCTTTCCAGAAGGAATGTGCAGAGAAGTCATCATCTGTATCTGTATCTGTTCAACCAACAACATCATCTGTGTCTGTGTTTGGAAAGAAGATCGGAAATAGCCATGGCTTATATAACAGAGGACATATTAAATGGGGCAAATGTTGTAGGCTGTTTCCTAACCTCATATTAATTGGAAATGCAATCGTTGTGCCTTCAAAGCAACAAATTGATTTAATATTGGCATATAATTAATTATGAATTGTATTTCCACAACCTCATACTTTACTTTTAATCTCTCTCGCGCTTTTCTATTTTTAACAAAACAAGTTTTATGAAACGTTTGCTGATGTTTGCTGGGGGGTGATGAACAATCTAACTGAAATAAATTGGAAAATTCAGTTTTGCATTGGAAATAGAAACTATTTTCAATAATATTCAATATATTTATAATGTATATAATAATATAATATATTATTAAATATATAGAGAAAAATATCCTTCAGTTGAAGGGAATAATTTTGAATTACTACAACAGTAGCTACATAACAGTAATATGTGCTCTTTTTTGCTGGTTTGATTTATTTGTTTATTTTCCCTACTTGACTGAGTTTGGATAGACTGAAAACCATCTGACCCACATCATTACCCCCCCAAAACTAGCTGGGGCACACTGACCAGTCAGTTCCCAGGTGACTTTTTGTTGTCATTTGAAGTTGTTGCTGTGTGTTTAAATGACCATGGCATAATTGTTAGGGTCATATGACAGATGTGGACGCAAAGTCAAAATTCCATGAAAATAGGACAGATGAATAATAACTGAAATACAAGGTAAGCGTCATTTATGGCAGCATTTTACCAGTGTTTTGTGGAGGAAATTAACACATACAGCTAAAAATTACAGGTTCCTAGCTTCATTTTGATGTATAGGTTGTGGGGGTTTGAAAAAAATCCAGCTGCCACAGCATTTGCGATTCGAGACTTGCTCTGACTGATAGGAACAGTCAGCTCTCAGGTGGATGCCTGCTGTGCGCTGACTCGGCAGGGGCCACAACAGAATACTGCGATCACTTTTTAATAATATGTAGTAGATGACTGTAGTCCTTTATGCAGTGCAGTGTCTCAAAGTTTGTGTGTGTGTGTGTGTGTGTGTGTGTGTGTGCGCGCGCCTGTGTGTGAGTTCCAGATATAGCTATCAGACTGTGTAACTGGTGCCTCTCTCCCTCTCTCTCTAACTAAGAGAGGCTGTGAGAGCTGGACATGATTTTTTTTTTTTTTTTTCACTGAATCTGAATACTAAGAAGCACCTTCAGTTAGAAGCAGTACCTGATTCATTGCATTATTTGTGCTCTCCTGAATTACAAATACAGATTCGAATACACCCCTATTTCCCATGCTCAGAATGTATATCAGTACATGCGCAACTCTTACTTTCAACCCCAAACATGGCCATCCCATTTTGTTTTTCCACCTTGATTCACTCCAGAGCCAGTGAGAATCTCTTTCTAATTTCTAATATCAATTCCAGATGTGCCCTCAAAGGCGCTTGACAAGATCCTTTATTCCGGGCATCACCAATTGGCGGACCATGGTCCGGGCATGGACCCAGTGACGGTTCTGTCTGGACCCGTGACATTTCTAATATTAATATTAATCATTCTTTGTTATTTTTTCTCTGATGGTTGTGGCTACAAACTGCATGCGCAGCTAATCTAGCTAATCCGACAGGAGCGTCATCAGTAGCCAATCAAAACGATTGTTTACCTTTCAGCACCAGAGAATGGCGGAAGAGAGGAGATGAGACAAGAAAATGGCTTGCTCCAGAATGAGAAAAGTAGAGAGTGAAAACCAAACTTTTAAAGATGAATGGACGGATCAATACATGTTCATTCTGCCTGCATCCACTTCTAAACCATTGTGTCTCATATGTTGTGAAACTGTGGCACTAATAAAAAAGTGGCAACGTTAAGCGTCACTATGAGACCAAACACGGATCGTTTGAGGAAACGTACTCGCAGAAGTCTGCGATGATATAGAAATGGACATACGCTGTTGATTTTATTGACATCAGGGTACACTATTTAGACCAGGGCCACTCAACTTAAGATGGCTCAGGGGCCACGCAGCAAAATTCAGCCGTGTCCAAAGGCCGCAAGCTAAACATGTCTGACTTATTTTGGACGTTTAAACAATAATTTTCTCACAGGCTCCACATAATTACTGAAACATACAGAAAACACCTACATTTCCATCCAAGACCAAACCTCACTGAATAAAAGATTGTCATGCAATGATTAATGATGAAATGATCAAGTTACAACAAAATGAGGCTTTATTCCCAAAATGTGGACAGAATGGGCAACTTGCTCAGAGGTTAATGCTGAAATTAGGCACATCACACTCCCTTGGAACATTATAAAATAAACAGGCTTCATTCACAACATGTTAGTGGTAGAAATGATTTGTCCACAGACTGAAACTCAGTAATTATATGACAGTGGTGGGCCACATAAAAATGACGCACGGGCCACATGCGGCCCTGGGCCACGGGTTGAGTAGGCATTTTAAGATTTGGACCTTTGCTGGGAGAAAATTTTAGTAACTGGACCTCTTTGAATTTTAATTGAAAACCCCTGCTTTATTCATTAGGCTACTGACTTTTTTTGCCTCACTTTTCATCACAATCTCCACCATGTTAAGTTATCCTTTATTTATCCCCATGGGGATAAATAAGCATTTAAGCATTCCCAAGTATAGGCAGTAGTGGCTAGTCACAGTGCTACACCTGCACAATGTCAAATCTCATATACAGCCACAAGAATTTCTGAACATGTTCCACAAATCATAGGTATAGGCTTTTTGAGTGTTGCTGAGGTTGTTGGTAATGTCCTATTTCTGTACTTTAAGGTCTTTTGAGGACATAATAGAGCCAGAGAGACACACTTCAACCACCCTATCTCAGCATCCCCGGGTTTCTCCAAACTGTCTCTCATCTGCTACAACTTTGCTTTACCCGATATCTGTTTGACCGCTTCGATCAAATCAAATCAAATCAAACTTTATTTATATAGCACTTTCCATACTTAAGAATGCAACACAAAGTGCTTTACAAAAATAAAATCCATTTAACAACAAAATGAGACACAAAAACAATTCAAACATTGAAGACCCCCCTCCCACCTCCCACATATATATATACACACCCACACACACGCACAAACACACACACCCACACAAACACACACACACACACACACACACAAACTCTTGGTATAGAGACATGGCAGGGCACCGAGGAACCTTGTGAGGAAGAGCCACCTTTGGGAGCCGTCCACACTGAAAGGCATATTTATATCTGTTCATTCACATTTGTTCATTCAGTTCCCAAAATAACCACATAAACAAAGTGGGTTATGCCAATATAAAAACAGGTCTTGGTACCCTTTTGTGTAAGTACAATTATTTGTGAAACTACTATCAGGTTGTTTCTTACTGTCAAAAGACTACAATGCAGAACACAGACCCAACCTGCCGGATCTACTTTTCAAATCAAATAAGACAACAGGAAAGTAGTCATTTAATCTCCTAAAAAAAACAGGTACTGGGACTTGGACTTTGATTTTATATCAGCATAATCTAATTTGTCTTTTGTTTATGTGCTAAAAGTGGTATTTTGGGAGCTGTTTTGCCACACTATGGAAGCGGAGAGACACAAATGCATGGCCAGTCCATTCAACATTTCTAAATATTTGCCCTGAGCAAAGATTCAGTAAATGCCTGGACATAGCTTTTCATTAACTTGCACCAGTAAAAACGTAGGAGGAATGACAGAGGCAGCCAGATGGATTGGCCTGTGCTTAGAGGTGGAATGAGGGCAGTATAATTTTGCACTTAAAGCGGAAGGGCTAAGATAATTCTGAGCAATGACAAATGAAGTGTACCATACTCACTGACAGTGAGCTGCGGTTGAATAAAGTTTAATTTAGTCTCCTTTTTGAACCTATTTTAAAAAGCCTATTTTATCCATTCTAAAAATTTCGGCCTATACTTACCTGTTGTATTACCCCAGGAAAACTGCAACATTGATCCATATCTATCTATCTATCTATCTATCTATCTATCTACTGTAGAGTCAGAACTTTGTGGATTACATCTGTTAATACCAACACAGACAGTGTGCACACATGTTGAAAAGCAGCACACAGCAGCATACAGCGTCTCTTGTTGTTTTGTTGTTAGATTCCATCGCTGAGTCAGTCGGTATCTGTGACGGCCAGGCATTAAAAGAATTCAACTCCACCCAGCCAGTACATCACTGTCGACACTGATGGTTATCATGTGTTTATCAAATTTACTAGGCTATTGCTTGAGGACACTGGGGCCTGACTTAGGGCCCTATCTTGCGCCAGACTCCCTAAACCCGTTATTTGCGGATTTAGGGTTGCGCAAGAGGCGTTCCCCCGTAAAAGTTGCTATCTTGCACACCTCCCGCTATCCGCAAAACACCTGCGCTACCCGCTATATTATGCATAGGCGTGTTTTGGGCGTTACGCCAGTTAAACCCATCAGTGTGCCAGGTGCCATTGCCTTTAAGGGCAGGATGCGCTATCCTAAATCCTAAATCCTAAACCCGCGATGGAGAGAGGGAGGTAGATTTTCCCAGGGGTTCTACTGAGGCTAAAGCAAGTTGGCTTTATACATATACATATTATATATTATATTATAGGCGAGTTAATTCGGGAGGTGGAGCCACATGTGTCCAAATGGACGTGTCACAAGGTTGTACTGATTGAGTAAAATCCCGAGTCACACCACACACACACAAGAGGCAGAGGTGGAACTATGTGTAAACTAATTTATTGACAAGGTAGATTGGGCAAATAAAATATTAAAAATAAAAATATAGCACAGCTGCTGGCTTATGATAAAACAATAAAACGTGCCGGCGTAAGTGTCCAATTAAAACAGTCTTTCCTCTAAACAGTCTATATGAGTAATATACTCAGTCCATTCCGGCGGCGTCCCGGTATCAGTCCGACCGTGTGCGTGGTGAGGCTCCGTCGGGGTGTGCATTGAAGCCGCCTGGGCGCGCTCTCCTAACAGCCCAAACTTTAGGGAAAGCGGATAGCGGGTGGTCAGGACCACCCGCTATCCGCTTTCCCTGAAGTGTGTGCGCAAGATAGCAATTTTAGGGATAGTGCATGAAACACGCCCACGGACACACCTTCAGGCGCAAATAACGGAGTCGGCATAAGGTATAGCGGGTAGCATGGGCGCAAGATACCGTTTAGGGATAGCGGAAGTTCCTAAATCCGCAATTTGCGGGTAGCGGGTAGTGGCAGCGGATAGCGGGTGGCACAAGATAGGGCCCATAGAGTCTCAAAGTCTTGGGTGATGGCAGACAAAGTAACTCTGAGTTTGTGTTTAATGTCCAGTCTGTTCCTCTGCTTTGTCTAAAGCTGGACCAGTGCTGAGAATCCACCTTCCAAAAGATAGGTAAAGCTGGTAGGCTGATTTTGATCACATGGGTGGTGAGGAATGGATAATAAGTCATCACAGCACCAGAGCTGGGGGAGGTTTTTCTCAGTGAATTTGCCTCAATGAAGACTGGGGTTTGTGTCTCTCTTTTGTCCTCAATCTAACAAAATCCATATTTGATGTAGTCCATGTCATATTTGTGTTTTGCCACAAATATTTTTTTTTTACATGGCTGTTATGAGGAATTCAGCAAGTTTGCTTGTGATTGTGTGACTCTGATCACCTCATTGAAATTGGGGATCACAGTAGACTAAGTGGGTGGTAGCAAGATGGGATTTGATGATTTATGCAAAATAGTGCCACTCTGAAAAAATGCATATTGGCCATTTGAGAGGTAGGTGAGAACGGAAAAAAGAGAGTGAGACATTCAAGAAAAAGATAAAGTAGTAAAAACACATCACTGATCTCAAACAGCTGCTGGATGTTTGGTTTCAACAGCAAGAACACACACACACACACACACACACACACACACACACACATGACAGTGTCACACAGGTATGCAAGTCCATATTCATGCACAGAAAAACACATATACACACATATGTGTACATGCAATGAGACACACAAACTCATACCCCCACACACACACCCACAGACACACAAACACACTGGTTCATCCCTGTAGACCTTCTCTCCTCCTCTTCAGTGGGGTTGACAGCCTTTAGATAAATCACTCGTCGGAGTTGCAAGCGAGTAAGCGAGTAAGCGAGCTGTTCTACCAATTATTTTAATGAGAACATAAGCTAGTCCAATTCATCTGAGCTCTGTTCAAAATACCCCCCCTCAGGGAAGACAAAATCCTGCTGTTTAAAGAGTTTTGTTGGCTCTTTTGTTTTGCTACGAGAAATCGGTCATGAAAAGAGAGCGCTTTGTTTACATGAAATGTCAGTTTTAGTGGGATGAGAACTGTTAGTGCTTTTCTTTTTCACAAAGATACATGCACATATTGATGCTGGTAGTGCTAAGATGCACAGAGGGCACAGCATGTTCACTTCCCAAGCTATTATGTAGATAAAACAAATAACAGATTTAAATGACACATATCGTCATGACTATATCATTCAGAGTTGTGTCGCTGTTGCCATGTGACAAACATGTAACTCCAGTTCTGGTGGTTTTCATGTTTTACCTTAAAAGAATAGTTCATCCATTCTGAGGGGAAAAAAAAGATGTTATTGCACTTTCTCCCAGCTGTTCTGTAGGACAGTAGTGGTGCTGTCTTCCTCTCATTGTTACTCAGGGCTGGATACTGGCTGGATGCTCCAAATGCTAACTGTTAGCCTCTGAGGAAGAAGACACAGTTTTCCTCAGTGTTTAGTGTTTATTGTGTACAGAAAAGACATTTAAAATGGAATTGTTAAAAAAGATAAAACTGCAATCAGTGCAAACTTCTTGCACAGCCACAGTTAGTCAGGTGCTGGAAGGCAGCAGGAACTTGCGACAAACTAAGACAAACAAATCCCCCGCACACTGACGCAGACTTTTACTTAATCACTTTATTTTGAGGGAACAACGCGTTTCGCCTCAGCGTCTTCAGGTTCACCTCAGGTCTGACCTGATCATTTCCAGGTGTGTTTTTTAAATGCTTGTTGGTCATCTGACCAATTTCACTCTTAAAGCCCGACTCAGGCAGAGAACACATCACATCACATCCCATGAAAAATACAAGGTATAATACAGTATACTGGAGCAACAAACAAGAAGCAACTTTATAATATGGTTACTATTTTTCTGCTTCTTGTTTGTTAAAAAAGATATTTGGTTGCATGGCTTAGACTAGAGAAGTCATAGCATGTCAGTGTGTATATTGCTGACAAACTGAGGATTTGTGTCGTAAAAATCTATGTGGAAGAAATACATAAATACAAGTATGTGTAAGTATACCGGTAAGTTTAATAAACATTGCATTCATAAAATAAAATAAAATCAGGATAAGAATATGTAGTAGATGGGCGCCCCGGTGGCTCACCGGTTAAGAGCGTGCACCATGTACCAGGGCTTAGTCCTGATCGCAGCAACCGGGGTTCGAATCCGACCTCAGGTCCTTTGCTGCATGTCATTCCCTCTCTCTCCCCTGCCCTTCTTGTCTTTCTCTACTGTGACTGTCAAATAAAGCAGACATGCCAAAAAAAATCTTTAAAAAAAAACTTTAGAGTTGCTTAAAAAAATAAGCAACTCTAAACAACTGTTTCACGTCACGTCACTGTGTGTATCACATTAGAGTATCATCTACAAAAACTCGCCAACACAGCGTTTGCTGTGTCAGCTTAGATAAATGGACGCTCTCTTTTTGGTTTTCCCTGTGGAGCACATATTCAGCGTCTTCTGCTGCAATCGAAGCAATTTGGCTTCTACTTTTTACATTATGACCTTTGAAAATGTGGCTCCGCCATGTAGAAGACAGGCTTTTCCAGCAGAAACTAGTTCAACACAGTTTTTTCTAGTAGGGACCACCTACAATCACCACTACCTGGTATTAACAAATAGTCATGTTAATATAAAATTAAACAAAGGTTTATCACAAAAAGCATACTGCACATATCTCAAATAGGAATTCAGAGTTCCTATATGCCGGTTGAACGGTGATGTGGAGGCTCTACAGCAGTTTGGGCAACTGCACATGTGCTGCTGAAACAATTCTGTCTGATCTATTGATCACTTGTTTTATTTCTGTAACGTCTTGATAGTCTGCCACAAAGTTCAATAGTTCATTAAAAATGCAGTATTTGAAAGCAGAGAGGCCTCAGCACAGTCAAAGGAGGGGATGTTGAGATTGTATAAAGTTTCTTAGTAATGTGTTGAGCTATAATGTGTAGGTAAAAGAGCTGTGATCGTTGCTTGTATCTATTTTTCAAGTGTCTGGAGAAGGAGAGTTGTATAAAGGTGATCACTCAGAATATTTTGTTTATTTGCAGTGAGTGCTCCCTCTAAGGGGACCAGTGGGAAATGCCCCCATTGCGTAACAGATCCAGCAGACCCCCTCACTGTGAGGGTCCAGCATTCAGGCCTGTAGAGTTCTCTTGGTGGACTCGCCCACCAGAATGGGGAAGGATGACTCACCAGATCACGTCATTTTTTTCCACGCCTCTGTAAACCAGTGCCACTCAACTCTCAAATGTGCATTTGTCTTTGCAATGAGGCTTCATGCTCTGCAGCCCGGCTATAACATCCATCTCCACGTACAGCATGTTTTGGAGGAAAGAAGCTCCATTGCAACAGTTATTGACTTGCTGATGATGCTGCACATAGGCCTATCTTTGAAAATGCCCTTGGTCAATAGAATTGTTATCAAGACAAAAGCCATGTTCATTTGAATGGGTAGTTGCTTATATGTAGTGTTCAGGTTATGTATTGTCATTTGCTTTATACATAGGGACACTGTTAAATTGTTACCAGTACTGAGCCTTTTTTTTTTTTTTCACCTATTCACCGATTCTTGTTTGCATGTGCTATCCCCACAGTTGCAGCAGCTTGTGTTTTTACCTTGTTAACTATAAATAGTCATATTAAAGATGGAGTTGAGGCCTGTATGTTTTGTCTTTACTTGTATTAATTCTGTGGTGCTGGGCAGTCTCGGCTGGGCTTGTTTACAACGTTGTAGGCTGTTAGAACTATCATAACTGCCAGTGTTGTCTAGCTATGCAAAGTCTGAAAGTGTGATTGTTGAATATAGTGTGTTATATTAATGTGAAACCATTTTTTAGCATTTCAGAATGATAAAGTGCAACATTTTCTTTTATAACTATAATCATATCCAACCTGAAGCTTATGTTGGTTTTGGCGTTCGAATATGATGTATTTTCATTTACACAATATATTGATATATATACTGTCTCTGTGGTAGTGTTTCTTTTAGAGACATCTGGATAGACAAAATCACATGCAAAGTGGAGCAAATGTTTCACCTTCAAAAGTGGTTTAACTCCATGATGTGGCTGCCAAAATGTGGACTGTTGCAGTTTGCAACAACACAGCAGCGATCAAATTCCAAATGAACAACAACCAAATCCATAAGGCACAAAAAGGTTTATTATACATTTGGACAGACCTCTCAACATGCAAGTACAAGAGTTAGGTACCTTTGACTGTGACCAGACAATCAACAATCACAACAACTGAGGACGTACCAATTCCAGCGGGTCATCAATCAGGAGACCTATCAGAAAGTGGACACACTGTGAAAGGCATGCAAAGTGCACAATGCACAATGCACCTTTGGTAAAAATGTGCAGCAAACCCCAGTGAATCTGTCTGACAAATTTCACAGATGTGACAACTGTGAAAGGAATACTGTAACAATCATAGAAAATCATTCAGTCAGGACAACACTGTCTCTCGTGATGCAGTGTTCAGCGACTTGAAACAGCATCAGAAAGGGGACACACTGGACAATAGAGAAATCACTGAGGAAATTCTCCTTGAAGGTTCATTGCAGTTCATTGTTTACCATCCACTGAGATGAGCAGATTGTCTGTGTTCACCAAGTGCCAACGTCAGCTGTGGCAGAGTGTGAAGATGAAGTCACTCTTTGTGCATCAATTAATGGCACTGAGGCTCAGAAAGGTTTGTCTGTAGAAAATATCCCAAGTTCCTTGACTGGTACATCCTAGAAATGGGACCTCTAAAGGATGTTTCATCAATCCTCCTCGAGTGACATATCAAAAACCTCCTAATTTTTGTAACATGTTGGGTGAGAGATAACGTGCCCCCCTCCTGCTCCCACAACCTTTCTCACTAATATTCCCCCAGGAATCTAGAGATTCGGTAATTGCCAACAATGTCAATTGCCTCAAAAAGTCTATACCTTGAACTTTCCTCACTCAGGAAAACTATTAGTGAATATTATTTAGAGAAAGGCGAAAACCTAACTGAGGGACATTGCCCTCAAAGTAGGCAGATTGTACCTCATATAATAATCTTTTAAGTTTCAAGTCTTGATTATGTTTTTGGAAGTGAATGCATGTAGCGTGAATGTAACCCTTTTATTGCTGCATGGCACTGCACTCTAGTTATTTCCTGTCTATTTCTGGATAAAGTTGTCTCCGACTGTGATATCTTTGAAATTTTCAAGTACTATTCCTTTTTTTGTAGTGCTGCTCAGCTGTAACTTCCACACGAACACACACACACACGCACCCACACGCACACACATAGAGCACATTCACAAGTTAACACATGGACATAAATACACGTGTACATGTGCAGAAACACACCTCAATCCAGTCTTCTGAGTGTCTTTGAGAGATGCAAAAGATCAAACCTGAGCAGAAGCAGGAGGCAGAAAAAAGCTGACTGTGAAATGTACAGTTCAGAAATGAAAGAATCCCTGAATATCTCTCTGCTTTCTAGCTCTCCCAGAAAAGTCTGATTCAACATCAGACAGAAACAGAGAGAGAAAGTGAGAGCAAGAGCAGAACCACAAAAGAAAGCATAGTTGAGATGATAGTGAAACATTCAGAAAAAACAAAAATAACCCCTCAAAAAAAAAAAAAAAAAAGCTCAGGGAGGAAGAGGTATGAAAGTAAGGAAATGAGAGAAAGATGAAATATCAAGGAACCAAGAGAAAACTAAGAGAGTCACAGGAGAAAAAGAGGGAAGCAGAATGCACCGTTTCCCATCCTGCCGCTCACAGCCACATAATTAAGAAGGCATCTGCAAGTGTTCTCAAGTTAATATCAAGACATTTTAATAGTGTATTACGTAATCTACGACTGCTGTGGAACCAGAGAAAAGTGAGAGAAGAGAAAGAGGAGAGCAACCCTTACCTTTCTTTCCCTCTTTCTCTCTTTTCTCTTTTAAGCTCCCTTCCTTTCTCTTATCCTCTCTTTCACTCTCCACTTCCTCTTTCCTTTTTCCTCGGCTTCATGGCGTCCTCACTTTCTTCCCCCCTCTTTTGCCCCCTCTCTCCCCTCATTGTAGTGGTCCATTAGGACTCTTATAGTGACAATGTGCAGATTCCAATGGCCTCGCAGGCTTCACGCTGAATTAACCAGTTAACCACACACACACACACACACACACACACACACACACACACACACACACAGATGTGATGCCAGCTAACGAGGGAAATACATCAGCTGCTAACAAGGAGCGGAGCATTGACAACACCTTGTAGTTTAATGATGTCTGCTAATCAGGGACGAATTCTGTGCACTAACACATACACACACACACGCACACACACACACACACTCTTACGCACACATTTATGCAAGGATGTGTGTGAGTGTGTGTTAGTGCACACAGAATCAGGTTCTGTGTGGTTATGAATTCTGTTTGATTTGTGATTGTCATTGAAGGAGGCACGTGGGTGTAACTTAAGAAGATTGGGAGTGACAGGAGGTGGTTTGGGAGAGAGAGAGGGAGGAAGGGAAAATGAAGAAAGAAAGAAATGAGGGAGCAAAAGGAGGAGAAAAGAGGGAGGGGGTGAACATACCTGTGTAAAAGAAAGACAGACCGACATAGAGATATGAGGGGTTTTTTCCTAAGCGCCATATATCTTTCTTGGAAGACTGCCTCTAAACTGTGATATGGATCCTGTCAGTGTTGGAATTTTTTAAGCCAAGGATTTAAAATTATAACCAGTGAGAGCTGTGCTTTTTTTTTTTTTCTTTTCTTTTCTTTTCCTCCAACATCTTTAGTGATAAGCTATCATATCTTTCTAGTTTTAGTGGTTCAACTATTGGCCATGATGAAACATCTATCTATCTATCTATCTATCTATCTATCTACGTATCTATCTATCTAGCTATCTATCTATAAGCATATCATTTGTAAGTGCTGTCAAAGGTAACACCTAACTTAAATTTTACAAACAAAACTTAACAAATGGATGCAATGTTGAACTTTGAGCCACTTTTGTAACCTCACATGATGTCACATGTGACATTGTGACTGAGCTACTGAATATGCATGAGAAACAAAATGAATGACGAGATGATATGTTTTCTGTCAACAAGCTTCCAGATGGATATCCGGACAGAAATGCAGTCATATGGACAAACTGCTACATCAAAATGTTGTTCTGTTCGAGCAAACCAAGTTTAAAATATCAGCTAAATGACAAGCGGTGGTGCTCGTCAAACGACACATGCTGAGTGCCAAATCTGTCAGCACAACAAAACTGAGCGATGCAGCTGCTAAATGGATTTCTATGGACTGTCAGCCTCACAGTGTTTTTGAAGACAACGTGCTGGAAAACAGACTGTGTCAGGGAGTCAAATCATATAAACCACCTTAAAGAGCAACAATTGTTTCCAAAATACATTATACAACAGTGAATGGGCATACAAGCAAATCATTTTATATATTTTAAATATGTGATTATGGAGACAAGCCATGCAAGTCAGCACTCTGTTCTCTTCCTTGGATTTCAAATAAGCTTGGCAGAGCTTCAAAACATGTTTCGGGTCATTGGATTCTCCTCCGCACAGCTTTAACCCAGAAGGGATGTCATGCGTCTGCGTAACAGAGTCCACAATATGTGAACCGTCCTCACAGCTGACTATTTCCAGCTCTGTGTTTGACTGTATGTTCTATGTGCTGTCACATTATCCTCTCATGCGGCTGTCTGCTCACATAAACGCCTCCAATTAAAAATCTAATTTAAAACTTTGCTTCATGTAGAAATCTGTAAAACTTTCAGACAGTTTGCATCAGTGAGATTTTGGTGGCCCATGTTAGACTTGCTGTGTTATTGAAGAGGTGGTTTGGACTGGGATAAAATCCACACGGCCCTCAGATAAAAATGACCAATTGCCAAACCTCGCTAAATGATATTAACATAATAACACTTTACTGTCATCCAGAAAGTGGCCAGATTTTGAACTTCTTCCCTGGCTTGCACAAAACTATAGTATAGTATAGTTTAGTATAGTATATATAGTATATAGTATATAAGACTATATAAGACCAGCTCCAGTAAGATAGCTCTTCAACACTGGAAAAAAAATTTTGCTGAGCCAATACTGATGAGCCCCAGAAACATTTTTGAACAAGTTTATATCATGACTGCTAACATTTTTAATGGATGATCAGGTGAAAACTTCAGTTTGCTTGTCAAATCCGATTCCATGCATCATTTTAGCTGTCGCAGCCCCCTTCCCATTCTTACCATAGACTATGTACATTGTACATTTGTATGTTGTAACTTTAACTATTTGAAATTATTTTGAATGGCATTTTTTTAAGTTTTGGGGAATTTCATTACATTTTTTTTGTCACATTTGTATGATAATTTTATGATAATTTAATGGGAATTGTCTAATTAAATTTTAAATATATATTTATAATAATTATACATAATTTTTCATGTATTTTTTTTTTTTGTTTTACTAATGGTTTGCTAATTTCCTAGTAATTTCTTTCACATTATTCTGGTAGCTCTTCTGTCATTTTTGGGGTTATTTTCTGATCAATTTCTTTAACTGTTTTCTAATTTCTTATAATTTCTTGGTAATTTGCTCATCACATTTTTCCCCATGTTTCTGAAAGAAAGTTTTTAAAGGGGAAGTACATAATCTATGAGTTTCATCAGCCTTTGTTAGTAGTTTCCAAAACTAACTACGGGCCAGAAGTCTCAGAAACTGGTGAGGTTGTTATTGTTGTTGGTGTAGATCAGGGATGTCAAACTCGTGCCATGGAGGGCCAAGAGGCTGCAGGTTTTCATTCCAACCAAAAACTCCACCAGGTGATTTCACTGATCACCCTACCTCCAAACAGAGAGGCGGGACTAATCAGTGAAATCACCTGGTGGAGTTGTTGGTTGGAATGAAAACCTGCAGCCTCTTGGCCCTCCATGGCACGAGTTTGACACCTGTGGTATAGATGAACAATCCCCTGATGTATTAAGGTTATTTTGTGCCACAGGGCAGTAAAAACCTCTCTTATTTCCTCATAAAGTAAGAACTCACATCACATATGTAGTGGAGAGTATTAATGTTAAAGGTTCAGGTTGTGGTTCGGAGTCAAAAAATTGTGAATGAATGATAAACCGTAATGTCTCTAGAACTGTCTTTGTACATTTGCTTCTCTTAGTGTTCACATTTCTTTGCATGACTTTCTAGGTGAATGTTTTTGTTTATGACGTGCGAGTGTGTGTGTTGTGTGTGTGAGTGTGTGTGTGTGTGTGTGTGTGTGTGTGTGTCTATGTGTTTGGGATATATCTCAGTATTGGAGCTGTGTGTTGTGTTTGAAGCTGCTATCTCTGCACTGCAGCTGGAAAGAACATGGATTGGACCATAGCTATAAATACTCTCTCAGTGACATGCGCACACATACACACATACAGACACACACACACACACACACACACACACACACACACACACACACACACACGCACACAAACACACATACACACCATAAATACACCTTGACGCCAAGCTCAAGCTCAGCCCGCTCTGCCAAACCTGATTAAACAGGAAATAAATCACTAACACACACACACACACACACACACACACACACACACACACACACAGATTCACACTTCAACACATGCACATATAGTCATGTGCATGAACATGTTCTCTCTCTCTCTCTCACACACACACACACACACACACACACACACACAGTACTAACAAGTGATAGCCTTTGCCATGACTTTGGATGTTTAGTAATTGAAACAATTTAAATACTGGCAGTTGAACTACATTTGAGATAAATTTAATTTACAGTTAACTAAATGTAAGTGCTAAATGAGGAGAGCGTTCTTCAGGAAACTTCAAGAGAATAAATTTCACCCAGGAATTGGGGAAGATTATCGTTGATGTAGCCCACAGGTTGAAGGTTCAGGAAAGCCAATCACATGTTGCACTGAAGGGACAATGTTTAACCTGAGCAATGTACAATGACAGTACAGTCCTAGATCACCAAAATTATAAGGAACCATTAGTAAGGAGGTCAAAGGTTAGAGGACACAGGACTCTGATGGCAATCAAGTGGCCCTTGAATGATCTTTTAATCAAGCACATTGACTGATGATTTATTTTGCAGTGATCCTGATCACAGAAAATGTCTCAGTGATCTAAAACATCAACAGTAAACATCATTGCCGTTTTGATATTCAGACAGGTAGAAATCCCAAAACCAATTCCTTCACCCACGATAGCCTTGATAAACCACAGTGGTGGTTCCAGCGGGAGGCTGAGTGTTGCATGAGGGTGCCAAGCGTGGCTGCTTTTCATGACTGTTTTAAGACGAAGTTAATGTAAGGAATTATCTTCTTTGGTGCATCTTCATAACTGCAAGTTAGTATATGAAATAACAATATTCATTCTTTCATTTGCCAAACCACTTATCCTCGTAAGGGTTGCGGGGGGTGCTGGAGCCTATCCCTGCACTCATTGGGCGGAGGGCAGGGGGACACTCTGGACAGGTTGCCAGTCCACATTCACCTGACCTGCATGTCTTTGGACTGTGGAAGGAAACCAGAGCTCCCAGCAAAAACCCATGCAGACACAGGGAGAAGATGCAAACTCCACTCAGAAAGGACCCAGGTTGGCCAACCAGGAATCAAACCCAGGACCCACTTGCTGTGAGATGACAGCACTAACCACTGTGCCACCATGCTGCCTGTAATAATAATAAGAAGAAGAGGATGAAGAAGAAGAAGAAGAAATTTTATATGCCACTTGATGGTAACTATGATTATTCTTAACCATGTTACTTCCAAGATTTACTATGGCACTTGATGGTCTCTCTTCATTAATGGTGATACTGTATTTTTTAAAAGGTGTTTTATGGTAACATTGTTATTGGTAGTAATACTACAGAAAAACTGTGGTTAAACGATAGGGTTTACTTTATGCCAAAAAATAATCGTTACCACAATTTTCACAGAAAACCATTGGTAATTAAAGCTAAACTAAGTGTAAATAGTGTTAATTAAGTGTAAATAGAATGCTGTTGCTCTGCACCTTGGCAGAAGCTGATGATGAGCCAAAATTTTGGAAGTGGAACATGGACCCTGCAGATCCAGTTGGGTAGCTGGGGCAGCTCATGTCATCCCTGAAAATTGATTGGTCACCCCAGCTGTCCTGCTGTGGGTGCTTTGGTTGACAGATCAGAATATAATGCAGAACAAAAGATTATACTTTAGGAAGTGGCACAACTCAACAACACACTCCCTCTTGCTGTTATTGTGTTATCATTATCACAATTGCACTCTCCAACTACCACGTAGGAAAGGTTGTCAGTGTAGGAAATTGCTTATGGTGAAGCAAAAAAAAAAAAAAAAAGGGGCATGTCGAGGGGGAAGAGGGTAAATTATGCTAATAACATCTAATAATTCTCAGAATATACTGAACATCACAGATGGGTGATACAGAGTAACAGTATCTGAGCATGGAATTTCCCTCAAGAGAAAAGTGTTGAGAAAAGATAAAAGTTAAGGAGCGAGGAAGAAAGGAAGTTATTTTTATTGAGCAAATTAGAGTGAGTTGAAGAAGATGTGTAACTTTTCAGTGGTCAATTAGAGCATCAAACATATAGCACTCTCCAAAAAAAAAAAAAAAAATCAGGCTGTGGTACTGGGTCTGAGGCCCCATAATTATCTTGAAAAAGAAAATCACACATCTTACAAAAATAACTCTTTCGAATCTTTCCTTTGACTACATTTCTCCAGTGTCTTGAGAAACGCAGGGTGACCAAAATGTTTATTTTTGTGATTGTGGGACCATTTTGATTTTCTTCTCTAGTGGTCACATATTCAAATCAGAGTGTAATAGTGTCAGGGAGGAAGAGGCAATAATTACAATTTGATTTGGTTTCTCCAACATAGTGGCATGACCGTTATCACTACAATTTAAAAGTTTGTGACAAACTTCATCACTCATACACCAACTTGTTTCAATTAGGTCTCTATTGTGTTATGGGGAGCATGTACCTTTAAATCAACACATTGTTTACTGGTGGGATTGTCTTAACCTCATTAGCCAGTGACTGACTGATTAGCACAAGGCTCCTGGGTGCAGAGAAACAACAATTACTGATCATTATCACCTTTTATTTAGATAATGAAGCATCCAGGGCTTTGTATTGGCAAACAAAAGGTCAGGAATTAGCAGGGAGAAGCGTGTGTGTGTTAGTGTTTGTGTATGTGTGTATGTCTGGGATTGTGTTGTGTGTGAATTCATTTGTTTGTGTGCGCATTGGAGTGGATATTTGCATCTGTGATTTCATGGGCAAACATACAGTATGGTATGCATGCATGTTTGTATGGGGGGTGTTTTTGGATGTTTGTGTGCGTGTGGACAAAAAAAAAAAAAAAAAACACAGTTGTCAGATGTGTTTCTGTGTGTTTCTGCATAGATGCACACCTTGCCATCTCTCCCTCTGGTCTCCCTGTTGCTTGAACGTATTGGAAAAAACAGCAATGATCTATACTGATTGTACACAAACAAAAACCCAAGGTGAGTTTATCTCCAGTCAGTTAAACATAAGAGAAATAATTAAACCCATCTGCATTAAGTAATCTTTATTTAAAGAAAAGGTAAAGCATAACCATTGATTAAACTTCTCCTTTGGCAGAACATGGCAACAGCGCATGCACAGCTGTGCACTGAAGGCATGAATGAACAATGTGGGATGAAAGCACTGTTCGACCATATTATATCTGGGTTGGTTGCTGCTACATATAGTTACTTTCATCAGCTAGCTATGTGTTACGAACGCAACAACAAACATTTTGCTCAAACATTTTGCTCAAATGGGCAAAAGGTCAACACATTTTAGACCAATCACAGACCCAATGGGTGTATCTTGCCCAGAACTCTGGGGTGATCCATAATAACAAACCCTTGTTAGGGGGGAAGGCCTTGAGACTGATGTTGCAATGTAATTTATGGCTTCTTGACATTCTACTGAACTCTTGCTTATGTCTATAGTCCCCTACAGACATTCTGTTAAATGTCTGCAGGAGGCTAGTCAAAGAAAGTGTTAACAGTAACTTTTACACTGGTAAGTTCCCAGATGGAAATTTGCAGCAGTGTTGTGTAGTATGTGAATGCAGAACTCTTTTTTAACAAGCAATGACAAAATCTTTCCTCATTCATGCAACTTCAGATGCCAGAGGCTGGCTAAGCTGTCAATTTACAACTAAGTGATGAAGGCAAGGGTTGGGATTGTCAAAGAAACTGGCTGAACAGAATATGAACGAACCGCTGACTAATTTGTGCTAATGAACTGTTTGCAATCAGTGCCAGTACAGCGGTGCACTGTGACTCACAAAGGAGTAACATGTAATAATTAGGCGAGGTATGATACCTCCAACTGTAATGCTTGGAACTGGAAAAACTGGAATGTTTCCACAAATTGTCAAATGATGCTAAATTAGGACTGAAGTGAAGTGGACATGCTGCTTGAATGCTGATGAGCTTGCAGGGCTTACTGAATCAGCGAAATAAACAATAGACCCTGAATGGAAGTGGAACCAACCACATCACCCCACCATTGATTGAAACCTTTGTAATGAAGGGAAAAAATTTAATCTACAAACTGATTTCATAATGACTATTACTAATGTGTGGAACTCATCAAGATCTACTGTACTTAGCAACCTTTCATAGACTAATGACAGAAGAACTCATAAACAAATGTGCAGTTTCAAAACACAACTAGTATTAATCAGCTATTTACCGTTTTCGTAGTCTTTTCTTTAAACAGTTAAAACAAGCCGAGGTCAGTTAATGCCAGCTTTAAATGGAATGGGAAGTGAATATGAATGAGAGTCATTACACTTTTAAAGTATCCCTTTAACAGAGTTATGATGACAAGGTCAGCACATGCTATGCTAACATAACAGACACCTCCAAGCTGCCTTGATTTTCCATTTAGCAAACTGCAACATTTAAAGCTGTTGAACTGAGTCAAATGCATGGCCTGAGAGCAGCATTTCAAGAGGTTATCAGGTCACCAAAGCTGACAGGGTGCATGATCTGGGTACCATGAATGTGCTCACCAAATTTAAAGGCAGTCTGCCCCGTGGATTTCAGTATGCTGAGATGGACTGAAGTGAATCAACATAGCAATGCTTAAAGGACCACACCAGAGATTTTGAGCGTTTGGCCCACTGACCACAACTTACCCACATTTTACATTGCAAATCAGGCAGGGGTACTGAAGATTTCACAAGATATAATCAAAATGCCTGCATTTTCAAATTTGAGATTTAGTTTCAAACACGCACCATATTATGTTCTGCTTCTGTGGATAACAAAGTCATCACCATTCAGTGTTTCCCCTAGGATTCTAGCTTTGGTGAGGGGGATGCACGTGTGCAAAGCATGCCCCCGAAAAATTTTGGGGGTACACAAACATTTTGGAGGGTGGGGACAATATTAATAAGTTGCTCAATATTCTTCAGATTTGTACTGATTGACTCATCTATATTAATAGAAAATTGAACAAACTAAGGAGTCGTATTTATCAATTATTATTATGACTCAGGCTGTCGTACCGTGCGTTTAAAAAACGCTGACATTTTCGCCTGTTTTTCAGACGGCTGGAGCCGACGTGACATAAATTATTTATTTCACTTATGGGGGTACAAGTGTGATTCTCTGTTCTCCTCCTCTCTCTGTCTGCGTGTGGATGGGTGCGCAGGTGTGTGACTGTTGTGTGATTTTTCCTACAAGCAACAGTGCTGTTGCTTGTAGGAAAACTAATGTGGACGACTTTATCACAGTGATGGAATACTGGTGTGAAGAAAGTTTGAAGTCTCTGCAAGTTCATTTTCATATTTCATATTCAAAGTGGATTGACTGGAAACAGTGGCTGGATGAAAGGTAAGAAGAATGATACTGGAGTTAAAATAGCAGAAACATGAGGTGTATACATTTTGTAGTACACACTTTAGTAGAATTATTTATTTAAGTAGTTATCATTATCTGTTTTTTTTTTTTTATTTGACTGCTGGTCAAACCCATGGAAGCCTAATTATTTTATAAGCAAAGCAGCATTAGGACAAACAAAACAGCAGAGAAAATATTAAGAGCAAGTAAAATAAATAAATAAAACAAAAGAGCAGTGCATATTTGTAAAAATGACTCTGGCAAACTGGCTTCAAATGCTCCCTCTAACAGTTTAAGAATAGAAACATGTCTCCAATGTCAGGTTTAGTGTTTCAGTAATGGGGCTTCACTTTTGTTTCAGCGTGCTATTGATTGGGCCTTTAGCGGCTGCTCGCTGCTGTTGTTGTGGTGAATCACAGTGTTTGAGTGCGATAAGGAAACAGCAGCAGCTGAATGCTAACAGGCCGACTGAAGATGGGGGTAATTACTGTTTGGCCTTCGCCTCGCAAAGATATCTGTTAGCATGACACGCATGATTGTTTTCTGCTTGTGTGTGTGTGTGTGTGTGTTTGAAGTTTGAGTTTCTGGGTGTAGACTGTGTATGTACCCCTGTATGTGTCCTCTTCTGGGACAGACCATCTTTGTGAATGTGCGTGTTTGCCTGTGAATACATGGTGCTTGTGTATGTATGCTCACGACCATGTATGCTCAGTTATGCCTGTGTTTGTGTTTGTGTGTGTGTGTGTGTTTGCGAAGGAGACCTCTTTTGAGAGTTTGCGTGCTCTACTGAATTCAAGTATACAGTTAGTTATTGAGGAAAACAACTCAAGCTTAGTGCACATGGTCGGTAAGAATATACACTGTATAATTGTGTGTGTGTGTGTGTGTGTGTGTGTGTGTGCATGTGTGCATCTTACCTTTCTCTCTCTCACACATCTCTCTTTCTCTGCCCCCAGCATACACACTCATTTCTCTTTCCATTAAGACACACACCAAGTTATGGTGCATGGAGCAGATCTCTGCTGTTGTGTGCCAACATTTAAATTAATCTCTGCATTCGGTGCTGTGCAGACATTCATCCAGTTGTCAGCATTCAATTGCTCTATCCTTGGAGAGAGAGGAGGAAATAAAATCAGAGTACACTTCATCTTGGTGTACTGAACCGCAATTTGAAATATACTTGTGATCAATGCACTCATTTGAACACACAAATTTTGCACTTTGTTTAATAAAGGTGCATTTTATTAACATAGTTCTGTTTAAGTTGGACCAGTAAGTTTTCACAGTATAAGGTCGCACTCACATTAGGTCCATTTGGCCCGTATCTAAAGCCAAAATTCCTCCCTCCCCAGTCCCCGGCTGGCCTGCACTCACATTACCTAAAGCCCAAACGCGCCCAAGCACGATTGCCCCTGGTATGTACGTCATCACATTGAAATACGATACAAGCATGGCCCGACGTCATCATAAATCGATGTAGTTCAGATACATTCATCATGTCTTCCTTTTAACTAAAAGACGTTTTTGTTCCTTTTAATCAAACATGGGATGTTTATTTACCTTGACAGTTTCGGAGCCGGGGTGGTGCTGCAGCTGGTGCCGGCGCACCAGGTCTGCCGGATCTCCGCGCACACAGACTGCTGTACTTTCATTATAAACCAACTTTTGTTTATACGCGGTTGCAGCAGCACAACGGACAATGGCACAGACAACATGGTTGATTATTGGTTGCGCAACGTGGCCATTCGCCGGTAATCGCGCTGCGCGCTTTAAACAATTTTGCAGAGGCAGGAGGAAAGTTGCATGATTTATGTCCGCGCGCTGTGTGCGTGACCGTGCATGTGCTCGTGTATGCGCCCGTACCGCGCTGAAGCACACCCCTTCCAACCATGCCAGAGCGGGAGAAGTGTGCTGTATTCAAGCACGGAAGCGAGTGATCACACCGGTCAAATAATCCGGATTTTAGGGACAAACGTGCTTCGGCGTGGAACAAACTTGCCAATGTGAGTCGGCCCTAACTGCTTCAGTAGTTAATGATGGTTCATCAGGCTAAACATGGAAAATTACTGGTATGGTCCTTAAAGGTCTATTCACACCAAGCCTGATGTGAATAAGCAATAAAAAATCATAAAATATTGTCAAAAGGATTTTTTTGCAACAGCTCCACAGCCGTCTTGAATGCCGGTTCTAGACATGTGACACAAAAGCTACTCTGATTGGTCAGTGAATTTTCTTTGGGTGTCTATCAGACAAACAACCAAAAAACAAAAAAGCACCCAACCTTGTCATTTATTGATGGATTGATTGATTTACCTAAATTGTCTTTGCTTATTTTTTTTCCTTACATTGAGGGGAGTCCCTTGTATAAACACAGGGCTTCTTGACCTCCCCTGATCCATTGTTTATTTTTTCATTATGTAGATTTTATGCAGGCATATGTATATAAATAAATAAATCATGGATCGTCACTCAGATATTTTGGACTTAAGAGTGAAAGAGTTCATAGACATGCATTTTTTTTGTTTCTTTTTTTTTCTCATGTTGTGGAGGAGTTTTTGTGCTGAAAAATCTCTATTTGAATAGACCTTTAGGCATCACCTGCCAGCAGGGCAATAATGTACATACTTTACACCAAGTTATGGTGCATGGAGCAGATCTCTGCTGTTGTGTGCCAGCATTTAAATTAAGCTCCACATTCGGTGCTGTGCAGACATTCATCCAGTTGTCAGCATTCAATTGCTCTATCCTTGGAGAGAGAGGAGGAAATAAAATCAAAGTACACTTTGTGTTAGTGTACTGTACTGCAATTTGAAATATACTTGTGATTAATGGATTCATTTGATTGCACTAATTTTGCTCTTAGTTGAATAAATTTGCCCTTTATTCCCATAGTTCTGTTGAAGTTGGACCAATTAAGTTTTCACAGTAGAGATGGATGTTTAAATTTTGTTTTTGTGAAAACAATATAATGCAAGATGCACCTGACTTTATTCCCTTTATTTACATAATTGTTGGATGCTTCAGTCATTTCCAAGGTGATGTTGATTCAGATTTCAAGTATGCCTTCTTCTTTAAGTCTTCATTCCAGACTTTCAAAATTTCTGGCTGAACCATTAATATAAGTTGAAGATAGTTACACTCATTTGTCAGGACAGGCATGTGGTGACGTTCTTCTCCATCCAAGGACCAACACCTTCAAATCCACAGCATGCTAAAGAGCCACATGGAACTGGAATAAGTTACCAGTTAGAGTGTAGATACCTGACCTGAACCTGTCGAGTCCCGATTGGCTGGGTTTGGACAAATATTTAGAAATTATGCTTGGATTCAGGTCGGGTTTGGTCATGTCGACGTTATTTCCTGTCTGTTCTGGGCAACTTCCTTTGTAGTGCTGGAGTTTATATGACGACACTGAAGGCAACATGCAGGCTATTTCAGGCAGAAAATGTGACCTAGCAGTGGAGAACAAGCAAAATCTGTGGCTCGGGTCAGGTTCAGACAAAAATACGCGGCCCCATCCGCACTCTATTACAAGTACTCAATAGGCCATGTTTAGTTTTAAACGTGTTAAAGAATCAACTGATGAAAATGGCTGTGAGATCACCTTGATCTTAAGTGACTAGTGGACATGCAATTAGAGCTTGAATTGTAATACAGTATACAGCATGCTTTAATGTATTTCTGAATAGTGGTAGGATTATTTTGTATTTTTTTTTTAATTTAATATATATTTGTATTTTTACATATCCGTGACTGTTGATGGTTGATGGTTTATGTTAGGACCCCAATGCAAACAAAACAAACAACATGAAAAAAAAAATATTAAAATTAGAAATTATTAAAAAAGCTTCATAATTAATTTTGAACCCAAAGTTATAATTTGTAGTCTATTGAAAACCTTAAACTTGTGATCTTTTGAAGACACACACACACACACACACACACACACACACACACACACACACACTGTCCCCATGCTGATCCATTGTTTTAATTTCCCACTATTGGTAGCAGTGCTGTAGTTAAGACAAACTCAGACCTTTGTGCTGTTGTTGTGTGTTCTTATTGGCTGTTGCTTCTATTGAAGACTCTCTCTCTCTCTCTCTCTCTCTCTCTCTCTCTCTCTCTCTCTCTCTCTATCTCTCTCTCTCTGACCTCACTTTCACTAGGCTATCTTACTCTCTCTCTTTCAAACACACAAACACACCTCCCCATGCTAATCCATTGTTTTAATTGCTCCTCCAGGGTAGCAGAGCTTTAACCTTAATGTCATGTTGTAACAAACTGCAAGCTTCATTCTGCTGCTTATTGTCATTATAATAATTGGTAGGAAAACTCCTCCTCACTCTCCTGAAACACTTTGCCTGGCTCTCTCAAAGCTGTGTAGAGGTACAAAAGAATAAAACTCTTTTCCCCCCAACATTACATACATACATCTTTGTCATTCAATATCTGTATAATCTAAAGGATCCAGACAGTCCAAATATTAACAGCATGTCAACAAAGGCCTTGAGTTATCTACTCTCATTTAAAAAGTGCAATATTCTGTTTGAATATTGTGATATCAATCTTGTAAGAGCATAAGTTATGTTTTTCATCTCATAATAACAAGGAAACTTAGACCCAAAGTTTCTGAGTGCAGGAACGTCAGAATGAGAGGAACGTGAATGAAATATCAGTGGTAAAGCAGAAATTGATTATTGGTCAAGTGTTGGGTTGCATAATTACCTGGGGGTGATCATTAGCTGCTCTGTGCTCCCCTGGGCTGCTAATCCACAATAATGTATTTCTATCTCTTAATTCACTTCTCTAGTGCAGCTGCAACAGCCTCCAAATAACAATTTTAGCACATAAACAGACACTAACAAAACAGAATATCCCATCATAAAAAGTTCCAATACCCATTTTGTTCTTGTAATAACAATTATTTGTGAAAGTACTATCAGGTTATTTCTTCCTGCCACAAAGTTAAAATGCAAAAGTTTTCTGCAGATGATACCTGCCGGATCTATTTTACAATTCAAATAGCAAAAAATAAGAGAAGAGCCATTAATTTTTTATTTATTTATTTGTTTTTATTTTCATTGGCATAATCTGTCTTGAGTGTGTTCAGTTATGTGCTTAAATTGTTATTTTGGCATTGGTTTTGCTGCACTATCTAAGTGAACTGAGCAATAGAAATTCAGTATTGATTAGCAGCCCAGGGGAGCACAGAGCAGGTAATTTCACCACCATATAATGCCCAGGTAAGTGTACAGCCCAACACCCAACCCAAGTTCAATTTTGCTTTAAAAAAAAATAATAAAGAAGCTATTCCTTCCCTATGTTAGTATCTGCAGGCATTTCTGCAGATGCTAAACCAATGTAGGAGCAACCCCCAACCCTCACCCACATTAGAATAATGAGCCCATCGCCCATGGCCATGCCTTATTTTGTTTGCAGAGCTCATAGTCTGTGTTTTAACTTATGATCTGTACGTATTGATCACTGTGTGTGCAACCTGACCGAGCTTGAGCAGCTGGCTACACAGTTGACGCTGTTTGTTAGGTGGAAAGCTATATGCAAGCTAATTAAAGGCTGGGTAATATGTTGGATAATAACACCCACATACTAGAACTTAATCAGTGATTTCAGAAACAAACAACACATGAGAGAGCTCCACTACACAAAGATTCTCAACTTTAGGAAAACACAGAAAAAGTGACACCTACGCAGACAAAGTTGTTGTTGGTGAAAAAGTGAAACTGTGGATGCTGTTTTGGCACAAAATGAATTCTGACTGAATGTGACCGCTTTTGCATTAGATCTTCTTTGCATAGGTTAATTGTGCTAATAGCTTTTAAAGTGTACTAACTACAATATTACTTAATGTTTTTCATATTCTCTCTCATGTTGCTGTTACGTTAACTGCCTAATTGTCAAAACCACTCGCCCCGATGTTTTGTAGCTGGCTGCTGTTATTCCATGACATATTGCCTTTTTTCACAGCAGTCATTTAGACATGAAACAGCAGTCAAACACAGGTGTAAGTAATGATACTAAGGTTCTGTTCCATTTAGGTCTATGGACCAGAAAGTTTAATGTGTATACAGCATGCATATACGACACTCCTATATACAAGAAGATTACACATAGATTTGAAACATAGCTAAGACAAGAACAGCCTACCTTTATTTCCCATTGTAATAAAATCAAAGCTTCTCCACATATGACTCACTCATTTATAATGAAGGAACATTTTTATATAACATGTAAGGCAACTCTGGTGATGTTTCTATTTTCTATTTTTCTTCAATTAAGCCCAGTGATTTGTTGCAGACCCTGGAGCTAGCAGTGTCGAAATACAGCTCCAATAAAGATGCTGAGGTGTATGTCAATCACCTTTGATTTGACAGCTGCTTCTCAGTCTAGAGCCAAGTATAACTGATGAAGGATGGCTTCTTTGAAATGGTCAACCAAGACCAAAAGTGTGTGTGTCATGTGCGTCACTTGTCAGTGTTGGCATCATGTTGTCATACCTGAAGACAAGACTAGTCTAACATTACATAATAGTATACATTATAATTTAAAATTAAGGATGAATTCCAATGGAGCAAAGGCATTTTTTATCGCCTTCCTACACAAGATTGCAGGATACATATGGCTGGGAATGATACCGATGCCATCTTTCCCATTCTTGGAAAACCACTGGATGAAGGCTGCATGTCTTGGCTGTATTCAAAGGATCCTTCCCAACTGAACAGCCACTGATGACACAGAGGCTGAGAAATGTCGCCTACCTCGGATGCAATTACTTGGTACATTGGAGAGGTAGCGCATGTCAGTGTGGTAAAAGTAGACAAGTGAAGGACTATGTACATCTGTTTGGTTCAGTTACGTTTTTTGTTTTTTGCTGGACCATGCTGAATTTAGGGCCCTGGATCAGGGCTAGCTCTCTACATGGCTCACCTGTGGTCCAAATGGAGTACAGAGGAGAGATGTCAGGTGATGAAGACAAGATAAAGAAGGGTTTTTAAGCCCCAGGATAACTGAGATGTGAGTTGTGCACAAAAGGGGAGCAACTCAATATGAGAAAAGCATTGGTAATGTTTTGTACACTGACTGTAAGTCTCCAGTGAGTTTATTGGGCCAAGGTGCAGAGCAGAGTTTGGTTATGTGTTTACTCTGAAAATCTCATCTCCTCTGAATCAATACTCCATTTACCACTGCCTCACAAGACTTGAGACAGGTAAAGAGTACTTTGCTTCTCTCTCCTGGCTCCCTTCCCTCCTCTCACTTCTTCCTTTATGTCCCATTCCCTTACATTGTACACTGTATGCATAAAAAGTGGTCACAACGTTGTGAAGTGCAATTTCTTTTATGTTGGAATTACTGTCTGTGGCAGCCCAGATGAAAGCCGACCCAGTGATCATCCATGTCCATGTGCAAGCACAATGGATCTCAAACTAGATACGTCTCCAAGACAAAGAAAACTGATGTTCTCATCTGCCAAACTCTTTAAAGGTTGTATCTCTCAATGCAAAATAGTTATGAAGAGATGTGATAACCCACTGACATACAATGACCAAACATACTTTTCAGAGACATTTTTCTCCTCTCTGCTCCAATCTCTTTCCAGCTCTTTCTTCCTGTCTCCTCTCCTCCCTTCTTGTTTCATTTCCTCTCCTCACGTTTTCTTTCCTGCTCTCCTCTTCCTTTTTTTCTCCGTCCCATCTTCCACCTGCTTTCTTTTATCTTTGCCACTCCGTCTGTATCCCCTCCTCCTCTCATTAATTCTTTCATCTTTTGTCATCTCCAATTTCTTGTGCCTTCCTCTTGACCCTTTGCTCCTCTCCTCTCCCTCCATTTTCTGTCTTTTTTGCTCTCCTCCCTGCTCCTTCCATCCTCTACTCTCCTAAAACCAATTTCCCCATGGGTCATGTGGGGTCTTTCAATGTTTTTTGTTTATGCGCGTCAAGCAGCAGTTGTATTAAACACTTAGCCCTTTTCCTCTCCTGAGCCGAGACAATTTATCCATCGCTCAGGGCAAGAGGAGCAAAATGGCTAAATCACATTGTGCCATTAATTTAATTAGCTTGTAATTGACATTTTAAATGCCTCACATTTAAATTAGCTGGCCTAGCATTGCAGTTGAAGTCACTGCCGCTGAGGAATTGATTAAATCTCAGCTAAGCAGTGGGGAAAAAAAAGAAGACGGGGACAGAAAGAGTGAGTAAGAGAGGCACACAGAAAGAGAGAGGAAGAAAGTGAAGAAGAGAGATCATGAGGAAGATGGACAAAGACAGAGAGTGAGGGAAAACAGTAGAGCTGCAGCTATCAAGTATTTTAATAATCGAGTATTTGACCAAAAATTCTATCGAGTAATCGGATAAAATGCGTTTTTGCCAAGATAAATGCAATTATGAATATACAAGAGAAAACAAGACATTTAACTTCATAATGAATGACCAATTTATTTATTTTTTCAAAACATTGAACATTTATCTATCAAAATGCACATTGTGCATAGCAGCATGTATTGCACTAAAGGACATAATACATAATACAGTAGGTTCGTGGCTGTGCATTTATAAACTAAATGCAAGTGTGTCCATTGTGTGTGCGCGCATGTGTGTGTGTGTGCGTGCGCGTGTGTGTGTGTGTGTCACGGACATGTCTTGGCATGGCTGTTTGGAGGCACAGCGCGAGTCGCAGACTCGCTCACTTATACATACAGCTATAACTAAACCAATAACTTTAAAATGAACAGCACAACATCACATTGGAAATTAATATAACAGCAGTGGCCGTAATCGGATGTCTGTAGCAATGCGACAAATCTATCTCCACGTGTGGCATGCCACGCGGTTTTTGGAATGAAATACCGTATTCATCTGAATATAAGACAATATTTTTTTCCATTGAAAATGCCCTGAAAAAACGCCTTCGTCTAATATTGGGGGTCTAAGCAAATACACATGTATTGTGCTTGCATAAACCGGTAGGTAGGCTCGCCTGATGCCGCGATTAACGGCGAATGGCCACATTGCGCAGTCAATAATCAACCATGTTTCATTGTCCGTTGTGCTGCTGCAGCTGCGTATGAACAAAAGTTAATTTATAATGAAAGGTATATATGGCAGTATGTGTGCGCCGCTCACCTGTCAGATCCGGCAGACCTGACTGGGTGGGCGCGGCACCGGTCGGCATCAGGCGAGCCGGCCGTGGTACCGGCTTTTTATATGACAAAATCTTATTTGAATAAAAAAGCCACCGGCCAGCTTGCTTGATGCCGGCCGGTGGCTTTTTTATTCAAACAAGATTTTGTCTATATAAAAAGCATGTTTACAAAAAAGGGTCTTGAAAAGTGCGGGTCAATACGGTAGTTCGTTTTAATATTTACCTGGTCTCCGACCCCGATCCCGGGTGTCTTCGGTGGAGGTGTTGGAGCATCGATGAAGTGCTATTGTGGTACATCAGGGCCATCTTACAGTGAACGCAGGTCACTGTATTCATCTTGGTGTTGAGATCAAAATGCTCCCATACTTTGGACATTTTCTGCCTTTTTCTTACACATTTCTCTTCGCTTTCCTCATCCCCATTTCGGTTCCCTTCTGACATTTTGCCGCTACTTCTCAAAACACACCCGCCGAAATTTCGACCAAAAGTCGACTAATCGGGGGGCAGCAGGAATAAAAAAAAAAAAAAAAAAAAAAAATTACTATTTTTAGATTAATTAACTGGACAGTAGCCTTCTCCGCCTAAATGAATTATAAATAAACATAAACAACAAGTATTGTAAGCACTGAATGATCATACTTGCCAACTCTCCCGATTCACGCGGGAGACTCCCGATTTTTAACCCTATCCCCCACAATGCTCCCGGTCAGTAATTTCTCCCGCTAATCTCCTGATTTTACAGTGAAGGAAACAAGTCAGATTGTGGGGGGTATTTGTCGCAGTATCTGGCCATAACTGCCAACACTCCCGTTTTCCCCAGGTTTCTCATCTCCTGCCGCCCTCCCGTTTTGTCTTTTCTCCCGGGAATCTCCTGTAATTTACAAGCCCCAATTTTGTTTGTTAATAATAATGAGAAACGCACAATAACAAAGGTTTTATTTTGAAAGCTGAGACTGAAAGCCGCCGCAGCTCCGTTAGTTTAACAGAAGCTGAAACACACAGCGAAATGTTTAACTGTAAATAAAAGTGCACATTTTCCAGCCTGTGTCATAAAATGCCGAGTTTACTGACTAATTATTAAAAACCTGGATGTGTTGTAAATCTTAACCGGCTCGGCAGGCACTAATATCCCCGCACATCTTTTGCTGCTCCCCACCACAAAAATCTCCCGGATTTTACTACTCAAATGTTTGCAGGTTTGTGAATGGCACACTGGAGTCAGTCGGCTCTGACAGCGTTGCATCACGTGCACCTACGCAATATCATAGCCTATGATTTCTGTTTATGTCAAGCTGCCGTCATCACGGGTGTGTGCGCCTGCAGTTATAAAACGATTAGAATAAAACTTTGAAATATGCCAATTCTGATATGTTTATACTCAAAACTGACGGAGCAACCTAACACAGACATGTTAGGTGATATGCCATGTTGGTTGTTGAGCTGTGATACACAAACTGTTGTTTGCAAAGTTTGCATTCGACTTTTTTTCCATCTATTTTGGTAAAATGCTGCCACACTGACGACGTCTTTGACATGGTTGGGCTAATCCAAAATTGTGAAAACAAGGGGGGTGTTCTGAAGACAGACTGTTACCTGTGAAACCGTTTGTTCTTAAAACACCCCCATTAGCACTTAGTGCTTTACTCCTGATAAAATTAACACAGCAAATAATCGACCAATCAGATTTTGGTCGACCAAGAACGTATCGACCAATAAATCGACCAGTCGACTAACAGACTACAGCCCTAGTTATTGACTCAGCTAACATGGGAAATGCAGACTACTCTCTAGACAAATGCTGGTAAACCCTTTCAAGTGTAAAGTAGGCCTTATACGTTACAACATTTTCATGTAAATGAATGTCGATTTTGTCACTCTCTGTTTCTGACTGATATAACTCACTGCTGATTTAACCTGAAGAGTACTTTACCCAAATGCATATTTTTTGTATCAAGTCCTCACCTTGTGTTGCCTTCATCCTCAGATGGAGAAACTTCTGCTCACAAGTAGTGTTACACAGTGTATCGATACTAGAGAAGTACTCAATACTCTGTTGTATCATGGTACATGTTCATGTTTTCATGTCCACGTTCTGTGACAAAATCTTTAGTTTATTTTTTGAACATGGCTATAAAGCTCAGCAGCAGAGCAGCTGCAACAGAATCATTTTGTTCATGTTAAACCATGTTCTATAGCTATATAGCTCAGCAGGTCTGGCAAAACATTTTATTTATTTTATTTTTTTTATGGTTAAACAGTTGCAGATAAACACTGAGAGATCAGTACACCTGACATTGTAAAATATATTTTGAAATTAATAATAAAAAAGCAAAACATTTAAAGTTCCATGTTCTGTCATCTATTATTCCATTACTTTTCCTACGTTTTAAATTTTCGCCGTGGTATCGTTTCAGTATCGGTATCGAGATATTTTAGGAAATCATAATTTTGGTATTGTGACAACACCACAAGCCTTCATGGTAAACTTGTGAGCATAAAAACGCCAGCCATCGCTGATCCAACAGAAAAAAATGGGTCTGTAACTATACTATTTTACATCAGCAAAACAGTATCAAACGTTTCATTTAAAAAGCTGACACTTAGCGTGCCCCGGTCGCTCACCATGTAGAGCACGCACCGTGTAATACCAAGGCTAAGCTGCAGCGGCCTGGGTTCAAATCTGGTCCAGACCCTGTGCTGCATGCCGTCCTCTCTCTCTGCCCTGCCTTTCCTGTCTCTCTCCCCTTTCACTGTCTAATAAAGCAGAACTGTCCCCAAAAGTGTAAAAGAATACAGAGACACATTTATTTGTCCACTGAGGGCAAATGACTCACTAACTAGACTTAATGACAATAGCTGGCCCTGTTTTGCAATTTCTGCGTTCTTCAGTAGTGACAGTTTAATATAATGCCAATGACAATAATGTTTATAGCGTGACACAGTCAGGAGAGACTATTTTTCTGGTGGACATTTTCTGTTTCACTTAGTTTAACAATTTGAAAAACATGATTTTGACAAAAGCATGTTCACTATGATGGATTACCTCATTCAAATGAATGGCAGTACAGAAGGTGGGTAAGTGATTGACATCTCAAACTGCACAAGACAGAATTTGTGTCTGTATGGCTGATAAAATATCAAATGTTGTGAACACACTCCAAGATCCACCAGGCACTGGTTAGTAAACATCTTTCCAGCCACTTCCCACTTCGATACTGTGAATCACAAAGGAGAAATGCTTCAAAAATTGTAAAAAGAGGACAAAAATGATAAAAGATCCCCCGCTCACATCGACACCTGCTCTGAATATGTTTAATATCCAAGCCCAAAGGGAGGAAGCCATTGATTTTCGCTATTGACTGAATTAATATGATTATCGTGGTTCGCCTCAACATCGCTGGTGAGGGAGATTGTGAGTTGTGAATTAATATGATTTGGCTCTTGCCAGGGTCTGTATGTGTGTGCATGACAGTGCAAGAGAGAGAGGCTCCTCCAATGTGTGTGTGCATGTGCTATGAAGAGCATAGAACTTTATGACTAGCCATGTCAGCACTTTTCATCTATTTTTAAAGGAGCCCTTCACGCACACACACTCACACACACGCACACACACACACACACACACACACACACACACACACACACACACACACACATACAAAGGCAGGTGTCAGGCTGGTGTCTGATCTCTCCTTCGTGGTCTTAGTATTCTTTCAGCTGCACTTTTTCAAAGGAAAGTCCGTCACTACTTCAAATGTTTGATCTGCCTGCTGTCATCAGTAGTCACTGGACACAGAGAGAGGCGGGGAACACGGGTAGGTGGGAAAGGGAAAAAGGGTCAGGTGGAGGTTCATCTTTATCTATATATCTGCAGATTTGCGATGGATGCATATTGTACGTTAATCTGTACTGACCTAAGACTGATCGTGTAAAGAAAACGTTGACTTGTGTGGTGAAACTGATACGATCTAAAAGCTGGATGCAAGGTGTTTTAATCCCTATAAAATACTTAATAAATTTACTTTTTCAGTTTTTTTGCAGGGACTGTCTCTTTAAGCACTCCATATAAGGATACACTGGTTATCTGTCTATCCCCAGAAATAAGATGAGTATTTCAGAAAGAAAAAAGGGAGGACCAGTAATCAAAAATAGATGATGGGATGAGAGAGGGCAGGGCAGAAATACCACTCTTTCTCTCTTTTTCAGAATTATCTATTTTATCTCTTTCGCTCTCCCTCACTCGTATTCTCTATAACTCATCATCTTTACCCCTTAGTCTCTCTCTTTCTCTCTCTTCCTTTTACCGCCCCCTCCTCCCCATTTCCCTCCATCTCCTTTTCTGTCTTCATTCCCCTCACCTCAGTGGAGATCTAAAAGGCCACTGACCCTCATCTCCAAATGCATTACAGACACTGGACACAAGGTGTGTTTGTGGGAGAAGGAGAGAATGAAGGTAGGGGAATGTGTGTGTGTGTGTACGCGTGTGTGTGTGAGAGAGAGAGAGAGAAGTAGCAATCCACCATAAGCTTATTTGCTGTGGGCAGAATGTGAATCGGCCATCTATAGAGGTAAAAACCTGTGTCTACCTTATACTGACATACAGTATGTTTTATTTTCTGTAACAGCAGGCACAGCCATAAAGAAAAATGAAATGAATTAGTTGATCAAATAATGAATAAATAAGACATCAAATTTAGTGGACATAATTGTAATGACTGGTGAATTGTTGGTGAGTTGGGTCATTAAATGCTTAACATTTTTAACCATAATGACAGAGACTGAGACTCAGCAGTATATCAGCAAGCTCCAATATGGTTGATGCCTTTTAGTAGGGGTGGGTAAAAATATCGATTCATCAATGCCTTGCAATATCTTTTTTCACAATTCAATATCGATTCACAAAAGCCTCTGAATCGATTCAACTCCTAACCAGTAGGGGGCGCGGTGAGCAACACCTCCGTGTGATTCGCGTTGTGCGGACGGAAGCCGCACTGTACACAACAACAACATGAAAGCAAGTAGCAGCAGCGTTAAGTCGGCGCCTGCGACTTTAAAATCTGACGTTGGGCTCACTTTGGATTTAAATGTAACCCCAGAACACAGGTAAGAGTCAAGTCGTGTGTAAACTGTGCTAGGCAGTATTAAAGTAGTGTAATAATACCACGAACCTGTGCAGCCACCTTAGCCGACACCATGCCGATGTTATGCAGCAACCTGTGGCTAAACCAAAACAGATGCAACTCGACACATCCTTTAAGTATTATTACACGAGAGGTTGTGCTTGATGCTAACGGGCGCATCACTGAAGTGACAATAATGACGGTCAAGCACACCCTCTCGTGTAATAATGCGATTATACAACTATTACCAACAAAATTAAATGTATAATCAAGATGTATTCATACTGTGAGCATTTCGCTCTCAGAATATCAATGTTTTTTGCCGGTATTCTCTCCGTTTCTGCGGAAAGATGAGATCTGACGTTAACTAGTCCTTGTCAGCCAGCCAACTGCTCTGCTAGCTCAGTGATGTTGTAACTGGAATATCCCCTGGAAAAAATATTTTTTTCATGGACTGATAGTTATACTTTAGCCGACTTCTCAGTCATTTTTAATCTAACAGGTGCCGTGACAGCGACTCACCAACACAGCTGATTTTTTTTTTTAATCTACAACTAACTTATATTAACAGTTATATTTAAATATAGGCTACTGCTTTCCAGTGCCGGCGCCATAAAAACATCTGTCTTTTAATAAACTCACTGGCAGATGTTTTATTTCAGCTGGGGGTGTGTCACTCCAAGTTAACGTCAACAGCAAAAATTATTTATGCATTTCGACTTATTACAGAATCAATAGCGAAGTGTTTAAATCAATATCGAATCGAATCGAAATCGAATCGAATTGTTACACAAAGAATTGAAATCGAATCGTGAGGTTCTTAACAATACCCAGCCCTACCTTTTAGTCATAGTTTTTGTTATAAAGCATCAAGAAAATGTTTCTGGTAAAGTAGTCTTAGATTGTGGACCTCAAATCTTTGCCTAAATATGGAATTCCAGATCCAGTGCATTTTCTCCAGGGCGACAGTCCATGGGATTATCATCTAATCATCCCTGTCACAGTCTGTGATTTAAACTTGTGTGTAAAACTGGGATGTTTTTATCAGCATGAGTCTCTCTTAAATGGGACTGGATCCACAGAATTCTGCTGCTGCTTTCTATCCCAAATTGTTATTTTATCAATAATAGTTAATACATAGCTTGTTGTTTGTTGAGTAGCTTTGTCTAATAAATTTACAACTGGAATCATTCTAGCTCACTGCTGAGCCATAAAAAATACCCTTTTGTTCAAGAATGACAACAGAAGCATTAAGAGGAGAATCATTACAGCTCCAGTCATGTGGAATGCTAACAACTTTGCCATTAAAAAAACATGTACTATTTGTTTCAGGTACATACAAATGTCCAAATGTCATGAAGTATTTTGAAGGAATAAGGGAAAACATCATTCGTTTCTTCCACAGACTGAATTTTTGATCTGAAAGTCTTGGAAATGCTAACACAGAGACAAATGACTTCTGAGGCTTCAGCCAGGAGTTTGGCCAGGAGCACTCTGCCAAAGTAGAATACTTTACAACAAACGGTTGTACAGTTTTATTCAACAATACAGGCGCTGCCCAGACGAATCCAAGTTACGTGTGACAGATTCAGCACAAAGTTCAATCAAAAGACCAGAGCCCAGCTGACACATATCTTTGAGATATGGACTATAAATAACTTCAGCAGACAAGCATACAGAAACATATCATGGCAAGCCTAGTGATTATTAAGGAAGCAGGAGCAATAACAGGAAGAAGCTCGAGTGTTGGAGAGAGAATGCATCACGGCCATTCAGCAGCAGCATAGAGGATGTAGATATAGATCAACATAGATAGAACAAGAGGTGTGGCCCAGGTCAAGATGAATGAGAGGCGATATGTCCTCAACAAGTTAGCTGCTAGACCTCTGTTACTTAATATGCATTAAGTAAGCAGAAATCTTACATGTATTGTTATTATGACAAGGAAATCCATCACTTTCATACAGAAAAATTTTGAACCAAAGCTTTACTTAGACAGCTGTCAAAACACCACAGGCCTACACCATGAAAGCACACCCAGAAGATGTACAAAAGCATTTTTAAAAAAAAAAAAAAAAAGATCAACAGAATAACAGTCTGAATTAAATACCACAGTGTTGCTTAGTTGAGACATTATTTCAAATATGTTGATCAGTCAAGTAAGCCTCAGGTACTTTAACTGGTAGTGGAAAATAATACATCCTATCCAATTAAGTTTGGGCACTGAGGCATCTTTATTTTTTCTGAAACACTAATAGAAGTATTCTGTGAGTCGACCTTGCCTCGTCATGGTCTCAGATGTGTTGTCTGGTCTACAGCAGGCAGACTGTAGGATGTGCTGACGGCTTCAGGCCCAGACACACTAGACTGGCATCACAGAACTAGCAGAGACTTAAGGCCGATTTTTGTGCTGCATCACGTTGCCCCACTGGCTCCACCACAAATTCAACACGTTCAGTCGGCTGCTGACAGGAGTCTGACCAGTGCCAACCGCAACAACTAGGGCCAGAGACGCTCACCAGTGTCCAAACATTGGCTGACGACCGACCATCGGCCTGGTGTCTCATGGCCTAAAAGTGCACCATTTTGTTTCAAGTATTGAATGTGACTAGTGTTTGTTTGAATCAGCTGGCAATGTGGTGGCCATGTCTTATGAGTCCCCGCTGAACAAGTGGCTTGAGCTCTTTAAAGTGTTGGTCTGTATACCTTTGTGCAATCTTGAAAGATTTATCCAAGTCATTGTTTGGACATAAGAAATACTTAAATTTTTATCAGTCCATTTCAGAACCAGTGCACTGTCAGATGACAGATAGATCTGCAGTGGCCCACCCAAACATGCCATTTGTGCCACTGAGATGGCAGTAATTATGATCGCAGACAGAGTAAATACAGAGTATACAATAATCACCCAACTATCACTGAAGACAAGTTGTTAAAAAGAAAAGAAAAAAGCAAACACGTGGTGTCAGCAGCATCCTGGCTGAACTCACACTGCACTTTTACTCCAGCACAGAGAAATCTTACATGGAAGAATCAAGTTTTTTTTCCAAGCTGTTGAAATTTCCAAGTAATGGTTTGATTAGTCAAGAAACACTTTCAAGTCAAGTTTCAGTTATGGGTGCGGATTCAAGTCACAGTTATGGGTGCGGATTCAAGTCACATGATTTGGACTTGATTTGTATTCAAGTCACAAAACTGATGACTTTAGACCTGTCAAAGTAATGATAACAAAAGACTGACTAACACTAATGACTTGTGCTTTAACTTGGACTTGAGCTTTTTGACTCAGAAAGACGTGATACCTGACATTTCTGAAAGCCCCAAATAAAAATAATTAAATTAACCTATTCCTGCAGCCCTCTTATTGGTATAAGGAAGGCTGAGGAAGTTATCTTTGAACTCTCGTAGCAAACATGACATCATGACAGACAGCTGAATGACAGTTGAAACAGCTGTCTCTCTCATAGTTGCCCATGTACCAGAATTTATTTGGAAAATAATAAACACACACTGTAAAATGCATTCTCAACCGGTGTAAATACTAAAACTGACGATTTTTAAAAGGTTTTCTTGAACCATCTGAAGAAAATTCACTTTATTTCTTTTTATTTGAAATATTGGTGGTAATTTATTTGGTATTTTTTTGTTATTTTGTGGCATTTTTCTTGTAATTTAATTTTGAATAAATAACTAATGATTTTAGATACAGTTTTCTGATTTTTTTTGGCAAATTTTCTAATTTTTTTTGTTTGTTTTTTTAAGTCGTTAAGTTTTTAACTAGTTTTTTGCTTCGATTTTCAGGTCGTTTCTTACTAATTTACTCATTGCCTTTTACTCATTCGATGTTTTTGAAAGAAATCAGGTGAATTTGGTTAAATCTGAAAATTAAGAAGAAAATACATCAAATAGGATACAACTTAAGCCTTTGGCTGACATAATGATAATGCTGCTCCAGGCTGTATTTTGTTGTAAATTATGTCTTTGAAGAAAAAAAAAAACTGTTAGTGAAAGAGACTTTATTCCAAGTATTTAGAGAAGGCCTGTCATAACAAATGGAAACATAATGGTTCTTGTATGAATTCAAACAATCAGCAACTGTCCATCTTCACGAGCTGCCTGTGAAAGTGACAGTTTACTAGGGGAGGAGCAGTGAAACACAAGTGCTTGGCAATAGACCAGTCACCGCTGATGGTATTCATGGGTTGATGTTTATAGTTCATTTAGAGAAAATACTCCACAATGGGTATTTGTACGTGGCAATAAGGTGTTTTCTATGTCTACCCGTCTCTCACTGTAGTGCATCTCTACAGTTCTGATAACCATCCCTCCTATACCTCTCCTTCATCAATAAAAAATACCCTTCTCTAGACTGTATCTATAAATATATATGGGTGTGTGTGTGTGTGTGTGTGTGTGTGTGTGTGTGTGTGTGTTTAAGTATGTGTTAGGGAGCATTTGTCCCTATCTGCAAGTATATTTAAATAGAGCTCTGCATGTGTGGATGTGGTAATCTATTTGCAGTGGATGTATGAGTGTGCATGTGTATGTGCGTGTGTACACTTGCCTGAGCATGTGCTGATTGCAGCCCAATGGAAAAACAATTGGAAATGGCTCTCTAGCTGTTGGATCCGTGTAATCAGTGGTTACAAAGTGAGCTGCATTCAGAATAACAATGTTTTTGCTACACACAGCTAGTTACCATATAGATAAGATAGACATGATGCCTCCATTGTGGTATTTGGCTTTTACATTAGCACACAATCAGCCCCCCGTCTCTGCTCGACAACAGCCTTTTCAGAAGAATGGTTCTCGGATATTGAATGGCAACTGCACGTTAAAGACTGAATATGTAATCTGAAGGTGATCGAGAACTGAAAGCTGTTGTCACAGAACGTTGTGTGTCCATTTTAAGCAGAAACTTCACATCATAAAAAATGTTTTATGTTGTTTTAAAGCTGCACTGCACAAGATTTTGATATAAGAATATATCCATATTTCTAGCCCAAGTCACAAATATGGACTTCTGATGTCAATGTACCAACACATTATGCAATAATGCCACATTTTGCCTCCCAAAATGTGATGACTTTTTTGTTCATTTTCTAAAAACAGCTGCATTTTTAATAAACTGCCACATTTTGTAATAAAAACCCTGACTGCAAAAGGCAATACACTTTCCAGCACTGTGTAATGATAACATCCCGGGTTTATCTATGGCCAAGGTTTTTATTACAAATGTGGTATGTTACTACAAAATTTGGGTGTGTGTACAAAATGAAGTGAAAATATATTACATTTTGGAATATTGGTACAAAATGCAGCGTTATTTCATAATGTCTTGTTACAATCCATAATCTGAACCCCACAGATATGGATATTGCTTTGGAAGCGTTCTTCATGCACTCCAATGGAAGAAGCACAATTAAGACCACATAAAAAGCACTAATTCCTTATGCAGAAATCATGCCATGTGATTAAAAGTTGCTTCTCCTGCTTGTCACATACGATCTGTCATGACAACGTGTCACATCCAACAGCCATTAAACCAACCAACCACCTCCAAATTGCAACATACATGAAAACAAACCTGAAATGATAAGCAAATGAACTAGATACCATCTGTGGAAGCTCGCAAGAGACTTTCAACCACCCTCAAGAAAACAGCAACATCACAAAACATACCTGGTAGATTCATTCCAGCTGAAATTTTCATCTAAACATCCCTCTCTAGTTGGTCTTTAAAATACCAACATGAACAGTCATACAAGAGTAGATCCCTGTCCTCTTCAGTGATCACTGTTTCCCCATCTGTTGTTTTGACTTTGCAGTGTTTCTTGGCAGGAGAAAGTCAGGACCTGCAGTGGGAATTCCCACAAACTCTGCATCTTGTCATTAAAATAGAACAGGCACGTCCATCAAACGCCAGGTCGAAGTAAGCGTCAAGTATTTGATGGACATGAGTAGCACGAACAGATGTGAAAGTGCAAAAGATAGAATTTACATCTTGATGCCCTGACATTGTGTTCATGTCGTCTGAACACAAACAGACGAATGATAAGATGGATGTGTTTTTACATTAAAACATGCCTAGCATAGTATTAAGATAATAAAAATATCAGTAATAATCCATCAAAAGTTTTTGAGATTCTGCTATGAAACTCGGTTATTGCCGTGTTACTGAGACAGAGGAGAGGAGTGTTACTGAGCTGATTCGAGAGGAGAAAAAAAAAAAAAGCATTCATTCAATTGCATTTTGTATTTCAGGCTAGCTGATGTAGCTGATGACATATTTTGTTTGCCATGTATTAACTGCCTGCTTATCTTCTGCTATGTGTTCATGCATGCAGTGATTTTGGATTCAAATGTGAAAGCCCAGGTGTGTGTTCATATATGCACAAGATGCAATCAACAGAATGCAGTCTATTCACAGCCCTGTGAGTGTAAAATATGCACACATCATCCTGTTCAGTTTAACTGCGTTGTCTCATGGTACACTGGAGCACATTTCCTGTACAGCTGCAACCATATATGCCACACTGGCTGAACGCACATCTTGAAACAGTGTTTGGTGGGTTTTGATGTACTCTCACGAACTCATACAAATATATTTCACCTAGCTGGTAGAAACAGCAGTGCCAGAAGACATCTTTCATGCTGTTGTGGTCACAGTTTACAGATTTAATCTCAGCAACCCTGATCAACTTGCCGGCCAATCTGAGCCACTCTGATAAGAGTTTTCTGACCTGACATCTACACAATCCCTAACAAAGCCTGCTGTGTGTGGGGAACCACAAACTGCCTTCAGTCACCAAATTTGATAGGAAGGAAGGCAGGTCATGGGTCAAACAACAAGTGCCTAACTTTTCGCACACATGGAACACCACAAAACTAACACTGCTTTCCAGTGGATTGTGTGACATATGGGTGGATGATATGGGAAAAATAAACATCAACATGTGTAGTGTTTTTGCTTTGGCTTCCCTCGTCTGCGGCCATTAGTTTGAGGGTTGTTTTTAACCCTAGCAAAGCCGATGGATTATGGGAGCCTAAAGGGCCACCAGGCTGACAGCTGAAGGGGGTAAATGTGACGAGAAGGGTCTAGGGATAAACAGAGAAAACCCAGACATATAATGGGAATACTTAACATTATATTTGTTAAATGCTTACATAATGCTAAACTAGTACCTAAGCATTAATTACTTTTGTACTGATAAACATCGAACTCTCAATCTTGATAATACACTGATAACTATGTCTACTAATAAGAAATAAATTATAATCCTAAATCTGTAGATTAAATAACGCTTCACTAATAAGCACCTAAGAATTAATGTATTTATGTAACTAAACATACCATTAATAATATGCTGAAGCCAAGTTGAGTAATCCTTACTCAACAAGTAACAGAGCAATAATTCATCATGGTAGTTAATGAAAAAGTCATTAGTAATATGCAAAGAAATCTCCACTACTACTGTATTCTGTGCACCCATGGGTAAAATGGCAACACAGTTTAGTTATACATGGGGCCAGTTAATAATAGCCTATAATTTGCAAGGACATAATCATACTAATTATGTAAGCATTACTTACTTTGGCAGCTGGAATGTTACAGTGTCGCCTTTTTGAATTATAAAATTCAAGTTGACTATGATTGATTTGTAGTGCTAAAAGTCTTCCGGTGTGTCTTTAATGTGGCCCACTCATGTAGTTTCAGACACTTTCAGCCTCATGACTTGACCAAAGTTTCTTATCCAATAAAAGTCGTTACAGCTTGCAATCAACAGTAGTTTGCTAACTAGATTCAACCTCACAACCTTAGGAATACACGGAATGTACCATAGTTCATCCACCAGGAAGCCTACGTGGTCTGTTGTCCATCTGTGTTATTTTCCTATTACCAGGAGCTACAGGGAGCCACAGCATGGAGAACAGAGGGTCAACATGGTGGCAAACCGTGTGAGTGTGTATGTGTATGTGCGCCTGTGCATGTCCATGTGTGTGCATGTGAGAGGAAAACTGTGAGAAAGGATGTATGAGTGTGTGTGTGTGAACATGTGTATGCCTGTCTGTGTATATATATCTATATATCTGTCTATACACACACACACACACACGTATATGTGTGTGCGTGTGTGTGCTTGTGCGTGTGCTTGTGGGTATGTGTGCAACTTACCACCAAGTGACAGGCCAATGAAAACAGTGCCGAGAGATTGCTGCCCTCCTACAAAAACATCACCACAGCAGTACAGGTCAAAAGTCATTCCATGTGCGTGTGTGTGTATGTGTGTGTGGTGACTGTTTGTGTATGCCTTTGTACAACTGAGTAATCATCTGTGTAGTGGCATGTATGCATATGTGAAGGATTAAGCATAATATTAGCATATTTGTGTACCGTCTGTGTGTTGCGATTCACACAGAGGGACCAGGGGTCGTGTTTGCACCCAGCGGGGTGATACTGAATGTTAGTGTGTGTGAGTGTGTGTGTGTGTGTGTGTGTGTATAAGTATGGGCCACTGAATGCACACTAGGGGACCAAGAGGTGATAAGTCAGGGTCCTACCTAGCATTATAATGATATCTGAGGCTCTGCTTCTTTTTTCCTGCCGGAAAAGTTTCCATCCTTCTACAGCTACAACCTTAACTGTACTATACACGACGCTACCAGCATACTCATGCACCTGTAGTCCCACTTTTTACTTTTTACCCACTCTTGTTGAACTACTGCTGCACTCTGGCTCTAAGCCCAAGAGGAATTGTTGAAAAATCAGCTGTTCAAAGTTGTAAGAAAGACAAAACTTGGGAAGCGGAGTTACAGATGCAGACAAGTCATGATAGTTTAACGGACTGCCCAAAGACAAAAATGATAACACAGAAATTAAGCATGCCTTGTTTAACCGGGCCATGCCTGATGCATGAAGGGACTCCTGTCTGCTAGGACCTACACAGCCATAATACCTAGACCAACACCTAAACAGCGATAGCTCCAGGTAGGCTACTAGGTAATGGTGTGGTCAGATGTAAATCCAGGTAACATCACATGCAGACTCACGTTTGAGTTGCAGCAGCAGCATTAGCAGCAGTACTATCAGCACATTCATTAGAAATTATTCAGCCAAATACACAAAGTGTTTCTATTGGTTGTATGTGATAATTTGCATTATGCATGTGGTCGGTGTGAAGTTTGTCTGCCACTGCAACCAGTGTTTCGTTGGCAACAAATTTCTGTATGGGATTAGTGTTATTAGAACCCCCCAGCTTATTTTTCTGCTTTGCTTTCCTATTTTCACTCGCCTCCTTTTTTTTGCCTCACTTGCCCTCTCCTCCTCTACTATCCTCTCACGTCCACTGCACTTCACTCCTCTCCTGTCTCCTTTCTCCTCTCCTCACCTGCTTTTGTCATCTCCTTTCTCTTCTTTCTCCCTCAACACTCCCGACCTCTCCTCCTCCTCTTCCTCCGCACAAAACGAGGAATAATCTCCATGGCATTTTAGTGAACCGATGCTTTCAGATGACCTAGTCGTGGCACCGTGTTCCTCCTGAGGCGAGGAGGTAAATTACAGCAACCTTCACATCAAGCAAAGAGAATCAGAGAGAAAATTGTCTCTCTTTCGAGGTGGAAAAAAACTGTATCTCTATTTAGTCCTGCAATAACACTGGAAGGAAGCCCCGAGGGAAGATTCAGCTCCTCTATTCCACCTAAACATAGTTTTATCAAGGGGGCCTTTTTGATATCCCATTGTACCTCTCTGTTCCTCCTCTCTCTCTCCAGGGCTTCTATCACTTTCCTAATTCTATTTATTGCTCCCTTTTGGCCCAAGCTCAATGGAAATCTCTCCCTCTCTCTCTATCCCACTTCTCTCCTTATCTGCCTGTCTCTCTGTTTCCATAAGTCTTTCTTTCTTTTTCTTGGTCTATCAAACATATCAAATACCTATTTTTTTGTCTGTCCAGAACTTTTTGTCCCTCAACCTGAGATTATTTATCTGTAACACTGCCTTTGCTTTTCTCTTCTAAATAACATCTCTTTTTTCATGCAATTATTTGTGGACTTGGTAATGAATCTGGTCTTATCATAGATCAGACTCCTTCTCCTTCTACAAATAGGTTGGCACCACCAAAAACAACTACAGCTGGATTTGAAAATACAGCTTTTGCCACACTGGTGGTGAATATAAAGGAGCAATAGGTGAGACTTTGTGAGAGTTTCAATGTCTAATAGCCCCAGTGACCATAATACATCTGCAGGGAGATGATCAGTACCGATGACTCAAGCATTACTTCATGCACTGAATGGGCTTTCAGAAGTCACTCTCTGCCCTTTACTTTGTTTTTGAAGAAAATACTTCCCATCTATTGAAGTTACATTTCTCTCCCCCCACCCTACCACTCCCACCCCCGTGCGCGCACACACACACACACACACACACACACACACACACACACACACACACACACACACACACACACACACACACTCATACAGTGTTTCTGTCACTTCAGAGGACATTACACTGACTTACATTCATTTCCTGGTGACTTATCCTAACCTTAACCCTAACCACTACTTGCCTAATCCTAACCCTCACCCTAACATTAATCCCTTAACCCTAACCTAGCATCAACCCCTGTCACTTACCCTAACACCTACTCCTCACCTTAAACCCTGACCCTAACAACTACCAATATCCCAAAGGAGACCCTAACCCTCCTTAAACCCCAGTAGTGAACATAGCAGAATAAACCTACAATAATGGATTCCCAACATAGAGACTCCATAAGGCTGGACCAAGTCTGACAGCTCTTGCCACCCAGTCCCGGGCATCATGGGTTGCCAGTGGTTTCGTTAACTTGGAGTCGTTGCCGAGGTGGGTTGTTCTTCAGGGTTGTGGCAGATAAGTCACGTACATGGACCAGCACCTTATCTCTTAAAAGCTCACCTCGCAAGCTGCCAGTACCACCGAAATTGGAAATGGGGCAGGTGTGAGATATTGAAAGTATCAATCCTGACACTTAACCTAACATAACCCTACAGTTAGTTTACCTTTAAATCAAGTCTTCACCATAAAATTAATGATTTTCACTAAGGGGACTTCCTTTTTGTCCCCCTAAGGGAGGCGAGATCCCACTACATCACTGTGTAAACAGATTTAAATCCTCACAACATTAGTATTGCCTAGTACACACACATCAAAACGCACATAAAACTCTTCATCTCGTCATGCCATAAATACCTGAATGGGCTGTTATAGTTAATTTTCCCCCTGTGTAGAAGCCATTAATTGTACTAGACAATTATCCTCCAGCCAATGACAGAGCATTTAGGTAGCACACATACACACAGACATACATAACACGCACACAAAACCACATGTGCATGAAATGCAGAGAGACTATGCACTAAACTATACACAGAGACATACTAACAACACATGCACACACACACACACCCAGGGCAGGCTGATCTGACTGGAGAGGAGGTGATTTCGCCATATTCTCATTCTCCGTCTCCATGATTATGGCCATCGGTAGAAATGGCAAGTAATGGCAGCAGTGTGCTGTGAAATGAATCCTATTATATGTGTGTGTGCATGTATGTGTGTGTTTGTGTGAGGGAGTGAGAGACAGAAAAAAAAGAGTGATCTTGCACTGATCCAAAAGAAACGGGGTATAAGAGATGAGCAAGGCTACTGAGAGACAAACAGAGGAGATAAAGGGAGATGATGAACCTAGAGAAGGAGAGAACAGTATGAGCGTGTGTGTGTGTGTGTACGAGAGAGAGAGAGAAAGAGGGAGAGAGAAAGAGAGGGACCAACATCACCGTGATTGCCAGCAATCATCCTCTACAGTGTGATCAGGTCGTCCAGATGTCAAGCTACAACATCACAGCCAGGAACCCCACCCCCCCACCCCCCACCCTCCCAAACACACACACACAGAGAGAGAGAGAGAGAGAGAGTGAGAGAGAGAGAGAGAGAGAGAGAGAGGGAGAGAGAGAGAGAGAGCTAGTCATTAGTGTCAGCCAGGGGGTGTGACAGCCATGGTGACTATGTCATTGAGTCAGTGGACACACACTTCCCTCAAAGTCTCACTGATGCTGCCTCATTTATTACTATTACTTACATATGACAGTGTTGAATAGAAATGTGTTTGCTCTCTGAACTGCATTGATTTCTTTTCCCTTCAGCTCTGATTTCCACTAAAAAAATTCCCCCTTAAGTAGCTTCAAAGTTAGAAGAAACATATATTTCCATATTATACAACTATGTCACATCCATATTGTGTCCGCTGGTTGCAGCACTTCATTGAAGCTACGTCACACTTAAACTGAGTGATTTTTTTTTGTTTTATGGCGTTATTACATGAAATAAAAAATATCTCTTGTGCGTCATTTTAGACATATTTCTTTGTAATTCAGCTGGACATATTTGATATCCTTAGAAACATTGGGCTAACATCTGTTTTTGTTTTCTGAGTTTGTTTTTTGCTTTTTTTGTAAACTGTATAACATGCAGCTGATTTCAAGTGGTTAGCATTAGCAAGTATAATGGGTAAAACCTCACTTTGACACATAACTTACTAAACACTGTTTCCACTACTTTCATATTGCAATATTTCATTGGTAAGTGTCTCTCTCAAATGACTGAATTGAAATATTTTTTTTTTTTTTATTTGCATTGTCCTGCCCACTAAGTTTAGTGAGAAAAAGGACATTTTCCCAGTTCCCACCCGTTTGTGTGTGTGTGTGTGTGTGTGTGTGTGTGTGTGTGTGTGTGTGTGTGTGTGTGTGTGTGTGCGCACGCACGTGTGTGCACATGTGTGCATGCATATATGTTTCTATCCAACCCAATGATCTGATTGGCTGACCTTCAGTAGTTTCACTGTCTGCCACCATCTGTAGGCCCTCAAGCTGTTTGACACACATTGACACACATGCACGCACACACACACACACACGCTCACACACACTTAGTCACCTTGGTGTGAAGGGTCCATGTGTGTCCTTGTGTTTCTGAGGACAGTACCACTAAGGACACTCTCCCTCGCTTTCTCACACACACACACACACACACACACACACACACACACACACTTGAATGCTACAAAGTACAAGCACACACATGCACAGATGCTCTCAAATACACACATACATTCACATACCTGCACAGAACACACATGGTCTTGCAGACATACACCAATTCAAACACTATTTCTCTCTTTCTCTCTCGCGTTTTCTGATTCTCTCTCTCTCTCTCTCTCTCTCTCTCTCTCTCTCTCTCTCTCTCTCTCTCTCTCTCTCTCTCTCTCTCTCTCTCTCTCTCTCACACACACACACACACACACGTAGTCACACAAAAAATCTTTGCTGTTTAGATGTGACTGCAAGTGAGGCCAGTCAGTTAGATTGAAGGCTGTAACATTAAAATATAAACATGCACACACACACACACACACACACACACACACACACACACGTGCGCACATACAGATCAAGGTCACAGCATGAGGTCAGGGGTTATGAAATATTGATATTATTAATAAATATGATTATTATTTTAAAGCCTTCAGTCCAGTGTGACAGTCAGGACCAAGGTTCAAATAACAGTGTGTGTATTTGTGTATGTGTGTGTGTGTGTGTGTGTGTGTATATGTGTGTGTGTGTGAAGGTGGGTTGTGTGGGTGTCAGTGGTGAGGGACGGCAAGATGAATTATTGCCTTTGTTTGGCCCATAATAACCCCCCTCCCCTTTTTACCCTAGGCATTATACCCATGTGTGGGTGCGTGTGTGTGTATGTGTGCATGTGTGTCTGCCTTTAGTTAGCAAAAGTGGGAGAAAAAGAGTAGAGGAAACCAAATGGAAACAAAATCCAAGATGATTAAAGACAGAGAGAGAGAGTGAGAGACACAAACTTTTCGGTATATCCTTGAACTTGGGAAGTTTCAACCACTTCATCAGCCCCAGTGCTCTACTGCAGTAATAAGAGCAGAAACCTTGAACACCAACATCTACCTACACACACATACACACACGCACACACACACACACACACAAAAGCATGGATACACATACAAGAATAGGCAGGCGGACACAGACACACCATTACCTAGACTGCTCGAGGCTCATAGAAGATGTAAAGAGCAATAAGTCATCTCTTGTCATTTTTATAGACGTCCTGAGAGAGTTAATGATCCACACACACTCTCTCTCAACTATATCAATGTGTGTATGTGTGTGTGCATGCATGTATGCATGCTAACAGCCCAACACCAAACTAAGAGAGTGAGAGTAAGTGGATTATGAATGGAGTAAAAAGTACAGACTTTTTAGAAGGACATATACAAAGTGAACATGGAGTGAATGCAGTTTTATTGACAGTCTATTGAATTTTTTTTTTTATTTATTTATTTATTTTTTTTCATTTTTATATGCCAAGCTACAGTTTGTACTAATGAGTCCTAGTACCAGCACCGCCTACCAACCACCTGTGTGTAAGAGAATTTGTTTGCACTGCTAGCACAATTCAGGTAACCTTGAGTTGAGCTAACTTTGGTTTGAGGCCATTTTTACAAATGAATAGAAATTAATAATGATCATGATGACCAGTCGGGCAAGAATAGGGGCAATGTACTGCAGCAAAATTGAATCTTGGTAGAGAGTTGGGTTGTATAGTTCCCTGGGTGTTACATGAATCCACATGGTGGTGAAATCTCCTTATTAGCTGCTCTGTGCTCCTCTGGGCTGCTAATTCACAATTCTGTATTTCTATCTCTCAATTCACTTGCACAGAGAAGCAAAGCAGCTCCTAAAATAACACTTTTAGCACCTAAATGAACAAAGTGATTATGCCAATATAAAAAAAAAAAACAAAAAAAAAAACAAGAAATCTTTGTACATTTTTTTCCCTTTTTCGTGTAATTTCAATTATTTGTATCTGGTCATTTCTTCCTGGTGTAAGGAAGATTCCTGCACATACTATCTGCTGGATCTACTTTCCAGTTCAAATAGGAAAACAACCAGAAACATGCTGATCAGTTTCCTCAAGAAAACTGGTACTGGGAGCTGTTTTTTTTTTTTTTTTTTTGGGACAATGGGTTAAAAAAAAAGAAAAAGGAATAAATACAGAGAAATAAATAAATAAGAGACATCATAAATCACTGCACCTATGATGTGGTCAGATAGTGTAATTACAAGCACTAGCATGCCAACATGTACTAGCTAGAGAAACAAAGACCAAAACATTGCCTAAACCTGATATTATTATTATTAGTAAAAGTAGTAGTAGTCATAGTAGGAGTAGGAGTAGTAGTGTTGTTATAAACATAATAATAATTATGGAATAGTTAGTTGATGTAGCAGTAACTTCAGAGCATTTAGCACCCGACAAACAAAGATCCTGAGCTTGAGAGATGAATTGTCAATAAAAATGCAGACAAATTACATCCTACATACTTCCTAACATATATCATTATTTGAATAGAAAGCAGTGGAATAAAGCATGTTCTTCCCACACAGCCTGTCCTCTGCTGCTAAATTGCAGAGATTACTGAACAGTATCAGCTCCTTGCTGAGAAAATAAACAATATGCATGATGTGCAGTGGAAGGGTGTTCCAACAACAAAAAAAAAAAGACAAAAAAGTTGATTTGATCAACTTTTAGTAGATAGTAATCTACCTGTTTGTCTGCCTATATCTCGTGTTCCTCATGTTCATCCAGTTATAGCTTTGTTCTCTCCACCACGATACATTGGGCTAGTTTGCGGCAGCCATGTTTGGAGCGTGTAATTGCCTCTCCACATCCGACAGAGTCATTACCAAGTCCTCTAAAACCGCTTGGCCTTGATTTGAGGAGCCTGGCTTGTTACACAGCAGTCTGTCACAGTTTTCTTCTACCTACTTTATTTCTCACTTTGTGCTTCTTTCTGTGTCTATCTCTGAGTGAGGGAAATGTGCGTTTTTTTGATGTCAAATTGTAAATTGGTGTTACTGTGTGTACCTTCTTTTCTCTCTTCTTTCTCTCCTTATCTAAGGCAGTGCCACTTATTCTTACATGTTTACTTTCTTGTAAAATTGCTGTTTTTGTGGGATGAATCCACCATGGCTTGATTGGAACAGGCCAGCTTATTATAGTGTTAGCTGCTGTGTTTCAACTCATTTTGCACAGTCAGTCTGTCAGTCTCTCGCTCGCTCTCTGCCTTTCTGTGTCTCTGTCTATCTATCAGTGTCATATGCTCTCATATGCCTTACATTGTCATTGCCCTTTGCCAGTATCTGAGATGAACATGACAATTATCACTTTATGTAAGGGGGAAAAACGTTGATCATACAGACAGCCTGCAGTCAGCCCCTCTGTTCAAATCATCAGTTATGGGCTTGCTAAATTGTTCAAGACAGTGATAAACTGTGATGTGAGTCTATAAATTCAAATTTGAACTGACTGAGAAACTGGTGATTTCAAATTTTCTTTTCATTGTTTGTCATTCTATACAACATATTATTAGATGTCTTTGTTTGTTTTGTTTTGTTTTTTTGTTTGATGATTTTGTCTCTAAGCTTCAATTCAAAAAGTCGCAGACTGCAGACTCAGCTACAAGGTAAGCTTTGATAAATGTATCCTGTCACTGCATTGCTAATTTACAAGGCACTTGCACGATTGATCTGAAACTTGGTTACATTTATCTGCACAATATGCAGTTCCAGAGAAGCTTTGAATGAAGTTGAAACAGTAAGGGGGTGAAGAGGAGGGCAGAGGAGGAGAGTGTCATCAGGCTGCTACAGAAACTTCAAAAGCTCAACCCAGCAGATAACAGACAGGCTCTAAACTGTAGGCCAGTGAAAGAGACCGACATTGACCACTCTCGTATTGCAACGGCTCATTTTGCTGTAAAAGGCAAGAGAGTGAAAGAAACAAAGATCATTCCCATTAAACAATAAGCCAGCAGAAATAACAATAACTGGCTGCAACAAACAAAGTGACCTGTAAAGCTGTTAAACTGTAAACAGAATGTTTGATGAATTGAAAGGAAAAAAAAAATGTATCACTCTCTTTGATGTAAATTCATCAGATTTTCAAATCACATTTGTTTCATCATCAGTCACTGGTTGTCTGCGGGTAACCTCATGCCACATAGAAAGAGCTTTGGACTACTCTCCCAATAATAGTGAATGAGTAATGCATTCATTGTTTGGTCTTCTTTGGTCTAGAAATACACTAAAAATGTACAGGCTAAGTGGGCAACCTTGCCTTAACCCCCAGAAAATAACTCATGTTGGTTTCTAGCAGTGGTTGTTCTGACCCTTAGCACCATCATTTCTCTAGTACATTGGCTTTATTATATGCTTGTAGAACTTGAAGTACCTCTGATGTATTTCCTTTTGAGTGGAAAGAAAATTGGCTCCAGAGTTACCCTTTGTACTTTATTTTTTTGTATTTATGTTTTCGTGGGTAGGAGGATGTGGAGACGCCAAGGTTATACATGAGGCAATTTGGAAATCTTAAACTATCAACCCAACTTTGTGACAGGTCAGAAATAAAGAGATCAGAATCCACTTTGGAAGCTACCTGTCTTTATGCCTGTATTATTCTGAAAAATGTAGGAGTTTGCTTGGCTGAAGAAAAACACCTGTCCGTCTGTTGAGATCATTATAGCCAACATCCAGGTAAACAAAAAAAGAAAACTTCTATGCAGGAATTAGATTCGCAAAAAAGTTACTGATGACAACGTACAGGGAACAGGGCAGCATTTAAGACGTGTACTTGCCTCATCATTACTCTCACAAAAGTAGATTCTCATGAACCTTGGATGTTAGTTGCCTTGAGAACACTCAGCTGAGCAGCAAGCCTGTGTGAAATTCTTTTATTTTCTGTCTCGTTTCCACGCTCTTCCTCAGATCCAGTCTCATCAGAGTGAATCGCCTTCAAGATTGAAGTTTTGAAACAAGAACAGAGTGTTAGATTAACTTTGTCTGATATAAAATTCTCTCTAAAGTGATGGCTGCGATGAGCATCGCCTCTCTCCTGCCGCGTTTGAGGGAGTCTGAGTCATTTTGTCTGGTGTTCTCTGTGTCGTTTGTGGAGACAAAATGCTCCTTGGCTCGCTAACAGGCCCTCTGATGTTTTGATCGCTGTACTGCAGTGACTGCTCTACATACACTGACGCTAAGTGAGCATACACTTAGTGTTTCCACTGTGTGTGTGTGTGTGTGTGTGTGTGTGAGAGAGAGACTGCTGTACATACACTGATAAAAAGTAAGCATACACAGTGCATCTGCTGTGTGTGTGTTGGTATGTGTGTGAGCGTGTGTTGTGTGTTGTCTTGCCTTCTCTGACATATATATGCAGAGGGCAACTTTATACTTGCTTTCTTCAGATTAAGTTGTAGTTAATAGTAGGAGTGTGTGTGTGTGTGTGTGTGTGTGTGTGTGTGTGTGTGTGTGCGCGTGTGCACTTGGAGAAATTCATACAGGCACACATTTACACACACACACCAGTAGACAGCCAACCAGAGGAGAGTTAGAGATTTCTGCTGAGGTCTCTACTTGTTTGGAGGCTTTTAGCTCCAATCAGACATATACTGACAACTGAGAGGGAGGGAGAGAGAGAGAGAGGGAGTTTTGTTTTTCATCCATTTTAGCTCTAGAACATCTCTCATCTTTCAGATCATTTTCTCTCTTTGACTAATGTATTCATTCTTCCACTTAAAAGTAAATCATTGCCAGAATCATTTTGTGATACAGGCTGCCAATTGCCTCCACCATGGTTTCATTTCTTTGAAATTATATCAAGGTATCAAAATCAATTTGACAGCGATGTATGATAGAAAATGCTGCATTTAGCCTCTTTAAATGCAGAGGATGTTGGTTGTGCTCACAAACACTGGGCTAGCTGTGCTGCGTCTCCCTCTCTCCTCCTGTTTCTTTTGTTTTTCTGTCTTTTTTTTTTTTAAGATTATTTTTTGGCATTTCTGCTTTATTATGCCAGTCACCGTAGAGAGAGACTGAAAAGGCAGGGGAGAGAGAGTGGATGGCATGCAGGCAAATGGCCTGAGGTTGGATTCAGACTCAGGATGCTGCGATCAGGACTCAGACTTAACAAGTGGTACACGCTTTTACCAGGTGTCCTACTGGGGCTTCCCCTTCTGTCTGTTTTCTTCCTCATTTTCTGTAATTGTCTCTCTCACATCCTCTCTGCCTCTACCCTTATCTCTATTCTCACTTTCTCAGACCCGCTCCAAAGTCAGTATCTTTCTTTTTTCCTCATTCTATTTCTTCCTCTTTTTCCCCTTGGCTCAATCTCACCATCTCTGTGCACCCACCCCGACACCCCAAACCAGCAGGGTGGCCAACACACTGTGGTAAGCTTGGAGATCATAAGTGAGCACACTTAAATTAACATTTGAGCACACATTTACAGCACACAAAGGTTTCGCTTTCAGTTCAGTTCTTGGACACTGAATAAGACTGGCTGCATGAGCTCTGTGATACCAAGCTTTATCAAACTCTGCCCAAAGCCAAGTTGAGATAGCTTGAATTTGAAGCAGCTTAAAAGTCATTACTACTATCAGCTGGAAAGAGTATGCATATTTATATAAAAACAAAATCATATTAGCATCAAAGTACATTGCACACTTAATTGCAAGAATGTAAAAGATTTTTTTATGTAAAAGAATGCCTTCCTTTCATGGATATGTGCCAAAAAGTAAGATTAACAGAGGCTCTGCTCCAGGATGTTGGTGTGGGTAGCATGTTGTTCGCCTAGCCCCATTAGTGCCGTGCCAGGGACAATGGAAAATGCCACTGCCCGAATTCTCACTGTCTGGACTTCAGTGACTGGATTTAAAATAGTTGAAGCACCAGTGGCTTTTTTTTTTTTTTTTTTACGACATTTTATATTGTAACATTTTGCAACTCGTGCGGGGGTACTAAAGATTTCACAATGTATATTCAAAATCCCTTGATTTTCAAATCTGAATTTACAGTTGAAACATCCACCATAAAATATTCTGCTTCTGTGGCTAATAAAGTCTTCACTGTTTGGCAACCATGGAATGATAGACAATACAGCTGCATAAAGCAAATGTTTCATAGGGACTATTTTCCGGTGGAGAGACAAAAAACGCAACAGTGCTGCTGCTTTCAGGAAAACTAATGTGGATGACTTTATTACGGTGATGGAGTACTGGTGTGAAGAAAGTTTGAAGTCTCTGAAAGTTCATTTTCATATCGTAGCGAATGAATGGAATTGTAGGAAAAATGATAGAGTTCTAAAGTACAACTGCTAGCTTGGGGAAAAGATGAAGAGAAACATTAAGTACATACTTTTGTAGATATTTGGCTAGAAAAAGGAGACTGTTAACAATTAAATACACACTATATGGGCAAAGTATTGAACCACCTACACATTACACCTACAGGAGCTTTAATGGTATCCCGTTCTAAATTCATAGGCATTAATATGGAGTTGGTCCCCCTTTGCAGCAGAACAGCTTCCACTCTTCTGGGAGGCTTTCTACAAGATTTTGGAGTGTGTCTGTGGGAGAGTCTGGCTCACAATCTCCGTTCTAGTTCATCCCAAAGGTGTCGAACGGGGTTGAGGTCAGGACTCTGTGCAGGCCAGTCAAGCTCTTCCACACCAAACTCAGCCAGCCACGGCTTTATGGAGTTGCTTTGTGCACTGGGGCTCAGTCATGCTGGAATAGAAAAGGGCCTTCCCCAAACTGTTCCCACAAAGCTGGAAGCAGAGAATTGTCCAAATTGTCTTGTTGAGCTGAAGCATTAAGATTTCCCTTCACTGGAACTAAGGGGCCGAGGCTCAGAAAAACAAGCCCATAGCGTTATCCCTCCTCCACCAAACTTTACAGTCGGCACAGTGCAGTCGGGCAGGAAATGTTCTCCTGACATTCACCAAACCCAGACTCGTCCATCAGACCGCCAGATAGAGAAGCGTGATTGGTCACTCCACAGAACATGTTTTCACCGCTCCGAGTCCAGTGGCTGCATGCTTTACACCGCTCCATCCAACGCTTTCCGTTGTGCTTGGTGATGTAAGGCTTGCATGCGGCATTGGTGACTTTTACGCACTATGCACCCCAGCGCTCAGTAGAGCTGTGTTGAAAAGATCGATCCTCCGATTTTGAATCGATCTTCATCTAAATTCCCATGGATCGATCTGTGCGCCGAAAGATCGATCTTTTAATATATATATAAATGCTGTTTTTGTGTGGAATATGAACGTATGTCTAGGGAAAATTACATGGAGGGAAACAAATCTGGGTGGCACAACCGCTCCAGTGGTTTCACCTGCACCACCAAGAAAAAACATTACAACACCTGCACCGGCACCGCACGAGTCCAAAACGCAGAGAAACTCTCCAGGCTACCGCAGCGCACTGACATAGATAGCGTACAAAGTGAAGAGTTCCCACTCTGTGCTATTTTTACTGGCTAACAGCAGCACACTGGCTTAGCTTGTCTATTCACAGAAGAGGTATCACTTTGGCTTATTTTTCAAACCATGTTATCACATGCATACTACAGCTCATTCATTGGTAGCTGAATTGTTAGCTCTGTTTGATAAGTAATTTACATTTTTAAAACAAATAATAATTTAACATATTGTTAAATTATTTGACTCACGCTTACTGGTAACCATCTACTCCTGCAAGATAATTTATTATGTTCTACAACTCATAAACATACACTAACACAACATACCAAGTCTGGGCAACAAAAGGTGGTCCTAGCCTTTTTTACCAGTCTTACAGCCATTTTAATTATCAATACCTGTATTAATCTGTTGTCAAATGACACAATATAATAATAGTATTAATGTCTTGCATAACTAGACAGGCATGTAACTCAGTAACAGCTCAAAATGCTTTTTAATAAAACTAACCAAATCAATATCGGATCGAATCGGATCGGCAATATCAGATCGAATCGAATCGAATCGAATCGGATCGAATCGTGATAATCGATTCTGAATCTTGTGAATCGGAATCGAATCGATTCTTGAAATCTGAAACGATACCCAGCACTAGCGCTCAGTGACCCCTGAGCCACTCAGTGGCTGAGTCGCTGTGGTTCCTAAACACTTCCACTTTGCAGTAATACCACTTACAGCTGATGCTGGAATAACCAGGAGGCAAGAAATTTCATGAACTGACTTGTTACAACAGTTGCATCCTATTACGTTACGATTACAGCACCACGCTGGAATTCAGTGAGCCCTTTAGAATGAGCCATTCTTTCACAAATGTTTGCAAAGGCAGACTGCATGACTTGGTGCTTGATTTGATACACCTGTGGCAATAGGACTGAATGAAACACCTGAATTCAGTTTTCAAGAGGTGTGCCCCAGTACTTTTGTCCATATAGTGTAACTGATTGTATCAATGCCTCTGCTGCACAAAACCTTGATATGCTGCTGTCATGACTGTGAGACTAACCCATGACCAACCTCCTAGCTAGGCTTCATGACCTTACATGGACGCATTTGCCAACTATCTGTTTGTGTTAAGCCCTACCCACTGCCCTGCCCCCCTGAGGCTGATTAGCCTGAAAACCAAATCACGTCTTTGCTGATGCATGACTAAAACCTGTCCAGTACTATTGAACAGACGGATGGATGGGGGAGATGAAGATGGAAGTAATGGAGTTACAAGGTTTACAGTTGATGGGGCCTCCTGTAGGGGGAGATAGTTGAAATAGTTTCTTATTTCACTAGATGAGTAAAGAGCATGGAATAAAAAACAGAAATGCAAATTCTACCTCAGATATATTAAAAATCCTTCACTGTTTTTGTGTGTGTGTATGTTTGTGTCTGAGATTAAGGATGTATGACGGGGTGCTTGTATGCATTGGTATGACAAGTGTGTGTGTGTGTGTGTGTGTGTGTTAAATGTATGAGCAAAAGAGCAAATGTGTGTGTGCATACAGTTTGTGACAGAAAGCAAAAGAGTGCATGTGCAGCAGGTATACAGCTTTGAAGAGAGGAGCCTGACAGAAAGGGGGGAGAATCAGTCTCTGGAAAAAATGGGGAGAGGCACACACACACACACATACACACACATGTGATGCACAGCAAGACGGGGTTGAATAGGGCAATGAACAATCAGGCTGGGAGCAGGGAAGGATCATATTTAATCATCTGTCTGCTGAGCCGCCTGCTGACTCTCCTCACATTAATAAAACTGACTGCTAACTCTGAGTACCCACAGTATTCTTTGCTTTGAAAGGCCAATTGACAAGCATTTAGAGCACTGCTGTAAGGCTCTGCTGTATCCAGCCTTTGTACACTTTACTTTTTTGTATTTTATTATATGAGCAATGTGAATGGAATTGTTTTATGAACTGCTTAGGCTGTTTCAAAGTCTTCATTAAATACCACCGGCAATTGAGTTATCTGCCATCATTCTTCTTAAACGACCCCCAGTGATTCAAGTGTATTATCTGTTATCTATGTATATCCTTCACATCTCTGCTAATCTTTTCCCATAATCAAGCAGCTGTATTTTAGAACTCTGATATCATGTTTCCTGCCTTTTATCCAGCAATTAGTTTCCCTTCACTCCACTACAATATGAAATGAACTTTCAGAGATTGAAACTTTCTTCCCAGCAGTATTCCATCACTAAAGTATCATCAATAAAGTCGTCCACATTAGTTTTCCTAAAAGCAGCAGCACTGTTTGGTTTTGATGACTTGAAACTTGGCAGTGTGAAACAGTCTGTCCACCAGAAAATAGTCCCCAGGGAAACATTTGCTTTACACAGCCAAATGTCAGTTCTGTGGTTTATGAATGGTGACCACCTTGTTAGCAGAAGCAGAACAGGGTGTTTCAACCAAAAATTCATATTTGAAAATTGAGGGATTTTGATTAATGATGTTGATGTTGTGGAATCTTTACTAAGCCTGCATGATTTGCAAGATTGTTTGTTGCGATGTAAAATGCAGTTGAAGTGTATCAAATGGGCCCAGCTTTTTTTTTTTTTAGTTGCCTCTAGCTATTATTGCTACCACTGCCATTACTGTCATTGTTCCTACTGATGCTATTATTTGTGCAGATACTGCTTATATTGCTACATTGCTACTGATATTGCTATTACAAGTTCCTCATATAGTAATAATAGCAGATTTGCTTTTGTTGCCTATAATGGAGTACAAATGAAATTTTATCTTTGAAAAGAAGTTGGCTCATTCAGATAGTATGAGCTTTGAAAAGGAATGACGCTCTCCCATGAATGATTTCCAGTGAATTTCCACAGAGACACAGAGAGAGAGAGGGGGAGAGGAAAAGAGAGGGATAAAGGTGGGACAAGGTGAACAAAAAGTAAAGGACAAAAGAGAGGGAGGGGAGATAAAGAAACAGAGTGACGGTAGAAGGATAGAAATTCAGAGAAGGAGACAGGGGGAAGTCATGTTAGAGACTTACTTTTGTATTCCAAAGTGTTTTCATCAGACAGAGAATAAAAGGCTGGAGGTACAGTCTGAATGTGACTCCATTATGCCCTGCAAGAACAATTCTCCCTGTTCCTCTACTTTTCCCTCTTCTTTGGGGCTTTGAGATACATGTAGACACAGTCACCTTGAATTAATAGAGTTAGATAGGTTTTATAACTCCTAATCAAGTTGAAAAAAGAGCTTGAAAGGAAAAGGAAACTGAGTATATGATCAGGCCACTGTAATACAGAACTTTGTTGGATATGTCTGCTTTCACAGGTCTTCTGCAGACTATAATGCTTGCTCAGGCATATTTTCAAGATGAAAAGTAGTCAGAATAATAGAGATATCACACAATTCCTCGACTTTATACAGCTCCAGATATTATTATTATTTTGGTACCCTTAACAGAAGTCCCCCTTCATGCATTTATCCTGTATCTGTCCTCCATTACAAGTGTTTACAGTGCCCATTGTCATAGACGGATTAACACAAACCCAGACCCTGGGCACGAACGCCGAGGGCCCTGTATAACTACTTTCACACATTCAACTCAACCCACAATAATATGTTATTATATTATATATTATTATTGTTATTAATTATCTTATTGTTGTAGGAATGACAGAAAGCTAGCAGACAAGCTAGTTAAGAGGAGCGTGGTTTACTTCTTGAAAGTCAGTGCCCAGTATGTTGACAATGCATTTTGCGTACCTGTGTCATGGCTTCTCCATGTTGTCAAACGCATGTCTAACGTTAACGACGTAAATTGTCTATCCAGGGGTCCATTTCCCAAAGCAGGTTTAGTGAAAACTTTGAGTCTGTTAACCCTGAAATGAGGGAAACACTGCAGTAACAGACACCTCGAGTTTCTCTCTGTGTCCGCCCTCTTTCAGCCACACAGTATTTAACTTCCTCATTCATTCAGTCAGCAGGCGAGTTTTGGCGTGGCATATTAGTTCTGCCATCTGTTAATTAAAAAAAAAAAAAAAAAACAGTCAGTAGGCCTTTATTAGAAGTCCATTAGTAGTTAGGTGGCGACTTTTTTTTTTCATGAACATGGCATGTCCTTTCGACAACGATCCTGTGGATGAAGGTGCAGTGTTACTGCGCACAGAATTAAATATCCGTCGGGAGATGGTTTTAAGACCGCGCATAGATGATGATATGGATGAGAAGTCGTGTGTGAAAAACAGCATTATGTTGGGGATAAAACAACTGCACATTCAAACAGCCGCTTAATATTTACAATGTAAAACATGATCAAAATGGGGTACCCCCATGAGCTTATGCCGAGGTCTTACCTGTTTGAACAATGTTTTTATATTTCATCTTAAGCCGCTGCCAAATGCGCTTCTCCCCCGTGGGATTGCCACTAAATGAAATAAATTAATAGGTTACCATCAAGCAGTTTTCCCCTGTAATATTATTGTGATTGCAACGGACTACATTTAAACTTACGCAATGACCTGAGCAGCAATGTTCTCCCACGCCATCTCCCTCTCCTTTGCCGCTGCAGTGGTGTTGCACTTAAAAAAAAAAAAAAAACGGGATATATTGCCTGGTTAGTGACCATCGGATGTCCACTACATTTTGCGGTGGATTGTGGGATACATCCAGTGGACTATATAGTGAATATAAATAATCACTAAACATTCGGACACCCCTACAAAATGGCGTAACCACTATATAGTGCACTATATAGTGGTTAGAGAGTGATTTCGGACACAGCCCTGGTCAAATGACGTGACCCACCACGTGATTGACGTGCGACCTTGGCTTGACTGAGAAACATTTTTACTAAAACATTTTTTTGTACAAAAAAGACGTAAATTATGAGGGATTGGTGTTTAGTGGGGGCCCACATTTATTTTCATGATTTAATAAAATTATTTAATAAAATTTAAAAAATAAAAAATACAATCTTGGCCAAAAACGGCCAAGGACCCTGATTGGCTGCCAGGACCCTGGGGCACGTGCCCAATGTGCCCGTGCAGGGATCCGTCATAGCCCATTGTACCTGGGGCATAACCATACATTCTCAGGGGGTTGTGTCCACCCCCCCCAGTACTGAGAAAAGACCAATCTGTCCTCGCAAATTATGTTAAAATATGTTTCTATCTTTGGAACGGAACGTTGTAGACACATGGGGTAAAGTCTGCTGAGATCAACGCCCCTGAAAAGCCCCCGACCCTCACAGTCACAAACACTTAATACTGAACACAAACTAAAATGTCTCTTAAAATGTCCCTAAAGGGCAAAACCTCTTCAAATGGAGATCTGCGACTCATTGAAAGTCAACTTGAGGTTCCAGAACATGAAAAAGTTTGAAAACCTGTGATGTAGAACATACATTTGAGGTTTTTACTCTACTACTACTCCATGCATTGTAGTGTGTGTGCTTACTGTGCTTACTGTGTCATTTTCTTGTCATGACACAGGGAGTTTATAGAATTACAATGTTTCTTGGGGTAATAAACCTGTGAATTCTGTCTAATTCCACTTTGATTTTTCTGTTTTGGTATTATCTGCATGCTCTGAAGGTCCCTCTTGTTTTCTCTTAGTCAAACTTGTTTTCCCCTAGCATCTGCCCCGCTTTAGCCACATCAGCCCTGTCACTTGTTTCATCTTCCCGTGGCCAGTCCTCTTGTTTCCCTTTAAAACTTGTTTCTCCTCTGTTCCTTTTTTCCTAATTAGGTTCTTGTGCTTTGTGCCCTGTGTGAGTGCCCCACCACTTCCTGTCATCTAGTATTGTTCACTCACCAGTTTGCTCCTGTTTTCAGTGCCAGCCAACACTTGCTCTCTGTTTGCTTGCTAATCCGTCTGTGGCCTGCCTCTGTCTACTCAGCCTACTGCCTGTAGCCTGCCTGCAGCCAAGCTCCAAGTTCAGTCTTTTTAACCTCAGCTTTGCCTCCTGGTTTGCATTTGGGTCCACTTGACTTCTCCTGTGTGACAGTCGGTACCATAGACGGAGCACATGTTCAGCTGATCCCACCAGCCGAATATGAGCATGTGTTGCCAGTGCAAAACAGACATTTATGTAGTGCCAGTTACATGGTAATTAGGGAATTTGTGGCTGTGGTTCATTTTCATACCAGTTCTTAGTAGACAAGGCACTAAATTGGCAACAACACAACGCGGAACAAAATTCAGCATCTCTTAGTAAATCTGTCCCCTAAGCCGTCTGCTCTGAAGAACAGCGCACTGTTCCTGTTTTGGGTTATGCAACAGTCCAGCAGATTTTCCTCCAAATGCAACCCAGTGGCATAAAATACATTATTTCCCATTTGGTCAGGCCAAATGGTGCTGAGCACAGTATGAGACAACCATGATAACCCTCCTGCCTGACTATAGAAATGAGGCTTCTGTAAAATGCAGTGCAGAGGCCAGCAGAGTTGTACAATCTTCTCTGCAGTGGTGTTGTTTGTAGTAATTATACTGATGGCTGATGTTTGATTGATTCTAAAATGCTACAGTTTTGCTGCATTTACCTCATATCAGAGGGAAGCTAAGGGTCAGAAATATTCTCATCAGTAAGACTAGCAAGTGTTCACCTCAGTTTTGAAAGAAAACGAAGTGAACAGATAAAGTAAGCCAACAATAAAATACTGTGTCTATATCAAAAAGTAACACTATTCAGCTGTTACTTTAACAAAATAGAGCTGGTTAAAAAGCATGCATGATGAAAATTGCATTTAATAATTAATTAATTTAACAAAGTTTCAGAACCATTTCTCCAGGATACAACAAAAAGTAGGAGGGCTTCAGCAAACATGCAGTAACAAGTGACACACAATGGCTATTTTGTGGCCCTATTGCTTTGCGTTCCTTTTGATTAGCTTTCAGTTTTTAATTAATTTGGTAATGCAAATGCCACCCTGGAAAAAAATAACTATACCCTTGAATTGATGGTCAGCACTTTTCCCTTTAAAGCCATTCTGTTCTCTCATATCTAATGCAATAAGAGCATGGAGTCAAAACATAAGTGTGTTTGCTGTTCAATTACTATTACTCATTTATCATGCTCACTGCAGTTTTGAATGGCTGGGGGCAGCGTAAAAATAAAGTTCAAGTCAAAGTCATGTGCAAAGTACTTCACACAAACAGGTTTATCATAATTTGCTTAACTAAATTAAACAAATAAATTGGAAAATAGATTTAGACAAATCCAAAAGCACTAAAGTGTTGAGACACGCAACAGTGTGTCCATCTACAGCCAAGTGTCCTAGAACAAGATATCAAACCCACACAGTTTAAGTGTTAAATGCCTATGTGACTGTTATGAAGACAGAAAAAGATCAACCTAACTTTTAAGGAACATTACTCTAGTGTATTTAAGTCTGAATTTTATTGACATGGATATGTCTTTGAAAACTATTTCTGTCCGTACGTTAAATGAAACAGACTTGATGGGATCGGCTCATTCTCCATGTAAAGATACAACTATCAAACAGATCAAGCAGGACCCTGGGAAAGTGGTGAGGATGAATTTAGAATTGAGTTCTTGAAATGTTTTCAGGATACACTGGTCCCTCTTCTTCCCTCATTATACAACACCTGTCAGTCAGTGGCCAGCGGCTTTGTGCTCTGCTGTTATTTCAGTGATACTAAAACCAGGCAGAGATCTCAGATGTGCAACTTTTGATCCTATCAGCTGAAGTGTTTGCCAAGGTCCTGGAAAAAGGGCTGGAAAAGCCTTTCCCCTCTTTGAATTCAGATCAAGTGTCGTCATTCCAAGATGCCTCTCAGCAGACAATATGAGAAGCTTGTATCATGACATGATTAGGGCTGCAACATGACAATCAGTAGATGCTGAAAAAAAAAACGTGACGGGATGAAATGGGCCCTGCCTACGTTTTTTCGCTCTCTAAATTCGGGTTTTTGTTCAGTATATGCCACGGATAAGGGCATTTTATTTTAATCTGACAGCATAAGTTAAAAACTAATACCATATACTCATTACACAATTAAATGTTGTAGGACTGGCCCATTCAATTGGCGGCCCATGGGCCACATCCGGCCCAGAAGCAACTTCCAAAAGACCCAATGAAGCTGAATTAAATAGGCTATTTTAAAATTTTAATTGTAATAATATTTCTTGAAAATATTTAATAGCAATGTTATTGTCTGAAATAGTTACAGCATCATGAGAATGGCCTTAAATCAGCATGAGAAAAACACCCTCTAAGTCAATATGTCCTTTCTCTGCTCCTCACCAGCTATGTTTGCCTGACCCTGACCAATGAGTGGGCTGACAGGTCCCACATGGCTTTTGCTGATGCATGCAAAAACCAAACCAAACAAAAACAAAAATAAAAAATTAAAATAAAAACAAAAATCAACTGTTCCACTGACTCAAACCACAGCAAACAGGCTACAATGGTCCTGAATTCCTGAATTTAAAGCCAGCCTGTATACAGATTGCATTTTATTATCATTATGAAAGCCTATTCTGTCTCACACTGGTTGGGATTCATTAAGGAGCTTGGCCAGTTCTTGGCCAGCCCACCAACCAATAACAGGTCACCAGTCACTAGAATATTTGAATGAAATGAACGGGACCTTCTGGAACTCCAGACCTCTGGTTATACTTTGTTGATATAACTCTGTAATAAAACGGAAATAAAAATGATTAATATTTAAAATGCAGGTTAAGAGTGTAATAGCAAAATGAGGCACTCTTTTGGATACAAATTTTGCATTTCACTCTGTAAACTGACCACTGATGTAAAAGTCAGCTTCACTGGAATAATAGTGTAGTGTGTAAAGCAATAGAGATTTTTCTCAGCAGCCATTTTGACATGAAATAGCAGGTAAACACAGATGTTACTAACAACATTAATTAAGATTCTGCTCCATTTCGATATAAAAAAAAGCCAAGTTCCTGCTCTTGTTCATGCTGGCTACCCTGCTATTTCATGTCAAAATGGCTGCTGTAAAAGAGTTTACTTAGCTAACTTGTTAATTTTAACTTAAGTCTTATTTATTTATTTATTTAGTTTTCTTTTTATTTAGCCTAGTCATAGACAAAAATGACCTTTTTAAACTGGAATAACTCTAATTCACTTTTTGGGTCATGGATCGAAACAGTCCTAGATTTATATTAATCTAGATTTAAATTACCTGGGCCAAAGTTTAATGTGCATTATAAACTAAAATGAAAATTAAAGCTCCAAGGCAGCAGCTTTAACCTCAGTTAACTGCTGTTTGTCAGAGGAGAAACCATCCCATCCGTCCTGTTTCTCCTTCAGCTCCACACAGTTCTGTACTTTTTTTTTTTAGAACCATTCATCCTAGTCTCCATTTTACAACAATTAGACAGCAGCTCTTCACTAAGTGTTTAACATGTGCTTTTGTGCACATGGAACTGCTAGATTATCACTTTAAATTCAATCAAGAACTCCATGACCCAGAATTAACGAATCAGAGGCTAAATTGTGTTTTGGAAAGTAATTTTTTAGGCCATGATTAACTATTCCAGATTAGAGCCTCATCCTGTCTTAATATAATCCCCATATGGGAAATTACCCCAGTATATTTTATCTTAATCTTTCTAATTGTAATATTACTTTATATATATATATATATATATATATATATATATATATATATATATATATATATATATATATATATTATTGCTTGGCTGATTTTGAGTGCATTGTTTGCATTTTGTCAGCAATGAGTTTCCATGTGTTGGATGAATAAATTTAGGCTTGGGTCTACTCGGCTCTCATGCTGTTTTTTTTTTTTCTTGTTTTTTTTTTTTTCCCCAAACAAACTGCTGCCCCAAATTTTAAATGCATCACTTCCTGTACAGCAGAGGATGGATAAAGGCTGAGTCATTGTTGTGTTCTTCATTCAGTAAAGAGGAGCAAGACAAAAGTGTATTCCTTCTAATTGTCTCATCATGTTATTACAAAACATCATGAAGCCAAAATGCACTGAGGACAGAATTAACTTACTGCTATAACTTTCCAAGCAGAAATTAGGCTTTTGTCTCCGTCGCTTCACAGGGATATATAAACTCTTCAACAATAATCCCTACATTTCTAATGTCTCTTGTCTCTTCCCCTCCTTATGTCTCCTTCTCTTCGCCTCCTCTCCTTCTGTCCTTGCCCCCCTTCCCTTCTCTCTCTCTCTCTCTCTCTCTCTCTCTTTTTTTTTTAACTGTGTTTTGTGGTGATTTTAAAGGCTGGTCAGCAGAAAGCTAGACTGTGCACCCCAGTCTAACTTCATTATGTGCAATTAGGCTGCTTGTCCTTCAGTGGAGTGCAGTCAGGTACCCAGGTGAAATCTGTAACCGTGCAGGTGCTTTGAATTTGGAATCAGCATCCAATTCTTTCTGTGTATTGCTTCTGTATTGAGCCTCTTTAATTGTTTCTGTGGATTATCTTGCATTATTTCTGCATCGTATTATGCTGCCAACTATTGCACTCAATTAATCAATTCTGTTTAAGTCAGTTCACTTCATTTCACTTGCAGCTATTTATTAACTGCATATTGGGAGTGTTCAACATGAATTTTGTCTCTCCAGTTTTTTATGTTTTAAATGTATTTGTAATTGATCTCCTGTATCATTTTATGGTGCTGCAAGCTAAAACTAGTGACTGTACTGTATTTTAATGCATCAAAAATCCATTTACAGTCTTACTAATGAATGTTGTCTTTTTATAGATAATATATAACTTAAAGGCAACCAAAATCACTCCAACCAAGAAGGTGTAAATGGGTGAAAAACATTTTCAAAAGTAACTCCTACTTAAAAAAGTATTTATATTATGTACGGCAGATAAAAACCTGATGTCTCCTTGGCGAAAAACCTTTTTTAACCTGTAGTTTCACCTTCATCTGTATTTCTGTTTGCATGACTTAACTTTTTAGTGGGTAAAATTCGTAAGGAGGGGTCATCCTGTAGCTTTCAGCTGCACTCCCTACATTTATTGGAAAAAGCGGATGATGCTTATTCTTTGCACACACAAGCATATGAAATTCAGAGTCTCAGGTCCACGTTTGAATATCACATCAGTTTCACTTGTGAAGAATTTTAACACACTTGTCAAGAAGTGCTTTGCAGTATACAAAGTACCCAAATACAGATAAAAATAATAAAACAAGGGATAAAAACAACAAGAAAAAAATGTGCAAATAATGTTTGGCTTCTGAGAAAAGCCTGTAGCAGTAAAAATCACTCAGGGCTAAAGAAAATGATGCAGCTGTTGCCTTTCATTTATTCAAATATAACCAGGGGGTCGGGAGGTGAAGTAGTGTTTTAACTAAATTTATTCCTTAAATGAAGAGCATACTTTCTCTCATTTCTGTTGGTGAGACAGTTGCCAGTGGCAGTTCTGGCTTGTTTGGTGCTGTAGGCAAGATTCATTAGCCTGAAAACCTTCTATCTTGCAAAATAACATACAAACATTTTCATTTTCATTTTTAAACCACAGATTGAAAAATGAGTAAGCATAATTAAAGCCAATATAACAGCATAATATACAGAAAGCAGTGAGATCTCCAAGTTACACCAAAACTTCATGGGCTTTTTTTGTGCTGGTGCAGATCAGGTGCAGTGACCTAGTGTGAGCTATGTGCTAATTTCACTGGTAAAAGTTTGTGAATTTTTTGGCTCACCAAGACATCGCCTGCCCTGGATCAGGCAAAGAGCGCAGCAGAGGGGAGCATCAATGCAAATCTTTGGTGTCCAGAATCTGCTTGGCCCTCAGTGTCTTCAAACCAGCTCTTAACACAGGCACGGCCACAATGGACTGTTTTTTAGTTTTAAATTGCAGAAATTCCAAAATTTAACATGGGTTTGTGGATTAATCCAATGTGGATATTAAATCTTGTGAAACCAGAGCCAGGCTCTTGCAAACAAACAAACTTCTTTGCTTTCATGTACACCAAATTGTCTGGCTAAATATTGGTAGGCTAAGTGTAAAGTATCACTAAGCCTCATTCCATATCCTGAGTAGTGCCTGAAACAGGGCGTTTTTGTTTGCAGTAGAGAAAGGCGTATAGCTGTGACAAATAACCCTCAAGCTACACTGGAAGTGAAACACACGCAAGTGGAGGAAAGCAGCAACTGCTGCTGAGCCTCCCCAGTGGACCTCCTCCACTGTAACCTGCTGCTTCTCCAGCTCTGACCTTATTCTTTTTAAAGCAACGTGCTGCAACACAAGCGTTGTGTAGCAAAAAGAGAGGCCTACAAGCTCGTTTCTATTAAGATAATCATTGTTTGCTTGTTGATTGAAGCAATGCATCTGGTACAGCATCCCTCTCAAAACACTGACAGAGCGAAACTGTCCCACGTTACTCTAAGGTTCTATGCTGTTCTATGTTTATGTTCCCTTTGCTATAAATATATACCATCATAGAATAAAGACTACAAGAATACTTGATTGAAACTGGACATGTTTTCAAATAAAAATCCAGCCAGAGAGAAGTTTATCGTGGACTGTATTGTCCACTATTTTGTTCTGACATCATAAATGAGGATTTTGACAAACTATTCAGACTTCCCCATAATTTGGAGCTGGAATTCCAACTTAACAGGTTCCTTTGCACTTTTCCATGTAGGATGTCAGAATTATCCCAGTTCCAAGTTGAACAGAAAGTTCCATTATAAACAGCTCAGAACTGTAAGCACTGCCTAATGAGTCGCCTATATGACTTCATGTCAACCCTCTGTCTTAACAACGTGTCTCTTCTTGGCCTTTATTTTTTCTTCTAAATTGCACACCTAAAGCTTTTTCCTCCACAGGAGAATTTTCTTGTCTCACTTTCTGTGATGCTTTTTGTCCCCCCAGTCAACTGAGCACTCCTGTCAGCACAAATGCAAGAAGAGAGTACTGTCTAAAAATTACCATAATAAACAAAACAGAGCTCTGACATGGTATGGGCATTCAGGAAGGTAACTACTCTGCTCTGAATATAATAAGCTTCTTTTTTTTTTTTTTTCCCCTGCCCCTAGCCACCTTCTGCTCTAGGCGAATGTCTGTGGTGCTGATGCCACTGACTGTTGCTTTCCCCTTTACATCACCTAGAGGCCTACAGCCAAGGGCTAGACAGAGCCCTCAAACAAGATTTAAAAATGCAGTTTTGTCCCAAAATGTATTACCATCTGAAAACAGTGACACCTAGTCCTTGCCTGTTTGTATAATATTTAAAACAACTGAATAGTTTTAAACCTTTCCTGATAATAAATCACATCAAGTCACCTATAAAAAGAGAAACTGCCTCTCACACTGCATTCAGTGATGTGGGAAAAGAGAGCATAAGGCCTTCATCCTGATTTAATGATAGGTTTTACTGCAAAACAAGAAATTCACCATTTGGTCCTAAAAGTTGCTGGCATGTCACCTTCCACTGATGCCTGCAATCTGTAGAGAAGCCCCAGAAAAAGTGGATAATAAATATTAGCAGGGGCAATTTTACCACCACAAATAACACACGAGTATGCAGCCGATATTTTCAGAGTGCAGATCTGACTGAGCCTCCACCTCCAGCTAGGCGCTGGCCTCTGAAAGCATGGGACTGATTCTGTGCTTGTCCAGTGGAACAGCTACACATTTCCAGTTCCCAGGCCTTTGATTTTGGCAGATGAAGGAATGGCCAAATGCAAACACAGCAACCCAAAGCAAACACTAGACCAACCCAACACACCAGCCGTCATTTTTCCAGTAGTGATCCTTGCTGATTGTGCCCAGCAGCTGCACAGTCAGCTGATGGAGCAAATGCAAACTGAAGTGCAGCTCAGCTATGAAGCAGCTGTATAATGAATAAAAACACGGTCCACCTGATGCTGTTTTCACCATCCTCTGGGTTTAGTTATATATTTATTTATTTCACCTTGTCTTTCATTTTTGACACTCATCAGAGCCATGACAGTGGAAGAGTCCCCGCCCACCTGCACGTTTCAACATTCAAATTCAACATCAGGTTCAGGTTGATTTATCCGCCTCTGCAGAGAGCCCGACCCTCTAAAACCCACAGGAGTAATTAAATAATCAGAGCCTGAACCAGCGAGATCGGGTCGAGTCTGTAATAACTCACAGATATGAAACACATCATATATAGCTGACCGCGCATTAAAATGAGGCTGAGCAAAGACTCCTCATGTTCCCTTTGCTTGTTGCCTGTTGAATACCATTTTATTTAATTTCTTGTTTTGTTTTGAGGACGAGCAAAGTAAGAATTGATTTGTACAGTGTTACTCTGTTTTACTGAGCACGACAGTAAAACTCACTCACTAAACTCAAAAATCCCCTAAGCAATTCGTCTATTAGTCTCATACATACATACATACTTTACATACACACACACACACACACACACACACACACACACACACACATACACACACACATATACAGTACAGGCCAAAAGTTTGGACACACCTTCTCATTTAATGCGTTTTCTTTATTTTCATGACTATTTACATTGTAGATTCTAACTGAAGGAATCAAAACTATGAATGAACACATGTGGAGTTAGGTACTTAACAAAAAAAGATGAAATAACTGAAAACATGTTTTATATTCTAGTTTCTTCAAAATAGCCACCCTTTGCTCTGATTACTGCTTTGCACACTCTTGGCATTCTCTCAATGAGCTTCAAGAGGTAGTCACCTGAAATGGTTTTCACTTCACAGGTGTGCCTTATCAGGGTTAATTAGTGGAATTTCTTGCTTTATCAATGGGGTTGGGACCATCAGTTGTGTTGTGCAGAAGTCAGGTTACTACACAGTCGACAGCCCTATTGGACAACTGTTAAAATTCATATTATGGCAAGAACCAATCAGCTAACTAAAGAAAAACGAGGGGCCATCATTACTTTAAGAAATGAAGGTCAGTCAGTCCAGAAAATTGCAAAAACTTTAAATGTGTCCCCAAGTGGAGTCGCAAAAACCATCAAGCGCTACAACGAAACTGGCACACATGAGGACCGACCCAGGAAAAGAAGACCAAGAGTCACCTCTGCTTCTGAGGACAAGTTCATCCGAGTCACCAGCCTCAGAAATCGCAAGTTAACAGCAGCTCAGATCAGAGAGCAGATAAATGCCACACAGAGTTCTAGCAGCAGACCCATCTCTAGAACAACTGTTAAGAAGAGACTGCGCGAATCAGGCCTTCATGGTCAAATAGCTGCTAGGAAACCACTGCTAAGGAGAGGCAACAAGCAGAAGAGATTTGTTTGGGCCAAGAAACACAAGGAATGGACATTAGACCAGTGGAAATCTGTGCTTTGGTCTGATGAGTCCAAATTTGAGATCTTTGGTTCCAACCGTCGTGTCTTTGTGAGACGCAGAAAAGGTGAACGGATGGATTCCACATGCCTGGTTCCCACTGTGAAGCATGGAGGAGGAGGTGTGATGGTGTGGGGGTGTTTTGCTGGTGACACTGTAGGGGATTTATTCAAAATTGAAGGCACACTAAACCAGCATGGCTACCACAGCATCCTGCAGTGACATGCCATCCCATCCGGTTTGCGTTTAGTTGGACGATCATTTATTTTTCAACTGGACAATGACCCCAAACACACCTCCAGGCTGTGTAAGGGCTATTTGACCAAGAAGGAGAGTGATGGAGTGCTGTGGCAGATGATCTGGCCTCCACAGTCACCGGACCTGAACCCAATCGAGATGGTTTGGGGTGAGCTGGACCGCAGAGTGAAGGCAAAGGGGCCAACAAGTGCTAAACACCTCTGGGAACTCCTTCAAGACTGTTGGAAAACCATTTCAGGTGACTACCTCTTGAAGCTCATCGAGAGAATGCCAAGAGTGTGCAAAGCAGTAATCAGAGCAAAGGGTGGCTATTTTGAAGAAACTAGAATATAAAACATGTTTTCAGTTATTTCACCTTTTTTTGTTAAGTACATAACTCCACATGTGTTCATTCATAATTTTGATGCCTTCAGTTAGAATCTACAATGTAAATAGTCATGAAAATAAAGAAAATGCATTGAATGAGAAGGTGTGTCCAAACTTTTGGCACACACACACACACACACACACACATATATATATATATATATATATATATATATATATATATATATATATGCTGCCAATAGGCGCGTGTCACTATAGTGAAAACTAACCCAACATGAAGGCCGTGGTGAAAACAACACATCCTTTTTAAGCTCGCACAATTACAGATGCACTGCGACAATCTCAGAAATCGTCCATTCTGCTCTACAGCTGTTGAGATTTCCCATATGTCTTCATTTTCCATCTAACTCCTCTGAAACCAGGCAAAAGTGAATGAGACTGGAGCTGATGGATTGTAGCCCGGGTCATGCATGACTTAGCATCTCGTTAGTTTCCTCCTGCTAGCAGAAATGGTGGAGCAACGGCAGGACTTACACCGGTAACAGAAAGGTAAATGAGATGACTGTTTCTGTCGAGGTCACTGCTTTAAGGCTGCTGTTCAGCTCTTCATACCTTCATACCTATACACTATGAGTGAAGCGTTTTGTTCTGTGTCCCTGAAAACTGGCAGTAATGACCGTCATCTTTCCCCAGAATGTTAGGTATCTCATAATTTGTCTTCCCCTGCGGAGATCAGTGAGGATTATTCAAGACTCAAGATATTCAACATGATTGATTAGACTTTGTCTTTGTGAGCTCATTTAAAAAAAGACAAAAAAGACAAAAAAAAGTAGTAGCAGTCACTCATAAAGCACATACACTGAACAAGTATGAAACAGGTAAAATCCAAACTACAAAATACTCATAAGAGCTTAGAACAAATGGGTAAAATGTAATAAAACCCAACCCATAAGAACACCACAGATAAAACACTAGCAGCTGCAGGGGAATCAGGAGTCACATCAAATGACCCACTAGATAAAATTCTTCAAGTGCCTTAACAACATGTGCCTTATAGCAGCACTCTGGAAAGCTGCCAGGTGGCCTGCAGCGCGGGCAGCCTCCAGAGGCCTCTAGCTGTTGAAAAATAGTCACAGTAAAATTAAATCTTAGTGGGATTGACCATACAGCCGACAGAACAACTGATGGACTGGTAACTCTTGTGGACAAAATTTGAACAGAGAAGCCAATTTTAATACAGAAACGTGTTATTTTCCCTGTGTAGACGAGCTATGAAAGGGTCAGCTTCATGCCATACGCCTTGACCACTACTCTCTCTCCTACTGCTTGTTTGCAATTTTGTTAAAGTCCGCATTAATCTGGAAAAATCAATAAATGCCAGTTTCATGTCAAATTGTTTTCTGTCCGCACTAGCATTTTCACAAAGTTTTCAAAAAGTTGGCTATCCATACCAAACTGCAGAAAACACTTATGTTTTTTAATAGGCCTGCACAGAATGAGATGGTAAACTCGTATTCTAAAAATAGTAGCCAGCTCACACCTGCCATGCTGTGTGTATATAAGTGTCCGGTGTCCAGTCGAATGCTCAGGACTTCCCAAACAAATGTATTTTAATTGAAAATGTGTTGCTCCACAGAATCCTCTCAGAGATGACTGTTTTTTGGGGGCAATTACCATGAATGCTTGCAAGAAAAGCTTTCTTAGTCTGAGGTTGAAGGCGGCACACAATGAATACTTAATACCAAAATAATACATCATGGACAAAATATCCCTTTAATTGTTTTTGTGCATCATACATCACAAACCCCTCAGTTTTCCCCGTGTTCACAGCTACAGTAAAAAGCTCTGTCTTCAGTGGACAAAAATGGAGTTTTACTGGGGGCGGAAGGGCAAAACGGAGAAATAAAGACACATTTTCAGATTTTCTCCAGATTATTCTGAACTCAGTCACTGATCTATGACTCATTGTAAGGATAAGAAAAATGGAAATGTAGAAACAGGAGGAAACCAAACTTGTATGACGCACAAAGCTGCTGCAGTTATGCTCCACCTCTAGGACAAATAACGTGGGAGAAATCAAGTTTGCTTTTCTTTCCAATCAAAGGAGGTTATAAGGTACCGTGTGGTGACTGACTGATTCGTGACAGAGCTGTTTGGTGGGACAGTGCTGAGGCGACACAGCAACGATTCATGACAAGCGTGTCAAAGTGAAACTCTACGATGTTTAGTGTAATTTGTATCACTAATGCAGAAGAAGTACAGCTTAAAGACATGAAGGGGACTGTGATTGTGTACTGTAAAAATCAGGATTAATGCAATGATCAACACATGGAGGGACTAAGATGAATGTGTAAATCAGATGTCCTGGAGCTGTGCAAATACAGCAGAATGCAGCAGGGATCTGCTGCGGACACCTAATAACCTTGTTACAAGTTTTCCAGCAGAAAATATATTAATAACCCTGTTATAGTGGTAAAAAAAAATATATTACACCGCCACCCCCTACCCCTCCTTCTTCGCTCAGATAATGACATTTCAGTGAGAGCAAATGAAATGGGCCAATTTTCAAACTCATTACAAACTCAGTTCTGAAATGGAATGAAAAAGAGGAAAAAGAGAGGGGGAGTAGAGTGAGCTGATACATGTTGACGCTGGCTGGTAACCGTGGTGTTGAAGGTATTATGCGTGTGTGAGAGAGAGCAAGGCGGGGAGCAAGGTTGAGAGAACATAAAATGTGTGTGTGTGTGTGTGTGTGTGTGTGTGTATGTATGTGTGTGTGTGTTTGTGCACATACATCCTTGGATGTACCGTTGCATTGAGTGTGTGTGTGTGTGTGTGTGTGTGCGCGCGCTTTGTCTGTGCCTTTGGGTGAGCACACACCTGCTTTCTGTGACTGTGTGCGCATATGTGTACATACTTTCTGTCTACCTCACCCTGTTTGGAGATGCATGCTTTGTGCAAGCTTTTGTGTGATGTGTATATGTTATGTATGCTTCGTGCGTACATTTTTGTGTGGTGTGGTGTGTGTGTGTGTGTGTGTGTGTGTGTGTGTATGCATCAACTTTGCCCAAAGCCAAGCTGACAGACAGCTTCCCTCTGAGGAGCCCCTTAGTGTTTCTGATTGATCGTCATAATGCCAAGGTACAGGCCCTGTCCTTGGTGCCTATGCTAATCGCAGACTCATGCATATTTATGAGCTCCTTGGGAATCAAGCAGCTAAATAAAGGATGAGGCTGTTGGCTTGGAGCTGCGTTCATCACCGACTCTGATTGATTAGAAAGAGGTGGAAAATATGTGCCTATAAAGACCTGTTTTTTTTTTTTTTCTTTGGCTCAAGGATCACAGGGGGAACTCAAGACTTGGAGGAAAGCAAACAAAAGGTCCCGGTCTGAAGATAAGTGTCAAATAGCTGACATTTGATGGAGGTGTCTAGTTTTGTCTGGTCTGTATCTAAATGTTGCTGGACTTCTACATTAAAGTGATAATTCAGGTTCTTACTCATACAGTGGTAGTTTCTCCTGCACACAGGTGTAATAGATGCTCCAGGTTTGACCTGTCAGCTCCTCCCCTGTCACGATGATGATCTCCAAAATGAGTGATTTGTACCTGGCACACAAAACAACACAATTTCAAGCAGACAAAAAATGTTTTGAAGGACACACATCAACACATTTGCTTGAGATTCCTTATCAATGCTCTTTTCCAACCCTCTTGCTTGCTAACTAGTGGAACTACTTTTCGGGATCACAGTGCGACAGCTTCATGTGTTAGGTGTGGAAGCAAACATACTGTGCTGAGGGGAGCTGTTGCGGAGTGATACCAAAGCAAAGTAGTTCCAGCAGTTAGAAAGCAAGAGGGATGGAAAAGAGCGTTGATGATGAATCTCAAACAAACTTGTGTTGTGTATCCTGTAAAACATTTGAGTTGCCTGTCAAAGTGGCATTTGCTGGTCCAGATCCACTTTATTCATTTTGGTGAGGCGCCCGTTCTCACAACAGGGAAGGAGCTGACAGGTCAGATTTGGAGGATCTGTAGTATTGCACTTGTATATAGAAGATTTTTGTGTTGTGATACCCATGAAGCCACACCACTACACCGTCAGCCAGCATAGGTTTTGGAAGACTTACACTGGCACTTATGGCTTTGTATTGAGGCAGCTGGGAGAAAATATTTTGTTCTGATATTTGTTGTTTTAGAATGTTATCATTTTCATACCTAAGTTTGGAAGAATTAGGTGTCTTTAGTTCTTGACAAAACGGAAAAGCTTCTGAAAAACCATTTAAAGTGCGTGGTTTTGTCTCTGGCTTTGCAACCTCACAGCATATTTAATTTTCCTTTACAATATTTTCAGTGTGGGTAAAAATATTTTATTCAGTTGTAAGATTTTGGTTGCACCTCTGGGTTTCATGGTCATAGAATTGCAAACAGTTGATAAACAAATAACCATAATGCCTTGCGCTATACACCTTGGTCAGCTCCACTCATCTCTGCCCTTCAGCACTGAGGCCTGACCAGTGAATGGGGATATGGTTTGCAACAAGGTATAAGACACAAAAATATTTCCTGGACTTCACACAGCATTTACCGTAACTTCTGACTCCATGGATTCCATGCTTTTTTATATGGACCCTGGTGGTTAAAAACAATTTGTGACCTACTTCTATTCTTAGGGAGAAAGTTTTATGGCTCAAATGTTGTTTTTGCTTTAACTGTCACTTTAAACCATCAAGTCATGCTACAACACTAAAATTCTTAAAGGGTTAGCAAGCTGAAGGTTAGTTTCCCAGCTTCTCGCTCGGCCTTATGAGATACACTTGAAGGGAGGTGTGTCGATGACATTCAGTAGTCAATAAAAGGCCAGTATGGTACATATTTGTCTAGTATTTATCTGTTGAAAGGAACTGTGTATGTAAGTGATCACCTACATGTGATTCTATATGTAAACATCATTAACATGGCCTGCCGACAGCTGAGAAACTGAATTGTACTAAAAGAAGGGCTAAGTGGGTAGCTGATTATAGCCGGTTTGAAATGGCCTATTCAGCATTAAGATACTGCAAGGAGTCAGCAAGGACGGGCGAGGGCCTGACGAGGCCCCTGGGCACAAACACTCCCAGAGGCTTTAGCAGCCAGAAGCCCCATTGGCCCAGTTCACACTCTGTCCTTGAGAGTCAGCGTATCCATACATATGAAACAGGTTATGTAATATGCATGTATACTCATCACCCTCTTGAACTGTGCAGTTCTAATATGTCATGTCTCTAGTTAGGAAGTGACACTCAGTGATATTTGTTTCACTTTGCGAACGACTTGTGTTTGTAATCACTTGATTTGTGTCAGAATTTGTAGTGAACATATGTAGTGTGCACTAACATAAAGGATAATGCACTGACTTGAGTCCTAAAATAAACACATTCATGGCTTTACAATGATGTGCACCCTTTAAAAGCTGTACAGTGGAAGCCTTGATGCTTTTCCAATGGGTCCTCAGCAAAATGGCAAACATGTTTAATTTCACAATAATTTAAATGCTTGTGAAAAGTGTGTGAACACAGATTTCAGCTCAACTTTGCTTTAAATATTCTCTCAGAAAATGTCCATCATTTCCAAAACATCCATACAGTTGTGGCTTCCACACTGTATCTGCAAACAGCTGATTATTTGTAGAGGAATGTGTGTGCCAGAGAGGATCACAGGATGTTTCATCACATCAGTTGAAACAGCTGTCACTCCTGAGCCTTGGCCCTCTTACTATTGGTTAGTGGTACTGTTGCTGATCTAGGAATTGACCATGCTTGTACTACTGCAGCCATTGTTCGACAGTCCAGTTGAAAGCCTCAGCTTTGCTTGTGTTGTCTTTATTTTGTCTGCCAGTGTGTTTTCTTCTGCATTAAGACGGTTGCTTTGGTGTCTTGCCCACTGGGTTGGCACCTATTGCACATGTGTCTGGCTTTGAAGGAGTCTCCTCTCTCTGTGGTCCTTCTCAAGATTTCTTCTATTTTTTCCTTATTTCATCTTTTTTTTTTTTTTTTAAGAGTTTTTTGCTTGCCCACTTTCAGGATTAAGTCAGCAGGTGTCATGCTGTTTTGTTTGCTGTAAACGTGCAGACATGGGAAGCCCTTTGAGACTGTTCTCTCCTGAAGTGATCTTTGTTTGTGGTGTATAAAAATCTCATATGTACGTTCCTTTGGATAAAAGCGTCTGCCAAAAGCAAATTGTAATTGTAGTTGTAAAAAGCGATTTAGGGCTCTAAATATGCCAAAAGTCAGCTAAAACTTCCAAAGTAAAATGAAAACAAATCAGAGGCTGTAAAAAGGAGAAGAAATCACATTCAACATTTTGGTCCCTTTATTTCATGTTAACCACATTTCAAACAACTAAACAACCAATGGTAATGGCATCACCAGATCTAAACAACACTTTGCTAGACAAATAATAATAATTAGAATAACAATTATACAAAAGAAATGTACAAATTCAAGAAAAAAACAAAATAACAAAAAACAAACAAAACTATAATACACAGATGAAAGGTCATGAACAAAGCTAATGAAATAAAGCCTTGGTGAAAAAGAAGGGATAAGCATCTCTGGCATTCACATTGTTTTCAATACAATACTCTCATTGTCTTTGTCTTGATAGGTCCAAGGAGCCTGGCTAGACTCCAGCAAAAAGTGAAACTGTAGAGCAAACTGTGTTGCTTGCCACAAATATGCCGATACAGGCCAGGAACAGAAAACCCACAAGCCAACTTGTAGACATGGGACATCCATCATCTCAAAATACTGACGGCTGCTCTTACAAAGTGATGGCTGGCATCAACGTAAAGCACATTATGGGTTAATAGTAAAGGTACCATTTAAGTCATATGCATGTGTTTTAGCATCTTTTTGTAATAGGGGTGAATGAATTTCAGATAAAGACTTTTTTTTTCCATGACTATTTATAGTACACTGAATTCACTGAATTACTTGACATAAGCTTTTGGTTTGATATACCTTCAGATTTTTGTAGGGGGGGTGGTGGTGGGGGACTCTACCGACAAAATGGAAAATGCAAAACTTCTGTGCAATTACAGGGTGTTCAAATTTTACATTGCAATGCACAGAAAGTAGGCATTTTGTGGTGATAACTTATTTCTTCATAAATGGTGGTATTAGTAGCCGCCTTTCAAACATTCCCTGATGAGCCTTTGCTGACTAAATATTTAAAAGCCACCATTACCTTGGGATGCAGGCTGCAAGAGCTGTGCTCACACAGGAATCATGTGTTTTTTAACCTTTAAATCAGGGGTGTCAAACTCGTGCCATGGAGGGCCGAGAGGCTGCAGGTTTTCATTCCAACCAAAAACTCCTCCAGGTGATTTCACTGATCACCCTACCTCCAAACAGAGAGGCGGGACTAATCAGTGAAATCACCTGGTGGAGTTGTTGGTTGGAATGAAAACCTGCAGCCTCTCGGCCCTCCATGGCACGAGTTTGACACCCCTGCTTTAAATGCATGGATCATCTTATTTCAAAGTGCCCACAAAGAGGGGGAAACATCAGATTCCCTGTGGTTTCTGTGTTAGACAGCCATAAGAGGGCAGAGATCTTGGTTGGACAATAAAAACCAGATATTGCAAATCCTTCCAGAGGAACAGCATAAACAGGGTGGGCAGCAGGGTGACATAGCAAGCGGGGAGACTGACTTTTAACCACAAGGCCCTAGTTTAAGCCCCTGAAATGGCAAGCTTCCACCTTGCTGAGGTGTCCTTGAGCAACATACTGAGTCACTTCCAGCCCCAAGGCTGCAGCTCTGAGGCTCAACCTGACCTCTGACCCCCCTGGCCGGGACGTGGGGGCACAAGACAGAAGAGACTTTCCCCTTTGGAGAACAGTAGAGTATAAACATAAAAATGAGGAAACATCTGATATTTTGTTGCTAGCATGTAAACCCAACCTCTGAGGGAATGGTATGGTCACTTTGTGATACGACAAAAAATGCACACATACCAAAGATCAAACATTGCAGGAGCACCCAGGAAAAAAAAGAAAGTGCTACAACAAAAATATATACCAGGAGCATGAGAACACCTTATATCAGTCTCCATCAACAGCGGGTTTAACGGTCTGACCGAATGCGAGGAGAGAAACAAGGGAGAGATAATGGAGAGCTGAGGTCAGCGTCACATCTTGTATAATTTTTAGAAACTTCACCGCCTCCTCTGCCCCATCTTCCCTTGAGCTGAAGTGGCGTCAGACTGTCAGCCTTCTGCCTCTTTCACCCTTTGGGTCAGTCACTCAGCTAAAATCATTTCCTATTGGACTGGGGAGAAAGTTTGCCGAATGAATTTTTGTCAGTACACCTACATGTGGCTGGTAGAGAGCAAATCTTTGGCTGTGTTTGCACCGAAACAACAAATGTGACCTCCACCTTGGCCTTGATGTTGTCATTTAATTGTTAATAGGCATCTCTTGATTATTTATGACAAATGATGGGGTGACCCAGTGAGGTTTCCCAAAATTGTCAAATTGTGGGTTCAGCTCCTGCAAAGAGCCCAGCTTCCCATGAAGCCCTACTTTCTCATTCATGTACCTCTTTTCAAACTAAGACAGTTGTGGTTCTTGAATCGGTTCTGTTTGGGATTCTTGGAATTAAGCTGCTAACCAGCTTGTGTTTGGACCAGTTTGGAGTGAAACCATTGTGATGGAGGTGTTGCTGGCTCTGGGTCAGCATTGCTGTGGCTGAATTCAGGGCCAGTCTGCCGGTGACCCATCACACCATCAAGAAGTTCATAATGCTCCCCCATATCTCCCTGTTCAGCACCACTTTCCTCTAGACTGAGACTGGAATCTCTGTGCTCCCTTATTTATTTTAATTTGCTGATAATTTTGTCCTGGGTTCTAGTGAACCCAGCCTTCACCAAGATACAGTTTACGTTTTCTATTACCCTCTTTAATCTTTTCCTGAAATTCAAAGGATGTCAAATTTGAAAGCAATAATTTTGTTTCTTTGGCAGACCACTTCATATTCTTTGATTTCTCTGTCATCTCCATCTTTTTTTTTTTTTTTTTTTTTTTTTGTAGAATAATACAGGGCCACTCTGTTGCCGTCACGGCTCTCACTTCACATCCCACTATTTTTGGTTCCAGCTGGAAAACAACCAATTTATTTTGATTAAAAATTCTCACAATGGTTCAAAATTAGGCTCACAAACTGGAACAGAGCCAGTTCCTTGAGGGTCGAAAAGGCCTAACTGAGAGCTAAAAGAACTAAATGCCTAAAATATGAACTGTTATTTTAACTCACGTAAAGCGAGTCGGAAGGATTTATAAACTGATTACAAACTTTGCAAGTACATGTTGTGGAAGTGTGCTACATTCACACAACAGGCCTTCATGCTCTATACTAATTTTCTGCCCACAGGATGTCATTTTGGATGACTATAACAGGATACTATGGCTTTATCTGCACTGCCGCTTTTCCAACACCTTTTTTCAACACATGTGCCTTCAAGTTTTGACTGAAGTGAGGCATTTCTCAGGATACTAATCAAATCAGGTATTTGACTTTCTTTCCATTGTTGCTAGCTCAACAATTATATGAGCTGTCTTGGGTGAATAATGTGAGATTTATTTATTGTCATGGCAATGCTGATAATTTCCATCTGTATATTTAATATGAGTTGTGTGTAGGTCAAATGCCTTTTGCAAAAATTAACCATAGTTTAATATGGCAACCAAACTATGGTAAGTTTGTTTTTTTTGTTTTGTTTTGTTTTTTTGGCAGCAAGTTAACACCATGGCCTCTGAACCATGGTTTTATTATGGTTTAAGCACTGATTTTTTTTTTTTTTTCTACAGTATTATTACCAATTACTCATAGTTACCATAATGTACCTTATTTTTTAAAAAAAATGGTTGGACTATGGTTTGGAAAGTTACTCAAGAGCACCATAGTAAAACCATGATAATACCATGGTTAAGAATAGTAATCATAGTTACCATTAAGTACCATGGTAAAACTGCGGTTAACACTTAAAAGCCATAGAAAACTATAGTGAATTTTCACCCTGATAACAAAAAATCTGAGTTGGAGAATTGTTCTGCCAGAGTGTAAACACAGCCTAAGTTTAGCCCTAACCATCTCGTTCTATAAAGTGACAAGAAAGAGCACCAACCAAATGCCCCTGGGGGCCCAACAGGACTGCAAACAGATCATGTTGTGGATCGCTTGCTCTTGCCTGGCTAAAGTTCAGGAGGGGCGAAGGACAGCCTGGATTCCAGTTAGTAATTTGTGCAACGTTTCTTCACTGTCCTTGGTTGTCCAGGGAGTTTTAATTCAAAACAAGAACATTAACTAATTTAACTGGGGAAAAGCATCTTTTACAAAATGAACACTGAATAGATGTTACATTTGTTTTTTCAGTCTGGAATGACGGCAAGGATTGTGTTTTGAGATGAGAAACTTCCTTAGTGTCTGGCACACGGTGTTTGTCTGTTTGTTTGTTTGACTGTGGTTGCCTTATCTTATTTACAGTAAGGGTGTCTGCACACTACAAAATTTTGACAAGACCTGCTTCCTGTCAGACTATTCAACACACATTTCAGAAACAGCTTTTCTCCAAGGATTCCTATTGGAATCGCAGTGTAGAACCTGGAGCAGAGGTGGCAAATTTGGGCCTGAAGGCAAAGCTTGACATTATATATATTATTTTATACGGCTGTTTTTCTCCACCAGGCACTCAATCCCATTTATTTGTGGGAGCTTATTTGTGATTAGCTTGTGATGCACTTGTTGTTCTTGTTTCATCTGCATTTACAGCCTTTGTTTTCAATCTATAAACGTATTTGTCAGAGGGAAGTCCCAATCATCATCATGCTGACGAGATGCAGCGTGAAGGAAAAGTAACTGTGCTGACGATTTGATTATCCAAACAACTAGCAGGATCTGTAGCACCACTGGAATATTTTAAGGTAATTTTCTTGTAATTTAATGACGATACTTAACAATATGTTTTGTATTTTTTCATTAATTTCCTGCGATTTTTTTGTTAAATATATATATATACCGTATTTCCCCAATTAATCGCCCGGGCATTTAATATGCAAAATCAACTTGGACCCCAGGCGTTTAAAAGAACCAGGCGGCTATTCGCTGCAGGCCTTTATTTATTTTTACACAGACCTGCACCAGGCCATTATCGTGATCACAGTTACTGTCCAACATATTTACAGTCGGTCGATTTAAGATTATGCTACACCCTTTTTTCTAATGTTAGCTAGCTCTTATTTTGACAGAAAACGGAAGTGCCGCACAGTTATTGTGCGGCTAACTGTTTACTTCTGCAAAAATAAGGTGAATAGCCTTATTTTGGGTTTACCTCAATATAATGCAAATAATCGCCCCGGCGGTTATTCGGATGGGCGTTTAATACGCGAAATGGGTGCAGACCTCAGGCGTTTATAAGAACCAGGCGGCTATTTGCGGCCGGGCAATTCAGTGGTGAAATACAGTATGTGTGTGTGTGTGCGTGCGTATACCGTAAGTCATTGTAATTTTCCACGTTTTTGAAAGAAATTGTGTTCTCAGGGCTGGACTACGAAGTAAGTTCAACACAGCCAGGCTCTCGTTGCGTGAGCTGGCTCCACAAAACCTAAAGCCCCAAGTTGAGATAACTTGTATCACGACTGGCTTTGTGACTCAGCAGAAACAAACTGTCATCATGGAGAGCTGTGAGGAGTATAAAAAAAAAAAATATTACTTTGGCCACCAATAAGGCCAGAGAGGAATGTTGGCAGAAAACTGCAGAGCATGTAAATTTGTAAAATCTTCCAGTTTATTTCTATTAACTCAACATTAAACTCAAGAATTGCATTTAGGACTCACTATCCTATAAGGAAGGATACATGTAAATCACTGTAGTTTTTGTCAGTATCAAGTAAAATAAATTTGACTGATATAATATTAGGCCTCTGTTTGATAGGCTTGGATTTTTATCCAGTGGTTTATTAGATGCGGTACCTGCGGCGTCAAATGCACTTGGCAGCAAATAAAAACCAAGTATAAAAATACCATTCAGAGTGGGATGAAGTTGCTATGGCTTATTATTCTTCTATTTTGTGGATGATATTCAGTTTAAAATTTAAAGGGTTAATAGATGTATTACCTGAAGCAAACAGGGAAAAAGACCATTTTAAGCCTAAACTCTGAGCATAATGTGGTCTGGAGCAGGTTATGTTTGCAGCGTATGTTTCCATGGTGACGAAACTGGGTCAAAAGAGAGCCGCCTTCATGACACGGCAAACTCTGGCTTTCGACTCAACATACCTCGCTAACCTGTTAATCTCGCTTTGTAGTCCAACCCTCAGGTGTCAAAGGGTTAATGACACAATTAGCTAACGCTAGCTGCAAGTAAATTCACCATCTTGTGATCACTGGTACAAATTAGCGTCAAAGAAAAATGCCAGAAATATTAACATTATTTATTTATTTATTTAATTCTTCATTCCCTAGATCAAGCCCACTGAATCACGATCAACACCACCCACATTTCAGCGGAACTGAGTTAAATGAGTCACCAAAACAAATACTGACACTTGCTTTCCATAAAGGCAGGAAGTGCCTGGTGAGGAAATGCAGTTTAAAATAATGCAGATTTCTTTCCAGCAGGGGATGGCCGAGCTGCCAACTTGCTGTTTTATGAAGAGGGAATTTTGAAGGAATCTTGCAGTGTGCATGCAGCCTTCAGAGAGAGACAACATTCAAGGCGTAGAATATATCTAAAAAGGAAATACTGTACAATAGTCACATCACAGCCCAGCAGAGTACAGAGAGAAAGAAGGAGAAAATGGCGCTTTTTTTAAACATGATTTTTTTTTCACTGTATCATTTTTTCTTTTTCTTTGTACAAGCATGTAAGTCCCCAGTCTCGCTGAAGTCACTGGTGTGTATGTCTGTTATGTTTTTTGTTTTTTTGTTTTTCTCTTCTGTACAGGGTGTATGTGTTGTCACAGGCACACATATAGACCACACACACACACGCACACACACAATCACATATGCAAGCACACAAGCATGCCCTCTCCACAAATGAACACATGCACACACATACTCTTTCTTTCTCTCACTCACACACACGCGCACACACACACACACAGGCTGGGTTTGGGTCCACACAAGGCACTTGTGTGCTTTATGCGTCCCCAGTGTTGCGTTGAGATTGACAGGCAGCGTCGACAGCGAATCAGCAAAGAAGATTTGGGCTGTCAGCCAATCAGAAGGAGCTGAGCGCCTCAAGAGCCACTTCATAGCAGAACTTGTACTGTTCCTGTGGAGGGACAAACAGCATCAAAGTAAATATTTTTTTTTCTTGCAATTGCACCTTAATATCTCACAAGTGTGAGATTTTTCTCTGTTTTTAAACAATTATGTAATTGTTTTCAGGCTACATGCATTTATTTGCAGTGGGTCTTAAGGCCAGTAGCTTCAGTCTGTGATATGGTTGCCTCTAAGTCAAGCCATTTCTGTGCAACATGGATGAGATAATAAGTAATTTTCATCATGATTTGGTCACATTCACTTGTGATGGCATTTGCTTTCTGCTGCCTCAGCCACCCATGTCTTCCTCATTTGGATTTAATAAGTCCCAGGACCCTTTTCCCCTTGTAATTACAATCATTTGTGTATCAGGTTGCATCTTCCTGACTTCCTATGCACATGTCACCTGCCAGATCTACTTTCCAATTCAAACAGAAAACTAATAGGAAAACATACTATTAATTTGGAAAAATCCACTTTGTATTTGTTTATATGTTAAAGTGAATGGTCACACCCGGATAACCTTACACACCCGGATAACCTTACAACCCAACACACTACCAAAGTTCAATTCTGTTTTAACAATTTTACAGACTGGATGCTCAATATTTTGCTATTTTGTAATGATGAATTTCAGCAGGTTGCCAACAAACAGTGTCAAATCAACCAATATTGAGATTTCACTCAGTCCATAAATGACTTTAACAACATCGTGCCTGGACAAAATATTTTCATTTGAGGGGTGGTGTGCTTTTATGTGTGTGCCTGTCTGTGTGACTACTGCAGCTCTATGTGAGTAGGCATGCGTTTCCTAAGCATATCTGTGGTATTCCTGAGGTGTGTGTGTGTGTGTGTGAGTATCAGCAGGTGTGCTTTAGTCCTTGGGTGGGGCTGACAAACTGAGTGATTCCAGAAAGAGAAGATTAGAACTGTGTTTGAGACAGCTGCTACCTGTGTGTGTGTGTGTGTGTGTGTGCGTGTGCGTGCGTGCGTGCGTGCGCGTACATGTGTATGTGTGAGAGTATAAGGCAGCGGCTGCTTCACCTGTCTTATAAAGAATATAGCCATCCTAAGGTGCTGGGTGCAAGTGTGTGTGTGTGTGCATTTGTTATTGCACATATGTGCATGAGTGTGTCCTTATGCATCCATTTGTGTGTGTGCCCATGTTTGTGCATTTCTGCCTATTTATATTTGGGTGCATGTATGTAGACTGTGTTTCTTCGTTATAATGGACACCTGGGAACTGTTTCTTCACCGCCAACTGACAACGTAGGCTGTGTGTGTGTGTGTGTTTGTGATGCTCGTCTACATACCAGCAGTCTTGTTTCTCCTCATGTACAGCATGTATGTATCTATTTGCCTGTTCCTTTCTATCAAACCATGCTCGTGTATCCATCTGTGTGTGTGTGTGTGTGTGTGTGTGTGTGTGTGTCTCCTTACCATAGTCTCCACCATGTTAGTCTTGTTGTTCCTCAGTGTTTTGACTGTGTGGAAGACGTCCACGATGTTCTGCTGCTGGATCATCTCACTGATGCTGCAGATGGCACAGAACGTTCCGGAACGCCCTCCGCCGGTTCTAAAGAGACGGAAAGAAGGTCTTCATCACTGAACATCGTCATCCTCACCATCCTGGGAACATCAGTGTCAAAGACAAAATCGTTACATTGTCCAGGGGGAAACAGAGGGGAAAAGAGAGGGGGAAGGGAGGTGATGTGACATGAAAGAGAGAAGAAGAATGCAAATGACATGGAGAGGGAGAGAGAGAGAGAGAGAGAGAGAGAGAGAGGAGAGAGAGAGAGAGAGAGAGAGAGAGAGGAGAGAGAGGAGAGAGAGAGAGAGAGAGAGAGAGAGAGAGAGAGAGAGAGAAATATGAAAACAGCCCCAGTCTGTTCAGGCCTGCTGCTTTGAAGCTTCACAAGTCAAAGATGTTCCCTGTCCCCTTTATAGAACAGCGGGAACTTCTTGGTTCCTTTTATCACCCCAGGAGACATGCTTTTTAAAATGTGTTTATCATGCAATGTAATGTTTCCTTTTAGGAACCCCCCCCACACACACACACATACACTTTTCTTCAGCCTCTGCTTTGTTGTGGCTGCTGTTTATATTGTGTTGTATTATGATTGTGTCAGGCTTTGACAAAAAATTCACCTGAAACTGATGAAACTTGAACTTGAAAGAACAAAAAAACTTAAACTGAATTGGGCCTTGCAGGTGTAATGGGGGAGGTTGTTAGAAATGAGTGTATGTGTACAGTTTGTGTGTGTGTGTGTGTGTGTGTATGTATACAGTCACTAAAAAAGGAAGTCAAGTTAAGGTTCAAATTAAATACAAGGTAAGGATTCAGGAGCAGGTGGTCAGGTTAGGTTTAGCAGATAAATGTAGAAATGCAAATGAATGCAATAATCAAACTAAGAAGTGCATTTATGCAAATGTGTGCTATGCAGTTGTGTGCTTGTGAGTATGTGCAGGTAGGTAGCAACGTATATGACCGAAGAATATTGCTCATAATATAAAATCATCGGTTTGCATACATAAATACAAGAGTTGTAAGGTTGGAGACTGATCTTGGTCTTGAGACCAGCAGCGCCAAATCTCAGGTTTGGTCTTGATCTTGACCTCAAGTCTTGTGGGTTTTCCATGATGAATAAAATGCTTGAATAAAATGATAAACAAACAAAAAAAATTGCAAAAGGAATTTCACTTGGTCACCCTACTACCCGTTCCTGTATGTTCTGAGCTGATTGATCCCTCTATACTATCTGCTGTTGGCAGTACTCACGATGTTCTGATTTAAAATAAATATATAAATAACAGTGATCGCGTTTTCACACTTTTTTTTTATGTGCATTTTGCCATATCAAATTAACAAATGCTTGATGGAAACAACAAATATTGAAAAGTATCTCAACAATGTTTTATGCTTGCTTAAAGTTGGGTAAGCTTTTCCTTCAGTAAAAACAAATGTGGTCATTTGCAATAGAAATTTAGCCAAATAAATACAGGGCATACACACAGGATTTAATCTCAATCTGATGTCCCTCTTTGACCTCTGACCTCAGACAGAGCTGTCTGTCATGGCAGATGGCGGTAGCTTCAAATAGGACCAGGTGGACAGATGAAGAAATCAAGACAATTGTCTCACATATTAAATAATGGAACAGCAGTGAAATGTGACAATTTGATAAGGTTTGGAGATACAAATGCAAAAAACACGTCCTTGTATAAAGCAGGCACAGCCACGTAACTCAAACTGGTTCCCTATAGCAACGTTATGACATCATTCCCCCACACTAGATGCTACACCACATTTTCTTAAACAGATGTTATGGAAAAACATCTTAATTCACTTGTTATTATTGCAGCATTTAATTATTCGCTTGCAATTAATTTGTACGTGTCATAGAAACTTGTGCAAGCCCCAGTTTTTACAGACATCTCAAGTGGTACCACAAGGATACGCAGGTTAGCTTGCTAATGTTAAATGACAGGACCAGCTCATGTGCACATACTTCATTTAGCTTTGTTTTGTTTGGAATAGAAGACTTGATTAGAATTAACTAATTAACTAGCTAATTAATTTAACTTCACCAGCTACTGTTATCTTTATGAAGAAAATATATGATTAGTGCTAGTGACACTTCTGCATTTATAACCTGATGTGTGGGCTTTGTGTGTCTATCACATTTAGCCTCGAGTTTCATCTTCTCTAAAACAATAATGATTTATAACTCTTTACCGGTGTAGAATTTCTTAACAGTGATTAAATAAAAATATTCAGGAAATGATAATATTTAACCTGTGTGCGCTGAACAAGATATTCAGGGTAATGCTGTTTAGAGTTGCATGGTAAATACATGGATGGCATCTGAAGTGTAGTTTAAGTTGCAGGTGGATTTGATCTTGACCTGCTCATGAAGAAGTGAAATACATTTAAAGCTGTTGTAAAATACCCAATCAACATTCACCTGTGCTTTTACCATGCTGTAATATTTCAGTGGTAATGTGCTAAACAACGATCATCACTCTTCCTGTACAAAACTTGCATTGCTTGGTAGAAGAATAACATTTAACTCTATTATGGAATGACTAGTTGTATAGGTTTTATTAAAATAATAGATTTTAACATCTGAGATCTCTTTCTTCCAATGATGTTGTGTTCTTTTCATAAAAGCAATGAGCCTCTGTTCTTTGTATTGTCCCTAACAATGACACTGTCTTCAAATCACTGGGATCTCTCTTGGGTTATTGCTTCAAAAAGGGCACAAAATCTGGCAACAAAGCATATTCTCGGGGCAGCTGAATAATTTCCTTTTTATTGTTTCAGTAGGTCACGAATAGGGTTTGGGAAATGTATGCAAATGACTGCTTATGCATATTTCAGAGAAACAATTTAAAGACTTTTTAAACACGTTTTAATGTCACATGGAATTGGATTTCAGACCAATTAAAAGTTGTTGTTTTTATTTTCTTTCTTTCTTTTAAGTTTCTGAGCTAAAACAAAGTTCCTAAGCTAATATCTCGTTGAAAACAGCTAATGAAACTTTTAAAACTGTTTTTAAAACATTTTAATTATGGTATTTGTCTTTCTTTTTCAACTTTTTAACCCTGACCCCACTCTACATGACTGTCTGACTAGGGCCCTAAATTTCACTTTTTAGGACTTGCTAAGGACCTAGTGAAATGCAGTTGCAGTGATCCTGACTTGCTGATATCAAGTGCTCTGCCTCAACAGTCAGACCACCAGCAATGAAATCAGCTCCAGACGTTCCCTCTCTCTCCTGGTTCCAGCTGAATTTCTTCACTATTCCAGTTGAATAAAACATACAGGTACTGAGACGTAAAGTGGCAGCCGTTACTGAAATCCCCCATCGTCAGTACCCTGCATTAATCCTAGTGGAGCTGCTCCAGTTTGCTCTCTTTCTCTCTCAAATGTAGAAAAAAATCATTAGTGTATGTTTCACCCTAGGAGGAGTACTAAATGAACACATCATCATCAAGACAGCTAAATGTCAATTTTCAAACTTAATTTGTAATTGACAGTTTCAAAAACTATACAGGGTTGACTTTCAAATAATATAAACTTTCTGTCAAACTCTACATTGTCGGCCATTTAACACCACTATCATGTACTGACTGAATTATGTCAGTCCTACAGAGTATGTCAAAAAATGTCAAGAAAAACATCACCAGTTTTCAATACCTATCAAATGATTGTCATTATGCAGCCTATCACTACTGGCGTTAGTGTATGTTATGCCTATGTAACGTGATAGACGAATCAACATGGAAATGTTTGTGGCTACATGTTTAGTTTCCTAGTTTCCTACTGCTACTACTTCTAACATTGTAGGAAATTTCAAAGCAACATTAAAAATTCACAGTTTGTTTGCCGGCTGTTGAGTATCAAAGCCTTATGTTTATCTGATGAGAGAAACAGTATTTATGACAAAATAAAGATGACAATGAGTCAAATTTGACCTACAGCAGATGGGACAGGGTTACTTGGGTTACAACGATTACTTTGCCAGGCGCTGAGGCTGTTGGGACTTCACCGACACATAAACATGCAAACAACACACACACATATACATACACACACAAAAAGTCATAGAGTTTTATGAAATAAGAACAAACTGAAATGTAGCTTACACCCTGTGGACATGAATTCCATAACAACTACATTCGTCCACCATGGATTAATTTATGTGACAATAGCATGAATTTTCTCCTGCTCATCATGTGAAAAGGTTAGCTAACAGTTAAATTTTTCCATGTTAAGGAAAGCCCTTTTCTCATTTGCCCGAGGTTAACTGTAGTCCAGGGCTTAGGTTAGCTTCGATTTACACTAGTACTTATTAACCCAGGGCTAACACCTAGCCTTAACACTAAGCCCTGCCTTAAAGATTCACACTTGAAAATGAAAGCCCAGGATCAGTGTTCGTAGAGCACTTGTAGCACAGCTTTGATTGGACAACAAACACTCTGTTGCTTTATAAAAATAATCTATCACTGACATTGATTCTGACATCAATTCACTCTGACTTTTTGGGGATATCCCTAGAAAGTCAGGGCTAACCTGCTCTAGTCCAGGGCTTGGTTAGCCCTGGACTAAGAGTGGAGATAACCCACACTCTAAGTTGCAACTGTGAAAAGGCAGTTAGCCCGGGGCTAACCAGGGACTTAGCCCTGAGCTAAGTGTAGTGTGTAAAGGGAAAAAAACTTAAGTTAAAGTCAGGGTGAGGGTTAGGGTTGGAGTTGGGCAGTGAAAAAGGTTTGAATAATGAACTAAGGACTGAATGTTCTGGATCCAAAAGGACATTCATTGGTGTTTCTCAGTGCTACTTTGCAGACAGCTCAGTTGCCCCGTACAGTTCAAATGAAACCCAATTTTTATTTCTCACTACTTGTTCAATCAGCAATATTGTTGTATTTACTGATGATCACCTTAGTAGATAAGACAGACACAAACTAACTTCAAATATACTGAAGCTGTCTGTGGTAGGGGTAAGCTTTTGTCATGAAGAGACACTAGTTAAAAAATAAAATTTCCCTCACGTTGCCACAAGGTAGAAAGTTGTAGGTCAATGTCTCCAACCGTCTCCAACCTCCACAACCTCACTTTCCACTATGCTATTGCAATATCAAACTACGTCCTGTTTCTAGTTAATTGTCCTCAATGTAATCTTTCAAAGTGTAAAATGTATTTCTCTCACTTTCCTTGATTGACACACACCATTTGCTTTTAAAAATTGTGCTCTGGAATGCACTGGAATGAAAAAGAAGCTGACACAAAACAGCATGAGAAATCAACCTACCTGGAATGCAATATCACAAATTGTAACATTAGCATGTACAGCCTCTGATACTCCCTCCACTTCCAGCTCTGCTCCTCCCTGACTGATTACCCCTCCCCCAGTGTCTCTCTGTCTCACTCCCTGTGTGTGTGTGATTGCCTGAGTGGACACAGGTGTGTTGGAGACGGTGCAGGACATCACCAGCTGCTTCACATCCTGAAATCAAGACATCCCTATATTGTGAGCTCTACCAGCTCCAAGCTGCCAGATCGTAGTCTCTGTCACAGGCAGTAAACGGTGCTTCCAGCCGTTCTTGTTTGCTGCCTGCTCCAGAAATCTGAGCCTTGTTTGTTCTCCCCGCAGGTCTGCCTGTTCTGACTCTGGACCCTGTCTTCTACTCCTCGTCTTGTCTCGTCTGCCCTGCTTCCCCTGGACCTTGCTCACATAACCCCGGTCCCTAGATCCTCCGGACTCTACTCTGAACCTGCCCTGCTCTGCATCCACTCTCTGGATCACACCCAGCTTTACTAAACCCACAACTTAGCATTACAATAAATTACTAGTGACTAGTAATAAATTACTGGTCAATCTGTTTGCACTTGGGTTCACCTGCTGACTCGCCATGTGACACAAACACCATGCGACAACCTGACACCAAAGCTTGAGGAAATCAAGACAGCTTGCTAACCAGTTACATGTGTGGAGATGCTCACATTTAGTATTTAAGTCATCTTATCTGTAACATTTGCAAGTGGAATATTTCAGAAATCAAATGTAGTTATAATGGAACAGTAGGGTCAAGGTAGCTCAATATTCTTCATTTGCTTCTATCCATATATCTGTGCTTTTGTATACATAGATAAAGCACAGACAGTCTGAGTGCACTGCTGCTCTCACTCTAACAGGTTCCCCAATGTGACCTGCTGAAAATGAGACATGTGCTTGGTATTAAAGACCCATCAGATTCCAAGCTTCAGGACAAGTAAGGAGAGAAAATAATCCATTTTCACCAGTTATTGACAGAATCACCATGTTTCTCCTTATCTCTGGCATTTCTGAGCCAGTGAAATCAATAGCTGGGGCTGCTGTCTTTAGCCTGCAGCGCTGAAATCCTGCATTCCTCTCACTAACTCACACACTTTTATTGGTGTTGAGCATTACGATGGTTCAAATTGGCCATTGCAATCGAGGACTGCCACTCCACGATTCATTTTTTGTCCATTATTTGAATTTTACACCATTATTAAAAAATAATTTTAAAAAATGAAGGAGATGAAATTATCGCTTTTTATTAATAAGTGCCTTTGTGTGTGTGAGTAGGGTAAAGAACTGAAGGGAAAATCAATGTGAAAAACAGTTTGAAAAAATAGTTTTTCACACATTAAGATTTGATCATTTCTTTTTCTTAAATGAATATCTAGCATGGGGACTGAAACCCTTCTGATATAAGCAGGCCTCATGACTATTTTTTTTTTTTTTTTACTGATTTTTCTCTAACTTTTGAAACAAACTGAAAATGAGAAATGATTCTCTAGTTGAACCATTCACCACTCTGCATGCAGCCTGAGATGTGTGTTTAAAGGGGTGACAGGCCAACAAACATGTTTTAGTTTCTGATCCTCTTAAGACATGAATTTTAGTAAGATTTTTTTTTCTTCTGTAATGCATATGTAGTATTGTGGAAGGACAAGTTTCAATTGATTACACAAAATGAGATGGGATCAGGCCGTGCACAGGTCAGGCCGGATGGGTGGGCGGTTGGGTGGGTCAACAACAGCTTGAATTACGAACTAGAGGGATTTTACCATCATACACTCTCCATCTAGCTCTCTCACACACACACTGGTAGGCACACAAAACTGCACAGCAGCTACAACAAACAAATCAATGCCAATTCTGATTGGCCCAATGAGCTATGACAGAGGAAGCTGATTGGATGAGCATCAGTGAAGTGCTTCAGGCAATGTCTGGAATATGTGTGTGCGTGTGAGTATGTGCACGTGTGTATTATTGTTGGTCTAGTTCCCAGTAATCTCTCTTCTATAGATTTTGCAGCCTCTATTTCCCTGCCTCATTATCAGCTTCATTTGCTCTGCAATGATAGAAACAGTATGAAGCTGCGCTGTTTGTGCGTTTGTGTGTGTGTGTATGTTTTCCCTATCATTTGGTCCTTAATGTCTTAAGCTATTTCACTTTTGTTTTGTTTGTTTGTTTGTTATTCATTTATTAATTTTTTAGATAAGTCTTTTAAACTGCTATTAAAAATAGAACTAGTGCAACTGTGGAGGCACCTTCTTTCATTCTGTTAAAATACTACTGTTACCATCACAACAACCTCTATTACTACTACAACAACTACTACTACTACTACTACTGCTGCCATAGAGCAAAGCTCAATGTACAAAGTTTAAAAATTAATGTAAAAAAAGTAACATTTTATTCAACATAACAGTTTAGCTGAGCTCTCTATCATCTGAATGGTGGTGGAGTTGTTAGGAGTCGAGGATGAGGACATTCACACTGTAACTTTACCATTACACACACCAAAGCTATAAATCATCTGCACAGCACCCAAAGTCTGCAGGTCCTAGGGGGTGGGCCATCTGTATTGCTGACAGATTAACCATGACAATACAAAACTATAGAGATGTCGAGTCAAACTCTTTAAAGTGAAAATCTCTATCATTTGCAGGTTTTAAGTGGAAGCTTTCCATAATTTTGAGATATCAGCCACGTTGCAATTACTGGATGCGCTCCATGCAAGTCACTGGGACCACAAACCAACTTCTCAATAAAACCATAAACTCATGAAATTTTCAAAAAAAAAATGTTTAAAGATTTTTGGTAAAAGTTTATTTGGGCAGTACAACATTAATATTTTACTTAGTATCAACTTTGTATCAACGTAATGTGAAAAATAACCCATACCTTAACTCAGTGTTTCCCAACTGGGGGAGCACATTGCAGGGGGTACGTGAAAACATAGGCGGAAATCCTGGGGGTGTCGGGGGGGACAAGACCCCTCCATCCATAAATTTTGAATAATATACAGTGGTGTGAAAAAGTGTTTGCCCCCTCCCTGATTTCTTATTTTTTTGTATGTTTGTCACACTTAAATGTTTCAGATTGTCAAACAAATTTAAATATTAGACAAAGATAACACAAGTAAACACAAAATGCAGTTTTTAAATGAAGGTTTTTATTATTAAGGAGGAAAAAAAATCAAAACCTGTTATCTTTGTCTTATATTTAAATTTGTTTGACGATCTGAAACATTTAAGTGTGACAAACATGCAAAAAAATAAGAAATCGGGGAGGGGGCAAACACTTTTTCACACCACTGTAGTATTAATCAATGAAAGTGCAATGCAAGCGGTGCTAATTATAAATGTAAAATAGTGTGTTTTTAAGTGTTAAAATGTTATGACCTCCTCCATGCCTCACAGTGGTTTGGTCCGCATCCTGCTCCCGGCAGAGCGGCAGCTCGGTAACTTTCAGTCCGTCAGCCTGAGAGGCAGCAGCCTGATGAGAACTAGCAAGAAAACCTCCTCAAGTGAAAGCCAGTGAGTCATTTATCACACCACGTTCACCAAGCACAAGGCTGTAATATGAAAAGCGATATTTTTCCCCTGCTTGGTCCAAAACCTGCCTCTTTCAGCTCACTGTTTAAGCTAAAAGCTAATGATTGTTTACAGGCTGAAGCGAGTGCAGGACAGTGAGGGAGAGAGAGGACAGACCACAGGAGGAGCAGATACTGAGCTTTTTAGTCTTTCAAAAAGTCTGTCAGGATATTAATGTCAGAAATAGTTCATATTTTACTGATATTTTGAGTTTGTCTCTAGATAGATATCTATTTTTTGCATTTTAAACTGCATTATTTTGTGGCATAGTTTCATTTCATTTTCTTATTTGATCTAAAAGGGACTGTGTACAGCTCAAACATATACTGTATGTCACTATTTGATGCCATATCTTGCTTTGCTTTTTGTTGACACGACAATAAATCTGTTTTTTGAAGAATAATTTGATGTAGTTGGATTATTCAAGGTATTTCCTGTAGTTTTAGAGCTTATTTTGAGTTTCTAGTTCTTGTAAAGCTACTTTGATGGACTGTAGTGGAAATAGAACAGTGAGTAAAGAAATTAGGATTATTGCTTTTAATAGCATTATTTAAAACCTATGAACATGCTGAGGGCTGCAGGCTTAACACTGAAGAGCATCCATGTTTGTTTTGCAGGAATTATTCAATTAAACCTCGAGTGTTCAAACACCAAAGGATCTTGGTGCTCTGAGTCTAATTCCGCTCTGTGTTTGGAAAAGAGTCGACGAATTGGAGAAGCTTCAAAAGTCATGGTCATAATGCATCTGACTAAATCTAAATCTAATCTGACTAAACTTGCAACTTTGCAGATATGAGTTTGAGGAGTTGTTGCTGTGGCAACAAGTTAGATTAAATTTTAAGCTTGCTTTGAGGAACCAAAAATCCTGGGCTTAAGTCAAATCGTCTACAAACTCATCCAGCTGACTCAGTTACCCACATACGAGGAACGTGGCACACAACTAAATTCTTCTGTTGTGCACAGCATAACAGAAGACAGATCGTCAGATCAACAGATTACAGATCAATGGGCGACAGTAAAGTATAACAGGGAGGACCCATCCTAGAGCAATGGATGATGTCTGCAAACTCCATATACCACTGAGTTCCACTCATACATCATCTTAAAAGTATGTGTGTGTGTGTGTGTGTGTGTGTGTGTGTGTGTGTGTGTGTGTGTGTGTGTGTGTGTGTGTGTGTGTGCGTGCGTGATCTGTCTTGATGTGTATACGAGTGTTATTTTAGGAGAGGTCTACCACTATATCACTCTTAAGTATATCTCATCTTTCTTTTCTGCATGCGCACATACACATGCACACACACACACACACACACGCACACACACACGCACACACAAGGGACACATTTGTCTTTCTGGGTTTCCATGTTTATCATCTCAGCGAGGTGAGCAGAGGCAGTTCCTCAGTACAGAAAAAGCTGCATGTCCACTGCCCCGTTCCTCAGAAAAAGTGCCTCCATTTTATTTTAATTTGTTTTGCTTTATGCGTGAGCAAAGCAAAGCAAAGCAAAGCACAGGGAGAAAAATCCTAACACAGTCAGGCCAAATCGATACACAACACAAACTGTGAGTGTCTCTCAAGCAACTAGCTACTGCAGCATTCCTTCTCATTTCTGATAAAAAGAGGGCTAAACTTGTTTTGTGAAGTGCATGAGTTACTAGTCCTAAAGCTTAACAGTGCTCCTATCTCCACGTTCATAATATATAGAAAAATGTAGAAGCCTGTAGAAAAATATAATATATATATATATATATATATATATACATATACAGCTTTTTCTGTGTGTGCATGGAACTTACAGACAGTGAACGACAGTTCTCCCATCGCCTCCGTCGTACTGCTCTTGCCATTTAGCCAACCTCCTGACCAACTGGAGGATGGAGCGCTTGGAGAGGGGCGTGTCTCTGTAGGCCGGCCAGCCAATGAACTGGAAGTGCTGCACCAGGCGGTAGCCGTCCTGAGGCTGGAGAAGGGAGGTGAGGATTTGGTTGGTATCATTGTCATGATGATGATGATGATCATCATCATCATCATCTTCGTGCAGTTCAGAGGGAAATATAAAAATAGGTAAACAAGTGAAATACATTTTTAAACACTGACACTGTATATCATTGCCAACTTTATTGTGATACCATATCACAATCAAACACCACCGTAGTAGTCTCCATCGCATACAAGTGGTATTTCTACTGACAGAAATGAGACCACATTTCCCATAAACCATTTTGTTAGGCTGTTAAAAAGAAACAGCTTCCTTATGAAGGCAAATTAACAGCCAGTATTTTAAGCCTGTAGAAAAATATTCACAGATGTTTTGAGACTTTTATCTTTTTTTTTTTTTTTTTCAATTAAGATTTTAACATGTGAATGTGTGAAATAATTAGCATTCATATAATTGGCAGAAATGACACAATTCAAGGGTTTGAGAGTGTGGAGAAAAAAATCCAACAACTACAGTATATTCAATGTTTTTTGCTTTTTTCACATGCATTTTTTCACATGTAAGAGGGCTGTGAGCAGGAGTTTTCAGTAAGGTGGTTATTTTTAAGAGTGTTAGCTGGGGAGAAGTCCACCTCAATGACAGGAAGCTAACAGTTAGCATTTGGAGCATCCAGTCAGTATCCAGCACTCAGTAACAAAATACCAAGCACTCCCTGATTGGACAGTGAAAGAAGATGCTAATATGTCCTTCTGTCTGTCTCCATTGGCTGAACAAATGTGATGTTAAAACTGTTCAGAATTCATACACACAAATGTCGAGGCGGGCTGAACTCACTTGTGCTGAGATTTACCCCCACTTGTTCACAAGATATTATGAGCAAGTTGCAACTATTTTTTTTTTCCTTGCAGAAGAAAAAGTTTAAAAAAAAATACTTCATTACTTTTGTGCAGGCTTGGAATACTTATGAGAAACTTGCCTCCATTTGCCTCAAACTTTTGTTCTTTGCCTTTCTTGAAGAGGATGACTACATCAGAAATGCTGTTTGACTACACTAAATATAAAATGTAGTGTAAAGTCCAGTAGATGAGGACAATTGTTTTAACAATGGTTGGAAATGGCAGACAGCATTTTAATGTATTGGTTGGGCATTGTGCTCTGTGCTCTTTACATAAAATGTCTGTTCAAAGGAATAGAAATGTGCTCATTGAAGATCTTCAGTGTAATCTCATAATGTTTAATGCAATTTCATGGCAGACAAAATGTTTTCAGCTGTCCAGCCCAAGGCAGTTGGCATCCGCTGCCTAAAATACCAGACTGCCATTACTGTCAGGCTGGCTCACTGCTGGGTTTAGCACATATTACATTCTTTGTCCATATCTCTCTCTCCTCCTATTTCTCCTCGTCCGCTCTCTTTCGCTCTCCCATGGCTTCGTGCTGTGTGGAACAGAATATGCCAGGTGAGAGCAGCACTCCCAGTGTCGGATGTGCTGTTGTGGCAATGATATGAGCCATTTCACACTAGACTGGTGATGCGCTGTATGAGAGAGACTGTGTGTGTGTGTGTGTGTATGTGTGTGTGTGTGTGTGTGTGAGCAAGCCAGAGAGAGAGAGAGGGAGTGGTGCTATAGGGAGTTTGCTTAGCACTGTGGGAATGAGGAGATGATAACAGCACCACTAGAGTGGCATTGTCACGGTTAGATGGGTGAGAAAATGAAGAGACGAAAAGAAGGAAGAAACATGAAGAGAGAAGAGGAAACGAGAGGAGAGGAAATCTGGGAGGAAAGGAAAAGAGAAAGGAAAGGAGAGACAAGAAAAGAGGAACAGCAGGGGAGGAACATACCCTGTCAGTAGTGCTCTCTACTTATGTTTTTTTTTTTTTTTTTTTTTTTTGGCTGACGATGACAACGACTGCTTCAGCCAGTGTCGGTTTACTGGAATGATGATGGCTTATAACTACTTTGTCAGAATAAAAAATGATTTATGGTGATGGTATGCACAAATGTTAACAATAAGCCGAAGATATCAAAATTTTACATTTTAAAAACTACAATACTGTAGAATGATTGGATTAATTTTAAAGGCCTATATGTGTTATAACAAGGAAAGGAGAGTGAAAAGGACAAGGAAAAGGAAAGGAAAGGAGGACAATGTTGTTCTAAACTTATCTTGAGTCTCTTGGTCTTAAAGAGATATTTCACCCACTTTGAAAAATGTATTTATATTACTTTTGCCCCAGCTGTCATGCTGGATAGTGGTGCTAAGAGTAGGATGTAAGTGAAATGATGCCACATTTTTCAAAATGGGTGAACTAACCCTTTAAGAGTGCACTCACAGAGCCTGGACTCTCCCCATGTATGTGAACAGCAAGAAATTATTCAATGTGTCCATCAAGAGCCATGTGTCATAAGGCTCATGCATCTTCTTGTACGCCCTGTTCAGGTAGATCTGACCAATCAACCAATCAGCATGTAGCTGATTGGTTGATTGGTCTTTCACACCTGATCCTTAAATGGATCAGGTGTGAAAGAGTAGAGCTGAAACAAACACCTGCAGGACACGGGGTCCTTAAGGATTGGACTGGGAACCACTGTCTTAAGACATTAGCTAAATGCTATTATGAAAATGTAAATGAATTGTGGGCAGAGGTCGATGGCAACCTTGAATTCTGAGTGTTAATAATGAATAGATTGAAGTGTTAAACAGCACATCTTGGGTTTTGACCCTCCACAGGTTGGGACACACACTTTGTGTGTTGTCTCAGTGAAAGTGAAAAAGTTCCATCATCAAGTAAAAAGACATGCTCGCATGGTAATCCTTTTGTATTTTGTGAGCTGCCAAGTTTTCTCTACCACCATGATGTTCTTAAGCTAGCACATGGGCAAATGACGTCAGATCCAAAAGTACAGGGAAACAATCTCACATTTGAACCTTGAACTTGCTGCTTTTATCAGACAAAACACCAAACTGAGACAGCTCAATTTGATAGTGAGCAGAATGTGCATACCCTGGCCATGTTGCAGATCCTGAAGATGCGGTTGATTATATCCTCGTCAATGTCTGCCGATATGAATTCGACTTGAATGGGACCGTAGCAACACGAACTCTTTTCTGGCCAATACTGCATACACAACTATAGAGATAGGGAGACAGAGACAGAGGAGAGGAAAGAGGGACACATTTAATCGGCTGATTAAAATGGACTTCCAATCAAATAGCAGAGAGTGTAATAAGAAACATGTTTTCATACAATGTTGAATGAATTCACCCCATCAATTATGAAGATTAGCCTACTGGAGCTGTGACCGGACATGAATTCAATTTTCAAGTTTTTATACTTCCATATTAAGGCCTGATAAAAAAAAGAAAAGTTATCTGCACACAGAATATGATATTGTCTGATCAAAATGACAAAAACCTGACTCGCAGAAAAATAATGAAAATAGGACTACAGGCTAATTTAACCTCCTTTTCCATCAGCACAGCTGCTAGACAGAGAAGCAAAGTAATGTCAACTTTGATCTAACTTATTTTTTAACCAATCTTCACTTTCATTCATTTTGGAAAAATCACCAGACATACATGAATCAAGAATCCATGGCTAATTGATAGTCAGCAACATTGGTGGGAGTGAGCAAACCAAATTTCATCTGTGTTATTGAACTGAGGCTGTTCAATGTGGGCTGCTGTGGAGTGGAGATTGGGTCTATAGACTGGAGTCTCCAAACACTAGCCGACTGATTTCTCATATCCTTCCCAAAAACAAACAGCAGTAATGTATTTTTGTGTGTTAATTCATTCATTAATTCATGAAGACTTAATATCACCATAAAATATCTCCATGCATGCCGTTGAATGTTACACTAGTCACCTTTTACGACTCTTGAGGTTGCCAGGAGATTATCTCTCCATAAAAGTGGAATGGTACCATCATGTTATATTTCAATTCCCAAAGTAACCAATGTGTTCTGCTACAGCATACCTGAGCGAATATACATTATTTGAAAATAACCCTATTAACTATCTTGTAACTATCTGTTGCCACATTGCTCCCATTCTCCTCTATCCAAGCCCAGCACCATTTATTCTTCACGCCCTTATCGACATCTTTGCTGTCTTCCCCGAGCTTCATGAACTTGAGGTCCATCCTGTGGGTTGCAGTGCGTCACCGTAGGCTAATGAGGCTCACTTTTGACTGCATGTGGAGTGCCTGATTGTCAACACCCAAGTCCCGCCCCCACCCTACTTCTGATTGGCTAGTAGGCCTATTGTTAGTGTGGTTGAGAACGAAAGCTGCGCTTCTATTGGATCCAGAGAAATGTCTGTTAAACAATTTTTTTTTTTTTTCGCAGTCATGCCCGTATGCCGGAGATCCGGCACAGTGCCGGAATGCTATCATCCCTGCATAGGACCACAAAAGTATGAGAGGTGGTAAATTCATTCAAATGACCCACTAAAGTTAATTTATCATGATTGGTGGCCAGTGCACCAAAGGAAATAGTGCCTCTTATTTTGTTGCATTTGAAAAGCATGTCATTACTCCGTTGCCACGCTTTTGAATGGTACAACCAGTCTTTCAACTCAAGCTGATGCATATAATCGCATCAGCTTGTAGTAACTGTCAGATTACAATCTTGGTCACAGCAAGTTGTGCATGGACATAAATTCTGCCACAATTTTGAAATTTCAAACAGCCTCATTAATTTACAACATAAAATCCCCCAGTCCCCGTTTTATACAGAGGCATGGTGAGCGTGAGTAAAAGAGTGTTTTTCTTTTTATCTCAAAGTTGGAGGAATATAAATTTGGAAATATGTTTCCTGATATGAAAGTTATTTATCCATAGTGTGTGAAGAGCTCAGAGGCAATGCATTCCCACCAGTGCTGGCTGTGTTCTCGGGACAGTTTCCCTGTCCCCTGGGACCACCAGAGCTGAGGAACAGCCTTTGGTTTGTGGATAAAGCCATACCTGTGCTGCACTGCCCTTGACAGCTGCTGCCTGCTGCTCATTCTACCACTAAAAATGTGAAAAAACAACAAGAGACATATTTCTTCGTTTATAATACTGTGTCTTTTTCATAGCTGATGTCTCTGGTACTGAAAGCCATGTGCCATTTCAGACATGTTCCAGGCACCTCTTCCAGCTGCAGGTATTAGCGGCAGGGCATTCTGATGAATTCAGCTGTAGCGCTGCTCATTTACATTATCGTTGTTAGTAAATGACCCACTAAATCAAGAAATTACGGTGGCATGCAATTTGGTGCCCCAGGTGCTAAATTATGGCTTGATAAATCAAACCCTGAATCCCTATTAGCTAGCTCTTTGTTTGTTGCTCTAGATAAGACTAAAATGTAAGCTTACATTAACTCTACACCCAAGTCACTTGGGTGTAATATAAAAGAACAAGGAGCTGAACTGCTAAACTACTGCTAAGCTAATTTTGCCTTTGCTTATAACCAATGGTGTTTTGTGGGTTTTTAATTTTATTTTATGAATTAAAATAAAGAAAATAAAAAAGTATGCAGGTCATTTTTTAAGTGCATGTACCCGTCATCTCGTTCCTTTCTGTATTCCATCCCTTTGCCTCTGTTTTATGTGTGTAAATAACATTAACTAAATCTGAAAACGTCTCAGTTGCCTAAAGGTGCAGCACCAAGGCTGAGCCTGTCAATATCCATTCGCATTCATAAAGTAGTCTCTTTATGTATTGATTAGTCCCTGTGAAGTTAAGATCTGTTGGTTTGTGGCAGTCTAGCCTTTTCATGGAACTAAGTAAGAGAGATAAGAAGAAAATATACAAAACGTGGCTACTTAGTGTGTGTTTACCTGCGCCGCATCCATCTCATTGAGCATGACGATGGAGGAGCAGTTGTAGTCGAACACCAGCCTCCAGAAGTCAGCCATGGTGTTTGGCAAAGGATGCTGGGTAACGATGAAGGCCGCTGGCTGTTTGTGGCTCTGGAATGTTAAAGTAGGTGGAACACAGGGTGAGCAAGTAAACACTACAAAAGTATGAGAAGTAGATCTCCAGGGCAGTGAAAAGTAAAAACTAACTCTCTAACATGCTACAACTGCAGACATACATCATCGCACACATATACACACACACAAATATGCTCAACCATCATATACTCAAACACACACACTTACATCCATTAATGCAGCGTTGATGTAATTTGAGCTCTCTCCATCCACAGATATGAGGAAAGGCAGGCAACGGTCTGCTGACAGAACGTCCATGCTGCGGTTCTTATCGTGGTTCCTGGGTAGCAGACCCACACTGCAGTCCTCTGGACGAACTCTAGGGGTCACTATGTTCAGAGTCTGATTGGGAAACAAAAAAGGCAGAAGCGTTGGCCATGTTCGAAAGGTAAAATCACACAACATTGCTCTGTTTGCCGTGGTCATCTGGCTGGCATGGAAATGAAATTATTCTTGTTTGCTCTGGTGAGAGATCAGGGCTGTAGAGTGTGCTCCGCTTGCTTGAGCACTGTGCAGAGATACTGTAACGCTGCTGTAGCCTGAAAGCAAAAACTCCTAAGATAATTCTGAAGATTTCACTCTGTGTATCCTGCTGTGCCACACGAGGTTAGCATATCATTAGCAAGGATGTGCTTCTCTCATTATCTCCTTCTGTCAGCATCTGCAAAGTAGTGAACCAAGCTAGTCAGCATCATCAAACAGACCTTTTATTTACTTATAACATCTAAAATGCTACAAAACTGTCATAGTTTAGCGAAGGGACGATGCTAAAGATTCACATAAAAATGGCCACTTGTCTGAACATCCAGGTTTGTTGATTTAAACATCATTCTGCTCCATCCAATTTTTGTGGGTAAAGATAATTAAAGTAGAAATGATCAGAGTAGAGATGAATAGAGAGTAGAATGCAGCAGAGCAAATCAAGATAAAGTGGAAATATTACGAGTAGTGATCGTCAAGTTACAGCATAGATGATTTATGTAAGTACAGCAAGGTCGGGTGCAGTAGAGTGCAGAGAAGTAGAGATGGGTGGAGTGGAAATGATTAAAGTTCAGTAAACAGTACGATTAGAGATACGTATGATTAGAGATCGAACAAAATCACTAGAGCATAAATTAAGCAGAGTTGACTAAAGTGCAGCAGAATGCAAGTTTAGGTGCAAGTCCAAGTAGAGTTTAGATGATGAGTAGGGTAAACAAAGACTACAGAATGAAGTGTAGTCAAAAACAACCTAAATTAAAATGAAATAAAATTTAGGTCATAAGAATAGAAATGACAGAGTAAAGCAAGTCTGAGTGCCCGTTTTTTTTTTTGTTTTTTTTTTTTTTGAGGAAATTAAATGGCTCTTTTCTTGTTATTTTCCTATTTAAACTGGAAAGTAGATCAGGCAAGTAGCACGTGCAAGAAACTTACAACTTACTAGTAGCCTTGCGCCAGGGAGAAATAACCTGATAGTACTTTCACAAATAATTGTAATTACATGGAAAAAAAGAACTTGGACATTTTTTTTAAATGTTTGATTTTTTTTTTTTAAATATATATATTGACAAAATCTGCTTTGGTTTATGTGCTTTAAGTGTTATTTTGGGAGCTGTTCCACTGCACGATGTAAGTGATTGGATGGATGGAGTTGACATTACTTTATTTCACCACCATGTGGATTTAAATAACACCAAGGGAACTACACAACCTGAAGACTCTGCCAAAGTTCAATTTTGATTTTAATTGTCAGGCTTACAGCAGAAGGCTATAATATCACATGCTGTGGCCATATATGTGTGTGTGTGTGTGCGCGCGTGTGTGTGCGTGTGTGTGCGTGTGTGTGTGTGTGTGTGTGTGTGTCAACCTGAAACTCGTCTTTGATCTGGCTGGAGTTGGTCTGTGGGTCCAGTCTGCTGATGTTGTAGTAAATTGCTCTGAACTCACACACTGGGATGGCTGTGTTCCCACATAGACACGCCTCCAAAATGGCATCATGCACAAACACATACTGCTCCTGTAATATAAAAAGAAATACATCATCGGTCAGAACAAAAAGAAGCAGTGGAAAATTTTGCAGCACCGATATGACTCACATTGTCATCAAACTTCCCAATCAGACAGGGAAGAGGTCAGGCATGAGGGCATAAAAAGTACAGTGGACACAGACCCAAACAAGCAGAGTGCACTCAGTACAACAACCAGTGATCTGATATTGTGTCAATGCCAGTGTGTTTCAAATTGTCCGTGTGCGCATGTATCTGTCCGCAGATAACCTTGCATACTGGGCCTAATAGCCTAACATTTTTTATGCACAGTTAGTTATTTTAAAAACCTGTTTTATACCATAATTGAGTGCGAAGTAGCTGGTTTGTGGCCTGGTCTGAACATTGGAGTGGGGGAGATGCAAGGGAGATACAGATACAGAGGCACTGCCTAAGTAAATAAGTAAACATAAGCAATCATTCATCATTTGTGTCTCTAAAAACTATACAGTCACCAATTTGTCATGTTATTGAACTTCAGTGGTTCTAAAGGACATTGAAAACCACAGTCAAAAAACAAGTTTTCACCAAGGACTAGTGGGACAACAATGGGACAAGTTGATACTCACCCCTACTTGCAAAAAAATCTCAATGTGTATGGACTGTAACGTCCTGAAAGCTGACAGTTTACACTAATGAGACTAGAAGAGGTGGTGTATCATTTCCATAACAACCACTCTCTTCAGTGTTCAAGTCGTTTGTAGCTGGACACTCAACAGCTCAACTCAACCCTCAACTTGACTGTATTCTTTCAACACGGCCCTCTCTGCTGGGGTTTTAATGGCCCCGGGCAAAAGGAAACCCTCGGTGAGGTTAAGCAGCCTCTCCTACTGTTTCGAACCTCTGACAAACTCAAATGTTCAACTGCGAACACACTTTTTTTGTTTGCTTTATGCGTGTGACTGCATTGTTTGTGTTGCTGGTGCTCTCTGGCAGCATGAAAGTGAATTAAAAGGGAGTAGCGCTTTGCCCTGCGGTGCTGCTGTTCTCTGGATCAAGTGTCCTCTTTGTGCTCCAACCTACTAGCTTGCTTTTAAAAAGCAACAGCCAGGCTGCATGTTAATTTACCTCTGCTCCCTCTCTTTATAGCCCTATCTGACTTTCCCTTTCTCTCTCCCTCTTTTCGTCTATTGCTTTCTCTGTCGAGCTTTCCTCTGTCATACTTTCTCTCTGCCTTCTCTCTTTATCTCTCATTCTCTCTCTTTATCTCTTGTTGTCTGTCTGTCTCTGTCTCTTCTCCCTCTCTCTCTCTCTCTGTTGAATGGTAATTGTTGCCCTTGGAGGGGAGAGGAGTTTTAAAAGCCTCACTGAAATGACCTCTCCTGGCCATTACCTACTCTAGTGACACACACATACACCATGTACACACAAACTCTCGGATATATAACCTCACACTTAGGCACACACACATTCGCATGCTGGCGCGGGCATAGTAAGTGCTCATACACACACATACACGCACAGACACACACTGATTCACACAGCTCTTTCCCTGTGCCTTTTAAAAGATTAATTGCTTTGTGTTGCGCAGAGCAGGATTATAATAGCGTCGAGCGGTGCTTCAGCACTGACACAAATTGCTCCCACACATATTCAAAAGGCAGGGCAGGATGCATTTAGCTTGGTTTCAAGAGGCACAAACACACACATTCACACGCACGCCAAGTGAGTGCGCACACACACAAAATTAGTTTTCTTGCTGCTATTATCGTATGAAATACTTGTAAGTTTCACAAACCTGGTGCCTCTGAAACCCACTCAAAACTCATTTTGAAACTCAGATCTTCAGACGTCAATCTGAAAATGTGTCTGGTTTTCCTCCTTTCCTGGTAAAGTTGACTTTGTCGAGATGCAAGGTTGTCATCAGCGGTACAAATGAAATGCAGAGGCGGGATGGATTATGTTGGCTTAGAGTAGCTTAGAGCAGAAATGAATAGTTTTGTTCCAAAATGAGACACCCACCATCTGAAGACACCTACTGTTACAAAATGATTGATAGTACAAAATTAGAACAAATTATGGTACTTTGCAGAGGATAGCGAGTAACTTAAGCCCTGAGTTGACAAAAGGACCACACTTACACGGACTGGATCCTCTATGTTTTAGACATATTGAATGATAAACCTCAGGTATTGACTGTATTCCAAAATGGATATACAGAATAGCATTTCAGAAATGATTCAACACTGATGAAAGAAAAATAATACAGGTGTAGCATACATTTCAATTGCCTCAGGTGATATCTGTGTTTATACTTCTGCTACTACTACTGAGAAGGAGAAGAAGAAGAAGAAGAAGAAGAAGAAGAAGAAGAATCACGAGTTTCCTTCTGAGGTATAGTTAGTGGGCCCTCCAAACTTTCGGGTGCTTTGTAGTCCTGTTATTGTAGTGCTTTGGAAATGAAATAACACATTATTTTTCATTCTTAAGTTAACAGATAAAATCTTAAGGTCACTGAAGAAACTGATTTAACTGGAATGAACTGATTTGATGTGGGTGGTTGTTAACAGATAAAATAAAGGGCTTGTCTCCACATCTTTGTCATTTACTGAAACACACAATGCATATTTTGTAACTTGAAATCAGCAAGCCTAATGAATGGTTTGGAACCTGGTCTAATTTGTGAACTCTTGATATCTCTGTGTGGCCTTTAACTGTAAACTCTCTAAAAGCTGTACTAATAAGAAAGCCCGGTTAGTGCTGGAAAGCCCTAGTTGTCCCAGTTATGGAAACTAGTATATTAAGTAAGCCTTGGTTGACTGTGGTTGGGCCAGTTTTGGAAACTAATATATGAGTAAGCCCTGGTTAGCCTTAGTCGCCCCAGTTATAGAAACTGGGCTAATGAGTAAGTCCTGGCTAGTTTTGTTTGTTCCACTTATGGAAACTAGGGTAATGAGTATATTTGGTCAGACTTTTTGGTCTTAGAACCATTCTAATATTAAACTTAGTCAGAATAGCTAAAACATAATGCAAAGGCAGTGTAGTGTAGTGTAGTTTGTGTGTGTGTGTTGCTGTCTCATATTGTATGTCTCCTCACGATCTGAGAGCTGCCACATTCACACACTGATGCGAAGAATCATAAATCTGTGTGTATCTGATTTAGGGAGAGTGTGTATGTATAGTGTGTGTGGGGGTGTCTGTGTACCACAGTCATCTATTATTCAGGTAGTGTTTAATATTGATAAACTGATTGGGATGGATGATACATGACTGCAAGGGGTACTGAGATACACTGTCTTTCTTTGTCCCCACTCTCTCTCCCTTTCCCCCCTGCCACCTTCTCTCTCTCTTTTGAAAGCTAGATAGAAAGATGGATAGACAGACAGAGAGGAAAAGAGAGAGAATAGGACAGAGTGGGCCACTACATTGAGGGAAACTTGTGGTAAAAGTTGTAATTCCCATCAATAAACATTCATGATTTACAAGGAACCCTTGGGATGCATAACTTTATAATGCTGCTGTCATGGAATAACTACACAACTGTGGATTTGCAGTTGTGTAGTTATTCCATGACACTGGCACGTGTAGATTTATGGCTGCCATCTATCAACAGAGGTGTGTGTGTGTGCATGTGCATGTGTATTTTTGTGTGTATCAACTTAACATGTTGAGATGTGTGTGCTAGAGTCTGTGTCCCCCAAGTTTGGGTGCTGGAGTGTGTGTGTACATGTGAAGTCACAAGTCCTCTCTAGGGCCACAAACATCTTGCAACTGTCAATGCAAGACTAAAAACTGTGCTAGTAGAAACGCGGCAACATGCATGCTCCCGGTCTTTGCATCGTATACTTGAGCACAAGAGTAATGCCCACACTCCTCCAATTAGTCATAGCTGAGGTTGACACATCTCACTTTATATAGCTGCTGCAGCTCATTCAGTCTTTACAAAAGACAAAGAAAAGGACAGCTGCTAAATGGTACCAAGCAGTGTTTCCTTTTGGCTTCTAGTGATTGTTCCATGTCCATTGCAGCCAGTCCTAGTTTTGGCTCTAACGCAGTACTAAAACTTTAACTTGCTTGAAGAAGTACCTCTAGGCACTGGGTCTATACTTGCTTATACTTGTTGAGGAATGTATAATGTTTGGTTGATTTCCTATGTAAAGTACACCATATGGACACAAGTATTGGCCATACCTCTTAATCAATGAATTTAGGTGTTTCATTCAGTCAAATTGCATTGAACTGTATAAAAATCACGCACCAAGCCATGTAGTCTGCCTTTACAAACATTTGTGAAAGAATGAACTCACTGAATTCAAGCGTGGTACTGTAATAGTAATGTAATAGGATGCCACCGTTTGAACAAGTCTGTTTGTGAAATTTCTTCCCTCCACAGCAACCAAAGCAACTCAGCCATGAAGTGGCAGACCACGAAAAGTTACAGAGTGGGTTACCGAGTGCTGAGGTGCATAGTGCATAAAAGTGGCCAAACTCTCTGTTGACTGAATAACTGCAGAGCTCCAAACCTCCTCCAGCATTAATATCAGCACAAAAACTGCACCAGGAGCTTCATGGCATGGGCTTCCATGGCCGAGCAGCCGCATGCAAGCCTTACATCACCAAGTACAACGCCAAGTGTTGGATGGAGCGGTGTAAAGCACGCAGCCACTGGAGTCTGGAGCGGTGGAAACATGTTTTGTGAAGCTACCAATCACACTTCTCTATCTGGCGGTCTGATGGACGAGTCTGGGTTTGGTGAATACCAGGAGAACATTTCCTGCCCGACTGCACTGTGCCGACTGTAAAGTTTGCTGGAGGAGGGATAACGCTATGGGCTTGTTTTTCTGGGCTCGGCCTTGGCCCCTTAGTGCCAGTGAAAGGAAATCTTACTGCTTCAGCTCACCAAGACATTTTGGACAATTCACTGCTTCCAACTTTGTGGGACCAGTTTGGGGAAGGCCCTTTTCTGTCTCAGCATGACTGAGCCCCAGTGCACAAAGCAGCTCCATAAAGGCATGGCTGGATGAGTTTGGTGTGGAAGAACTTGACTGGCCCGCACAGAGCCCTGACCTCACCCCCATTCAACACCTTTGAACTAAAATGGAGATCGTGAGCCAGACCCTCTCGTCCAACATCAGCGTCTGACCTCACAAATGCTCCTCTGGATGAACAGAAAAAAGTTCCCACAGACACACTCCAACATCTTGTAGAAAGCCTTCCCAGAAGAGTGGGAGCTGTTCTGCTGCAAAGGGGGGACCGACTGTGGTGGCAATGTTCTAACTGTGGCGATGCACCACAGCTGAGTGGTAGAGCTCTCCCGGTTGTGATGCAACTGGCAAATATACTTTGTTTTTCATTAAAGGAGATTTTCAAAGTGAAGTGACTGGCATAGCAAAATATCTCAACCGGTTGTGTCACAAAATTTAAGTAGCAACAGCAATTAGCGAAGTCTTGCCTATAATCTGTAGCTTATCAAAAGTTTCTTTGAGAAAAAATGCGTGGCTACAAAGTGGTGTTTAGCAAGACGAGCAGAGTAGCACCAGTTGCTTCTGTAGTTAAGAGACATAAAAGCTCATGAGCAATTTTGTGGCCTGATATACAACACAATGGAGTAAGATAAGCTAGCATTCAGAAAGACAGATGGATAGCATTTTAACCAGTTTTGCATTACAGAAGCAAATTCCTTCTCTTTTTATCTCAAGATTTAAAACAGGAAGTTTCTATAATATTGCCGCTGGCCCCAGGACTCCTTATGATGTGTGTGCATTTGTGCCCACGCATGCATGTGTGTGTGTATGTGTGTCTTCACACCCACCTCTGTCTGAACCATGTTGACTCGTTGTGACCTCAGCTCTCGAATGCAGTTGAAGATGTCTACCACGCCTTCATTCTCTGCCATGTCCAGCATGATGTCCACTGCAATAAAGCAGCCCGTCCTCCCTGCACCAGCACTGTGGACACAGATAAACAAGCACAACAGCACCAAATTATTACCACTGATGCAGACAGACAGATGGCTTTCAGGTGAGGTAATGCCACATTGGGCAACAGCTGATCCAATTTCAAAATGTACACCTGGTTGTCTCAACAGAGTTAAAAATACATGGCAATTTAGATACACTGATAACTAGACAGATACACTGTATGATTAATAAATGATAATGCATTATCATGCTAATCTGACTAGCAACCAGAGACCTCCCTGTGTGTGTGAGAGAAAGACTGATAGGCTGTCAGATGTGTGATCAAATATACACAGATTCTAAAATCAGTACTGTCTCTCTCTCTCTCTCTCTCTCTCACACACACACACACACACACACACACACACAGGCTTCTATGGTAAGTGTTAAGGCAACACGGCCAGCAAAGTAATGCCAGGGGGAGAAGGGGATAGATGGATGGGTGGAGAGAAGGGAGGGAGGGTCAGAGGGGAGAGGGGGAAACAGGTTACTGATGGGGAGTGATAGAGGTGGTCGTCACAAGGGAGAGATCAAGGGAGGGAAAGAGGAATGGATGCGAGGATTGAGCAGAAGATCGAGGGCTGAATGGAGGGAATGAGGTATGATATGCACTTTGCTATACCCCTGACAGCTTGCAGAGAGAGAGAGAGAGAGAGAGAGAGAGAGAGAAAGAGAGAGACAAAACGAAAGGAGAGAGAGATAAGAAGAGAGAAAGAGAGAGGGGGAGTGAGAGAGAGAGAGAGAGAGAGAGAGAGAGAGAGAGAGAGTCTCGGCAGATTACCTGTCAACCTCTGTGATTAATGTTGAGACCAGAATGCTGCTGGGCCTGTGTGTGTGTGTGTGTCTGTGTGTGTGAGCACATGCGTGTGTGTGTGTGTGTGTGTGTGTGCTCCACAGCCTCGTGACATGGGCTAATAGTGTCAGAGTGCCCCCGGAAATTAGAAGTGACTGCCATAACTTCCTACCTGTCTGTCTGCCTAGTTTTACTACAGCTGTCTATTTACCTGTCTCCCTGTTTCTCAGCATTTCTGCTAAATCTTCCTCTCTGTGTGTTTGGCTGTGCTACTGCAAAATTTAATGGAATTTCTGCTAGACATTGGACAACATGAAAATTCAAAATTATGATTATCATGACCAAAATTTTCATGTTTTTTTTTTTTTTTTTTTTTTTTTTGGAATGTGCTGAAAATGTTAAATTATTACTAATATACATGGAAGTCATCTCATATATATATTGTATAGAAAATTCCAATTTATATTATCAAGAATATGAACCAATGTGTACATATGATAATACACATGGGTCTTCTTGAGAAGACAAACCAATGGTGTCTCTCCTACCGCAACAACAAATTTGTTGACTGCTGGATTTAAATGAAAAAAAAAAAAAGTTATATTCAATTACAGTTGTCCCTCGCTATAACGCGGTTCACCTTTTGCGGCCTCGCAGTTTCGCAGATTTTTTTTAGTGCAATTTTGCATGCTTTTTTTTTTTTTTTTTACAGTGCATTGTGTTCTGCGTCCTGATTGGCTAAGGGACTGTAGACCATTGTCAATCAATCTCCTCCGTGCCGTGTCTCCTGTACAGTACAGAATGCGTTCATTCTATAATACTGGACTTATTTTTCTACGAAGGTTTGAACTTTGAGAGTGTTTAAACAAAAGTGAGAAAAGTGAGAAAATGTTAGTGCCTGTCTGAGAAAAGTGTATAAAGTGTGTAGTGAGGGGTTTTACAGCCTTAAAACATCTATAACAATTGTAAAAAATAAAGCTGACTACTTCGCGGATTTCGCCTATTGCGGGTTATTTTTAGAACGTAACTCCCGCGATAAACAAGGGACCACTGTATTGCGGAAAATACTAACAGGTCGTTTCTTTCTGGCACAAAGATACTGTGGAATTTTCCTGCAGATGCTACCTACTGGATCTACTTTCCAGTTCAAATAGGAAAATAACAAGGAAAGAGTCATTTAATTTCCTAAAAATCTGTACCAGGACTTCTTTTTTTTTCGTTTTCGTTTTTTTTTTTCATTTTTTTGTTTGTTTGTTTGTTTTTTAATTGACATAACATTTTGGGACCTGTTTTGCCATGCAATCAAACTGAATGGAGAGATAGAAATACAGTGTTGTGGATTAGCAGCCCAGGGGAGCACAGAGCAGCAAATGAGGAGATTTCAGCACCATGCGGACTCACCATAACGTCCAGGTAACTCTACAACCTGACCCGTGTTAGACAAAGATTAAGAAGATATGACTTCTTGAATGCTTCTGATAAGCACATTTTTAAGAAGTTATATTTCTTATGGTTATCATGATGGGGCACCCCGGTGTGTACCATGTAATACTAAGGCTAACCGGCAATGAAGCCACCCCAGACCCTTTGCTGGATGTCATCCCCTCTGTCTGCCGTCTTTGAGGCTGCCACTTGTTTCAGTCATGGTCTCATTTTTTTCATGGTAATTTACACTGAAGCATCATCATTAATTTGACAATCATATATTGATGTTTAAAAACCCAGAGTCACCTTTACACAATCTGCTATGAACAACTTAACAACGGGCACCATTAAAATGGCAGCATGTTTGTGTGAATAGGAATGAGGTTCATGTACCTCCATGGGCAGAGCAAGGCACTAACACTGTCAGGGTCAGGGGTGCAATTCACACGCGCCATTAAAAGAAATGCTTTGGATTAAAGCACTTTCCAAATGGCATACATTATTTTTAACTGCTCCTGATAATATAAGGAATTTTCTAGAGGCCTTTTTGTTATAACATAGCTTGTCAGGATGCTGACCTTTTAAAACTTGCAGTCACTGACAACCTGTTATTTGAGTTAAACTGTTACATCCCATAAAGAACAGAACATGGAGGTTAAATATACTGTAGCCATGGGGACTTTAAAACTGTCACTTTTTTTTTTATCTGTTTGATTATGACGGTGGTAGTGGGACGGCAGCAGGGTAGGGGGTGAATTTCTTTTTTTTTCCCTACTTTTTAAAGGTTAACACCATCGATCTAATTTATGTATGAGGGAGACTGGTGTGCGTGCGTGTGTGAGTGTAATGATAACCCCAGCTATTGTCTTATCCTAGAGAAAGAGAGAAAGAGCAAAGAAAGAAAAGGAAATAGAGACTGTAAAGAGAGGATGAGACTAATATGGGAAGAGAGAGTGGGGCCAGGAGACAGTCACAGACTGAGAGAAGAAAGTGAGGAAAGGAAAAAAAGGGTGAACTCAAAGAGAGAAAACAGAAGATAAAGATTAAATGGAGAGTGAAAGACAGATGGACAAAGAGAGAGAAAGAGAATCACCATCTTCCGCAGTAATAGCCCTATGTTCATGAATCAGGGCACAAAGCAAAGCACTATTAAATGCCACGTACGCAGTGTGCAGGGAGCATGCGTCTGTGTTTATTTTTGGAGAATAAAAGGTTTTATATCAAACCTTTCTCTCTCCCTTTCTTGTCCCTGTCTTCTGTAAATTAATACCATTAATTAATTTCACAGAGTAAAACATCACCATGCTTGCTTTTGTGTCAGGTCTAAACTGAGTAAACAACATGCATGTCTACCTACTTGCTAACTGCTAATTTCCAAAACTATGATTTTGCTTTTAAAATAGTCATGTCAGGCTAAAATTTTATCGGAGCCTGGTGTACATTCATTATATTCTCAATTAAGTGTTTAAAAATTAATTATTGCATTCTTACTGATGATTTATGACCTTTATGGCCCTTTTTGACTGTAAAAATCTAAAGGCTATTGAGAGACCGTGAAGGTTATTTCACACACTCTGAAATAATTTCCATTGGCTACAACATGGTTTCAGAAAAGGTTCCTGTGACCAGTTTCATAAAGCAAGGGCTTAGTCCTGTGGTAGTTCCTGAGGAAAGGTAAAATACGCCCAATACTCATTTTTATTTAATAGAGTTTGAACGCCTCATAATGTAACTCACTGCAACCTGTCATTAGTGAGGAGCTGACAGCAGCTCAGTAAGACCCGGGTCTCGGGAAAGTGTGACCCTGTTCCAAGTCAGAGCTGATTATGGATCCTCATCCCTGTTCTGTCCTGATTCAGGGCTTCACCTTTGGTAAGATGCAGCTCCCTGTTAGTGGTCGGTTTGTGTGTCATTTATGATGGTACCTCCATCTAGTCTACGCTGTTTAAATAGCAAATGTTTTGCTTGCTTCACCTCTCTCTCTCTCTCTCTCGTCACTCTCTGACTGTGTAATATAGAGACTATGAGAACATCGAGTTGATTTTTTTTTTTTTCTTTGTCCCGAATCCAAATAATAACCAACAGCTTTGGATAGAGTAAATATCTATTCCCGTTGCATTATTTGTGTTTTCACAAATAATGCATTTGGCTTTGGATACATCCTTACAGCATGCCACCAAGATACGAATGGGACGAGGAGAAACCATCACTGTGCCTCACGAAAATATTACTGCTCCAGTGATTGGCCGGGCTTTGTGCAGTGCACCTGTACGAATATAGTAATCTGTTCTGTATGTGGAAGCGGATACTAACAGCCTGAACCCGTCACATCCTATTGTTCACATACACACTTAAACACACACATTTCTATTTCTCAGCCCTGAATGCACTGGTTCCCTCCTCTTTAATAACTGTGTGTGTGTATGTGTGTGTGTGTGTGTGTGTGTGTGTGTGTGTATTTGTGTGCACGTTCCTAGGGTAAGCCCAGGGAATTCTGAACTTCAGCTGCTATACCACACAGCTAAGTGAGACTGTGTCTGTGTTTGTTTACCCAGTTCTGGACTGTGCAGCTATACTGGCGCTGCACCAGGGAATTAACTTTACCTGCTGTACAAAACCTGTGTGTGTGTGTGTGTGTGTGTGTGTGTGTGTGTGTGTATACCTGCAGTGTGCGACTATAGGTCCAGCATCAGGGGGATTGAGGAACTTGACCTGTCGGATGAAGCCCAGCAGTCCGGTGGCGTAGCAGGGAACGCCGTGGTCTGGCCAGCTGGTGAAATGAAACTGACGGAGCTCGCGGATCTCATGATGGCCCTTCTGGGAAAGACACACAGGAAGAGGCGTTACGGCTCAGTTGCCTAATTTACAGTGGAGATTTCAGAAAACTGGTGAGCATCCTGGCACTACATGTAAAGTGACGGCCATTTTTGTCTCTTCATGATAAATGAATCAGTCTCCCGGATCTCATCATGGTCCTTTTGGGAAAGAGTGACAGGAAGACATATCATGGTGCAGTTGCCTAATTTACAGTTGAGAATTTAGAAAAGTGGGGGCCATGGCGGCTCTTTGGCTTTAGATGGAAAATAAATCGATCCCGTGGATCTCAAGATGGCACTTAATGGCACTTCTGGGAGTAAGAGACAGGAAGACATAATATGGCTCATTTGCCTAATTTACAGGGGAGATTTTAGGAAACTGATGGCCATTTTGGCTCTACAAAAAAGATTAATTGATCTCACAGATCCCATGATTGCCCCTCTGGGAAAGACAGCCAGGAGGAGATGCCTTGTTTCAGCTGCAAACTTTACAGGGAGATTTTAGGAATTTAATGTCTATTTTGGCTTTAAGATTAAAAGAAAAAAAATATCACATGCACAAGATCACTTGTGTCAAAGATCTCAGACACGAGAAACCCAGGACACCATACATTTTAGCTAACTCAGCCAGTAAGACAAATCTGGTATATTTAAAAACCTAAGTGTCTTTTCACATTTTTAAGAATATTCCACACAGTTCTGTGTAAAGTTTACAGTATGTGCTGCCATGCTGATACTGGGTTGACAACTCTTGCCCAAACTCACTACTGAGAAATTTTGACTTGGATGGCCATTCCACTGCATTTTTGCCAGCCGGAAGTTAACATTTTCATTTTTCTGGCATGGAAACAGGAAGCATGGAACAAAACATAAGATATGTATGACTGACCTTTTCTTCAGCCTTCAGAGGTTCAATTTTCCTCCCTTAAGCTACATGGTTCTGCTTAAATAATTCAAAGCGATCGATTCCATTATACCTTACTAAGCTAAACGGGGCTTAAATGGGGAGAGCCATGCATCCATGTTTTGTTCAGTTCAGTTTCCTCCCTAAGAAGAGAAGAGGGAGGAATTTGGAATTGGAGCGATTCTCATTCTTGAGGATAAACAGGGTTGTATTGATTTGTTTGCTTTGGTGGAGTGCTTTATGACAACCTGAGAACTGGGCATAGCAGAGGGAGAGGAGAGAGAGGAGCAGAGGTCAAGAGACACAGACAGGGAGACGAGAGACAGAGGAAAAGGGCAGAGGTTGAGAGGAAAGAGAAAGGGAACAAGAGGGTGGTGATGGTGGAGAGACGGAGGGTGGGGACAGAAAATGACTGAGCAAGTATTAGAAAACGGAGGACGAATGAAATACAGAGAAAGGAGAGTGAAAGGGAAAGAGAGAGACCGAGGAGAAAAAAAACCCAGAAAACCACGAGGTGATTTGATAACTCGACTTCCCATTGATTTGCTTTCCTGTGATGTTGAAATTACTTCTTTAAATCAATAGACGGTGGCCCAACACAGCCAGGGCCTCACATACGTGATAGGTTAGTAAAAAAAACAAACAAAAAAAAAACAGAACAACAATAACATTAAGGTGCTCAGTGTGTTGGAAATGGCTGATGAGGATATGGAATGGTTAAAGGTCTATCTTCACAGTAACAGAGAAGAATTAGTGTTGCCAGAGAGATGCATTGTGTCTTCTGTCTCTTCCCTTCAATTTCATTTCATGTCCAGGGAGGCTTGAAATTAACAAGATGCAGTGAATATTCTGAGTTTTGTTACTGTTTAGTGAACTCTCATTCCCAAAGAAATTTGCTAATACATTTTATAATAAGCATACATGCATTCTCATGGGTCCTTGATGTAGTCCAATGTTGCCTGTGGCCACTAAAACATAACATGTACTTCCACCATGCCACAGAACACAGGGATGTCATATTACACATGCCTTTGTAAACAATGCAAATTTCAAAGGTTGCAAGGTTTCACAAATGTCTTTTGGGGCAAGCAGTGCATTCAACATGTTATTAAGCCTCAAGGGCACACACATGTTTTGGGGAGAAATATTTTGAATGTGTGTCAGCCTCACTAATGGGATTACCCAAAATTCAGAGCAATAAAGATGTAAAGATGTTTAAAGACCTAAGTGCTGAAAAAAAAAAGAAAAAGAAAGAAAGAAAGGAAAAAGAAAAAGAAAAATACCTTTCCAAGTTATCTGTGTTTTTATATGAAGCCACACCCCATTTTGGCTGATCAAAAAAAAAAAAAAAAAAACAATGACCAACTTGCAAAGTTTTATACATATCTGTTCATAATATCTACAGCTATCCTGATAACAAACAAATAAGCAGAAAAACAGAATCAGGTGAAAACATGACCCCTGTCCAACGATGTTGGCAGAGGTGATCATTAAAAAAAAAAAAAAAAAAAAAAGATGGACAATACACAGAAGGTCTTCCAATGTCAATAACTGTCAATCCATATAGTAGAAATCCTGCTTATTATGCAAACATTTCTGTATTTTGAAATGATATTTCTCACTTTATATTTGTAAGTGTATTGATGTAATGAGGTTTGATATTACACACATGCATGAAAGGCCTAATCGTTGCTTCATATGGGATTTGTATTTTGTGATCCGCAGGGTCAGATGAATGTTTTTCATTGGTAAAAATATTGCCACTTTTTCACAGGCAGGTCTCAAGTCCAATTCAATTAGTGGTTTTTGTTGCCTCACATCCTAGCACCCTGACAGGCTTGACATGATGATGCAAAGCATTACAGTTGACATGACAGTACATAAGACTGAAGTCTGCAAGGAGTGAGTCTGCTAGTGCGGAGAACTGACATTTAGATCCATCCTAAAAGGTCTTTATGTGGTTGATATGTAAACATGGACCGGTAGCAGGAACTGACAGAGAAAGCGGAGAACATGTGTAAAGAGGCCAAGGTGACCCACTGGTGATGGGCACACTTGAGGCTGTAGCCCCAGTTGGTTTCTGGGTAGGGGTTCAATTCCTTGAATGGTTGGAGCAAGGCACTACCATTGGCGGGGTAAGGGGTTCATTTCCACTGAAGCACCTAATGTTAAAGACAAGTGTTATATAACATGTTTTACACACACGCACACACGCATGCACGCACACACACACACACACACACACACACACACACACTCACACACACACACACACGCATGAAGTCCTGCATGCAAACAAAAAGCCAAATACGTCTTATACACTTGCACTGTGTGTGTGTGTGTGTGTGTGTGTGTGTGTGTGTGAGAGTTTGTGTGTGAGTGTGAGTGTGCACACGCGCACGGCTGTCAAAACACTGTTCTGTCTTATCGTCCCCTCTAAGGATTAGAGTGAACGTTTCGTAGAGGCTTCTTAAAAAGCTCTCGCCTTACAGTCTGTCTATGTGACACACACACACACACACACACACACACACACACACTCACTACCACTTTCACATACACACACAACCTGCCTGACAGACACTGACACTCTCCTACTCTCTCACACATCCAGTTTTTTGCTCCTTCTCTTTACTACGTTTCGCTGCCTCCCTCTGTGACTCTCCCTGTGTCTCACACACACACACACACACACACACACACACACACACACACACACACACTCTTATTTTTCTTTCAGTCTCTCTGTCGCTCCCTCTTACTCAGTACTAAGCTAATCTCCTTGGATGTGCCATTAATAAACCTTTTCATTAAGACCCTGTTCTCATTATTCCCTGCAATTAAAGCTGTTTAACACAGTGTTGCTGAAGCGATACCGACTCTATCTCTCTCTCTCTCTCTCTCTCTCTTGCTTTAATTCACTCTCTTACTCACGTACACACACTCCGATAGCCCTCAATTCATTGTTACAGACCCTGCTGTAGTTTGAAAACAGGGAATTGTGTGTGTGTGTGTGTGTGTGTGTGTGTGTGTGTGTGTGTGAGTGCACTCCTTTGAATTTCAGAGTACTCCAGCGCACGCACAGACGCACACAGAGGTGGTGTGGATTAATGGTTTGCTAAACGAGCTGACAGCTAGGACTTGTGCACTCGTCGCCATAAGCTGCTTTCACACCACGAAAGGGAAAAGAAATAAAGGAAGGGGGGGAAAAGAGAGGGAAAGAGCAGGGGGTAGACAGAGTGAAAAGAAGAGGGGGTTAAAGAAAGTAAGTGAAAGACTGAGTAACAGAGACTGCAGGAGAGAGACAGATGATATTAGAGATGTGTGCGTCTGTGTATATGCACACATACAGACATAAGAAATTTACCAAAAAACAACAGGAAATTACCAAAATTCTAACATCTATCTATCTATCTATATATCGATCTATCTATAAAGTCAATTTTACAGAGGGTGAAATAAAACCTCTCAACTGTAACTGCAATTCTCTTGAACACTGAATCATGGGAGTCATGTGGATAAATAAACAACACTACAAGGTTATGTTATGACCATCGCTTCTAAATGTTTCACCTTTGTTTCTGAGAAATAAAGTTTTTCTCTGTCAGTTTGATGTGTCAAATGGTACAAGATACAGTAACTGTGAGCCTCATTCACCATTACTGTAGTGAATACCAGCTAAAGAGGTTAAACGTTTTCATATATATATATATATATTATATTGTATGCTTGTCAATTGTCTGTTGTGACATACTTCTTGTACCTCTGTTAGTTATTTCTCTGTAGCCTGCCATTCCTGGGCAACATCAACCTGCCAGGGACTACAGATGCAAAATAGCCTGATGGCTAAATCTGGTACATTTTATGCAATGCATGTGATTAATGTACATTGTCCCTTCTAAATAAACAAATAAAATAAATAAAAATAAATATATTCAATATAACAGTATTGTTTTCATACCCATTTAAATGCTGTAAACGATTGGGGCATCATTTAACATTGCAATTAGGATAAAGAATGGGATATTTATTTTCAGAACCTCACCTACTTCCAACTTTGTATAATTTGAATGCATTAACTATTTTGTGTTATTTTAAAAAAAAATATATATATTTAATTTTATATTCTGATTTAGGAATACTGAAATTAACAAAGAAAAGAAAGGAAGAGAGGTGAGATATAAAAAGATGAAAGAGAGGATTAAATGTGAAGGAGAAAAATGGAAGTAAGAGAGTGCGAAGAGAGGGGTGAAGACTAAGAAGACAAAACCAAAGTAGCAGAAAACTCTTTGGATCAGAGCCTTCTCCCCTTGCTGTGAGTTGTGTTTGTGCTGATGTTTGACCCGTTGCAGAGCGCCTTTGGAGGACGCCAACAGAACAATGATGGAACATTCTTCCAGCTTCACTTGTGTTTTCTCCTCTCAAATCCCCCATGTCTGATTACAAGAGCCCCAATTATGCCGCTGATTCCCCCTCTTAAACAACAAGAAACAAACAAGTAACACCGCTCGCCTCAAGTCCCCAATCAGACATTGGCTCTGATCATAATCCTGCTTTTTAGGTTCAGAATGAATGGAGACGATTAGTAACAACGCCGGGGGGGTTTCGGGGTAACTGAGCAGCTACAGAGCATGGGATTGTGGATCATGTTGTGGGTTCAAATCCCAACTGAGGTTGTGTGGAAACTACAGCTGTGAGATGCTGTTATGCCGGCTGGAGTGCGACCTAAATATGCACATGGTATCAGGCCAAACAGTTTTCAGGGTTTTCATATGACATTTTGTCATGCCATTTGTTTGCTATGGTTGTCCTTTGCCCCTACGACTGGCATGTTTTGCAAAACAATGCATATAAAACAATATTTCTTTTTCTTTTTTGTTGTTAGTGTGTGTGTGTGTGTGTGTGTCTTGGTTTACCTTTTGGACGGTGAATGTCCGTATGACGTATTCAGCCAAGGGCTCGGTCTCTATCAGGGTAACCTTGATGTCTCCATACACCTCCGTTTCATCAGGCCAGTAACGCACACATTTCACCTAGAGAAATTCAACACACACATTATAAACACACACTACAGTACATATCAGTGAGTGGCACTTAGATAGAAACAATGCTAACATGTGCACATCCTGCTGTCATTATGGCAAAATAAGCTGTGACCCTGATGGTTGTGATGGAAATTATTTTGCAAAAATGACCTCCCTGTACAAACAGCACCATACAGTGTTGTGGATTAGCAGCCCAGGGGAGCACAGAGCAACTAATGAGGATTTTTCTCCACCATGTGGACTCATCACACCCGGGGAACTATAGAACTCAACTCTGCCAAAGTTCAATTTTGCTTTGAGGATTTCTACAAAAATATTGTTTAGTAGAACTATAGGTAGCCAGCATCCATGGCTACACTGTAGAAGAACTGTAACCACAGAAATGTAAAATGTCAGAGTGATGTTCAGTCACTACCCAGCAGTAAAAACTGTTTTGCTCTCTACACAAGTAATATCAGACAAAACTTTCATGTTTTTAACCTAGATGAGTCTGCAGTACACAAGCAGTAATCACTGCTTTGGCTCCAGCTGATCTCAATTGGAGAAAAGAATAAAAAAGAGAAACTTTTTGCCCATGAAGTGATATGATTAAATGTGACACATTGGTCTTTTGCTTTATATTTTTGTTCAATTTTACATCAAATTTGGCTTTTAAATTTTAACTTATTTTTTTTTAAGCTGCACACACACACACACACACACACTCACACACACACACACACACACTGTAATCCCCGTGATAATGAACTCACCCTGCCCACCTCCACCAGGTTGGTAACCATGACGATGGAAGCTGAATTCTCCTGCCAGACCATTCTCCAGAAATCCCTCACCGTCTCCTGCATGGGACCTGTGCAACACACGCGCGCGTGCGCGCACACACACACACACACACACACACACACACACACACACACACACACACACAAACACACATTTAAGTAAGCGTGTGTATACCCATGTGCAGACAGGACATGGGGAAGTGCTCATGCACACAGACATAGAAGTAAACCACACACACACACACACACACACACACACACAGACACACACACACACTATCAATCCCAGATAAGGCCTAGCTGGTTAGTGGTTAGGGGGTTTGAGGTAATGGGGTCTTAAATTTGTCAGGGGGATTTTATACGGCGGTTTAGATTTAGGAGGTTGTGGTAATAGCCTTCCACCTCGAAAGGACGACATTTACCAGGTGGCTGATGCTGCACACACACACACACACACACACACACACACACACTATGTCAGTTTAATTACCTTGCGTGGCGATGTAATGTCTGGGTCTGTGGTACCCCTGTGGGACAGAAAAAAAAGAGGAGCATAAAAAAATCGGTCCATTCTTTCGTCATCTCTACCCCACCTCCCCATATTCTCACCTTCTTTCTCTCCCTATCCTTCTTCTCTCCTCCTTCCTTGCTTTCTTTCTCCATCAATTCATTTTTCCCTCTCTTCCCATACAGTTATTGTTATAGCAAAATTACAGTTCAAAAGTAACATAAACCCTTTATGGAGACTATAAATTTCCCTCTTCACCTCTGTTCCTTATTCTTTCTTCTCTCTCCATCCATTCCCTCCTCATACCTCAATTCCTTCTATTGCTACTTCTTTCATTTTATCCTGTTCATTCCTTCTCTAACTCCATCTTTCTTACCCCTCTTCTATTGGTGGATGCAATAATGCACCTAATGTTATTAGATAAATAACAACATATTGAAGACTTAAAAAAGCATAAAGAAAAAAAAAACATTTTGCTTGAATACAGGAAAAAATTATTTCATAAATACAACAGAATGCTTGGAAAAACTCCAACAACATCCATAATATCAATAATCATCCATATCAAAGCAGTGAATAGGTTGGAATGATGGTTATCATTCTGAGTGGCACTGAAAATGTGTATCTAACTTAATTCACCCAGCTAGGCAGACAGATGCAGACAAACTGCCAAACACAACAAACAGCTGTCAGCATAAGTCAGCCACCTGAGTCCAAGCATGAATGAACCTTTCTGCTGAGCAAACACAGCTCCAATTAAGGTTAATGTTTGATTCAGATGTGCCAGTGCCAAAGATGAGGCAGTGATGGAAGTCAGAGCTAATTTCTAGTCTATTTCAATATAATGTTTTGTGAAGCAGATTTATGTTAACAGAGAATGGAAGAGTTGGCTACAGAGGTTTGATGGGGATTTTTTTTTTTTTTTTTTTGGCTCACCAGATTAAAGCTTGTGTACCTAACCGTTTTCTTCATATTTCTGACAAATCATCACAACACCACAGAGGGTATTATCCAATCCAATCTAAATGCAATGAAAATAAAATCTGCTCATCCTGGCTGTTCCTGGGGCTGTAATCTAATGTGTTAAAATCTCGGTGTGAATCAAACAACCATTCACCTCAAGGAAGTTTAGCTTCCTCTGTCCAACAAGGCCTGGTGCACACGCATGTGCACTACTGCTGTGCACACTTGCTTACCCTGATGGGCAACTTGGCACCTTGCATGGGAGCCTCTGCCATCACATTGTTAATGTGTGCGTGAATGGGGGAATGTGAGGCAAAAACACTGCAAAGCGCTTTGAGTGGTTGGCGGACAAGAAAAGTGAAATGGTAATGCATTCTATTCCGTTACCGTCCCCTCAAAAAATCCTCCACCTGGTCGAGCGTCGTTCTGGGACTTTAGAGTGGAGGGGTGGGAAAGCTGTTTGAGTTTCAATTTTCCATGAAATTCTACCTATTCCACCAAGTTTCCTATAGAGGCTGTTTTTTTTTTTTTTTTGCAGACACAAGGCCAGGAAAAGTTGCAGAGCCACTGCAATGAGCAATTTTCACAACAGCATCAGTTAGGAAGCATACACAAGCACCTTTCACACTAATGCCTAGTTAGCAATTAGCTTGACTTGACACGAGAAAAAAAAAAAAGTCATCAGTAATATACAGCTACTAAACAGATGAACTGTGGTTCTTCTACTCATTTGTACTTACCCTCTACTTATTTGTACTTTTTGTATACTGTTGCATATTGTATATAGTTGTTCATTGTATATAGAAATGTCATTTATTCTTTCTATTTTATCTTTATTTTTATTTTTATTTTATTTTATTTTTATTATTATTATCGTTATTATTATTATTTGTATTTTTTTATTTTTATTTTTATTTTTTACTTGCACAGTGCCGGAGTTGTTGCAATTACATTTCACTGCTGCTGTACCTGTACATTCATGCATGTGATGAATAAACCTTGAATCCTTGAATCCTGTGGTGCTAAATCTGCTTTTTGTTTAATGCTATAGCAAAATTAAAGTGTTTAATAATATAATCTACCACCATTTCATAGTAATTACCGCGTAGAAATACTTGTCTACAATTGATTTCTACCTCCTTTCTTTTAACCTGCCTACCTTTCTTCCTCCTTTCCGTCATCCCTCCTGCCCTTTATCTCGTGCTCCTTAACATTCCCTCCCTTCCTTCCCTCCATCAAATTCTCTGCTTTCTTTCCATCTCCCACCCTTTATTCCTCCCTCCCATCCCCTTCTACTCCCCTCCCTTTCTTTATCCTCCGCGTTATTCCTTCCCTCCCTCCCTGTATTAATCTGGCCCCTGTCCCTCCTTTCCTCCCTCAAGCATAACTCAAGGTCGGGTATTTTTTTTCTTTTTTCATTGAATCAAAAATGAAATTAAGAGAGGAAATCTTAATTATTCCTCCACGGGACAGATGAAAAGCGACGACTCTCCAGCCAATGATCATTCTTGTCCCGTCCCTCCTAAACACCCCCCTCCCAAACAGATAACCTTGTTGGGATGAAAACATTTATCACTTTCATATTGTCGTTAAGACTGCGCCATAAGAGCGTCATTATCTTTCACCAAGGGGATGTATTGTTAAGATTTTCATTTTCTCCCCCCATTTTTTTTTTTTTTTTTTGAGAAATACGCGCCTCCTCTGAGGGAATTACCTCTCTCTCTCTTTCATTTTTCTTTCTTATTCTTTCGCCTGCTTCCCTTTTTCTTTCTCTCTCTCTCCGTTTCTCTCACCCACTCCCTCCGTTTCTCTAATTGAAAACAAGCATTTGCACCAAATTCATTAAGACTATGATTACAACAGCCTCTGTGAGCAAGAGATTAAATCGATGAGGGAAGCATAGCACCCAGAGGGAAAGAGGGATGGGGGGAGGGGGTTGATGGAGGAAGGGAGGGAGGAGATAAAAGGGAAGGATAGATGGGAAATAAATGGATGAGGAAAGGAGCGCAAGAGTGGAAATATGAAAAAAGGCTTGAGAGAAGGAGGGCTAGGGAGGAAGAGGAGAGAGGTGGAACGAAGAAAAGGAAGGAGAGAGGGAGGGAAGTATGAACGGTGACAAATGGATGGAATGAGGGAAGGATGGATAGATGGGAGGAAAGGCCGATAAGAGAGCAATCACTCCCAGCAGTGGTGATTTTAGCAACGTCGAGGCACTAATTGTTTTTAAAAGAGGAAACGGGAGTCAGGTGGCACCATTTAAGATAAAGGCTTTAGCTAATAACCTGAGTGAGTGCGTGTGTGTGTGTGCATGCGTGTATGTGAGAGCACGTGTGTGTGTGTGTGTGTGTGTGTGTGTGCGCGTCCAAATGTGCATGTGTTTGACATCATTCAGGTCGCAGTGTTAGCTAATGGCATCTGCAATAAGTGTCAGTGCATCTGTTTGACACAATTTTAGACAGAGATGTTAGCTAATGTCTTATGTGTGTGTGTGTGTGCGTGTGTGTGTGTGTGTGTGTGTGTGTGTGTGTGTGTGTTTGTGTGTGCTTGGATAAACTGGCTACTTCTCCATATGTCTGTCTGTACTGTATGTGTTTAAAACAAGACAGATTTTAGCCAGCACTTTCATATTTGTACTTGTGTGTATACCTCTATGGACTTGGACACTATGGGCCCTATCTTGTGCCACCCGCTATCCGCTGCCACTACCCGCTACCCGCAAATTGCGGATTTAGGAACTTCCGCTATCCCTACACGGTATCTTGCGCCACCCGCTACCCGATATCCGTTATTCCAACTGCATCATTTGCGCCTGGAGGTGTGTCCGTGGGCGTGTTTCATGCGCTATCCCTAAAGTTGCTATCTTGCGCACACACTTTAGGGATAGCGGAGCCTCGCCACGCACACGGTCGGACTGATACCGGGACGCCGCCGGAATGGACTGAGTATATTACTCATATAGACTGTTTAGAGGAAAGACTGTTTTAATTGGACACTTACGCCAGCACGTTTTATTGTTTTATCATAAGCCAGCAGCTGTGCTATATTTTTATTTTCAATATTTTATTTGCCCAATCTTCCTTGTCAATAAATTAGTTTACACATAGTTCCACCTCTGCCTCTTGTGTGTGTGTAGTGTGACCGGGGGATTTTACTCAATCAGTACAACCTTGTGACACGTCCACTTGGACACATGTGGCTCCACCTCCCAAATTAACTCGCCTATAATATAATATATAATATGTATATAAAGCCAACTTGCTTTAGCCTCAGTAGAAGCCCTGAGAAAATCTACCTCCCTCTCTCCATCGCGGGTTTAGAATTTAGGATTTCGGATAGCGCATCCTGCCCTTAAAGGCAATGGCACCTGGCACACTGATTGGTTTAACTGGCGTAACGCCCAAAACACACCTATGCATAATATAGCGGGTAGCGCAGGTGTTTTGCGGATAGCGGAAGGTGCACAACTTTTACGGGGGAACGCCTCTTCCTAAATACTAAAGCCACAAATAGCGGGTTTAGGGAGTCTGGCGCAAGATAGGGCCCTATGTGTGTGTGTGTGAGTGTGTGTGTACTCACGTCGATGTAGTTGGCATTGATGTAGTCAGAGTGGGGGTCTCCGTCCAGCAGCTGCAGTCTGACTCTGGTGTGATCGTCTGTGGGGTCAGATAGCACAGCAATACAACAGGCCTAAAGTTACATTTACCCACAGATTGAAGCACCTGACTGACTATAATGAACTAGCTACCTAGGTAATCACAGCCATAACTCAGAGATACCAAGCCTGGAGATCCATTTCCACATAGATTGGACCCACTGACTGACTGACTGACAAACTAACTAACTGGCAAACCACCAAGGTTAAAACAGGATTAAACTTTGGTGGAGTGTTGGGTTGTATGGTTCCCTGGGTGTGTGATATGAGTCCTCATGCTGGTGAAATCTCCTCATTAGCTGCTCCGTGCTCCCCTGGGTTACTAATCCACAATACTGTATTTCCGTCTCTATGTTCATTTCGAGAGCGTGGCAGAACAGCTCCCAAAATAACACTTTTACCGCATAAGCAAAAGCCAACAAGGCAGATTATAGCCAGTTAAAGCCAGTATAAAAAACAACATGTACCAGTATCTTTTTTTTCAAGAAATTAAATACCTATTAAACACCACATGTCCTATTTGAATAGTAAAGTAGATCCGGCAGGTAGCGTCTGCAGATACTTCTGCATGGTAGCCTTGTGCTAAAAGAAAAAAAAAAATGATAGGACTGAGAGATAAAGGGTACCAGGAGTTGTTTTTTTATGTGGGTATAATCTGCCTTGTTGGTATCTGTTTATGTTCTAAGAATGTTATGTTTGGGAGCTAAGTGTGTGGATTAGCAGCCCAGGGGAGCACAGAGCAACTAATGAGGATATTTCACGACCATGTGGACTGATAATGCCCAGGTGAATACACAACCCAACACCAAAAGTTCAATTTTCAGATATTTGACTGAGAATAGCATAGGAAAGTTTATATATCACATTGCTTTTGGAAGTGAATGTCCAGTCCTATTGCCACTGATGTTTGATGTTTCATGTTTTTAAACTCACTTTTAAACTGTTTCTCAAGATTTGTGGTTTGCCATCGACTCCTGGATTATGTATTGTGATGCCATCTTATAATAAATATTGTTGTTCAGATCTGTCTCAAATGGTAATGTTTTTGTCGCTATGCTAGCACAGTGAAGGTCGAAAGACTACAAATCTCTACAAAACCCTCGATATTTAAGATTCCTGCTGTCAAACTTTGCTGCACAACTGAACTTTTTGCCAATTCACCTTCTAACTATGGTGTGCATTAGTGACAGGAGAAGTTCCCAGAGGGGTAAAAATCATCACAAGCTAGGTCATGTGGAGGAATTTAGTTGTTTTGAGGGTCAGATGTCCAGGTAGGTAGCCTACACACCGCCTGAACCCTTAAAGTGCACAAAGGGAAATGTGTCTTGGTTTGATTTATGCTCAAATCACGTTGGATGACCCACTTTTGTAACATAACAAATTTCGAGTTATGGTTCAAGTCATGGCTGTGTCTGAAGCCCAGCGTAATTTCTTATTGGAACCTTACTTCCAAAACCTCCAGCTAGCAAGTGATGACATGCCCACTTTTGACCTCTATAGAGAAACACATGTATGGTTAGACTCTGTTTGGTTTGGTGTGGATTGGTTTAGCCAAATCATTTATATTATTGATATCTATTGTATCCAGTCCAGCTGGCCTCAGGATGGTCCAGTTTAGTTCCTCAAGGTGGAGTTACAGTAACCTGTGATAGATCATAGCACCAATAAACTAATCAATAATATAGTGTTTGTGCAGCACTATACAGATTTACAAAATTACAGAAGAACTGAAGCACATTCTCACAATACAAAAAGGGCTGCATCCACTGCGTTGTGTGCTGATTTGAAACAAAACTATTGGGAGAGCAGTTCTTTTGTCCACTGTCAAATACTTAGCAGAAACTCCATTACACAGCCAATGTCTTATCATCAGAGTAACAACCACAAACTTTCCTCTCCTGACTCTGCCCCGTTTTATTGTATTTACTGTTGTTGTAAACTGTCAGTTGCCTGTGTGCTGTAGTATGAAACCCTAGCTCTTCTGCCCTGTCATTAGTTGGCTCAAAAAAAGAACTGCCGTAAAAATGACGATTTCACAAAGCGCTCAACTTTCTCTAAAAAAAGGCCAGTACATTGCTCCCAACTGACGTTTATGCCCAAAAGGCGCCAGCAATTTGGGAAAATCAGAACAGTTTGAGCGTGGCCTGAAGCTGCATGTCCACTAGAAACCTCTCTTTAGTATACTGGTTTCTTTCTCCACATGATTTTAAATAGAAAGGCCACACTGTTGCTTGTTCCTTGCATCGATGTTTTTAGCACTCACAGCACTACATTTTTTTTTTTTTTTTCTTTTTTCACTTTTGGAAAGAGTCCCTCTTGGAACAGATTTTCAGCAGTTCCATAACAAAAAATCAACCATGACCTGCGTTTCTCATAAGCACCTATTTAATACTTTAATATATTTAATACCTTAATACTAAATACAAGTGAAAGTGAAACCAAGTACATAAAATCATTACTCAAAAAATGTGCTTCAAGAAGCCTTGTAAAAGATAATATTGATTTTAGCAGTTTGCTACTTGGGCAGGGCTTTCAGCCTCACAGTTGCAACACAAGCGCTTGATTATAAAATGAGATATCAAACAACTGAATTAAAGTGGCATGTACTTTTAGAAAGGTGGATTAAAGCAGCTATTTTTAGTGTGTTAGCTGGGGGGAAGTCCACCTCAATGGCAGGAGGCTAATGGCTAGCATTTGGAACATTCACTCAAACCACTGACTCAATGGTTTGAGTCATCCTCAAAGTGCATGTCACCAAGGCTAAATCAGGGATTTTTTTTTCTTCTAATGCCAATTATTTTGTTCTGTGCTCTAATAGCTATCCATAGTATTAAGCCACACGTGAGGTGATTATGGGTAATGGCAGGCAGTCATTTTATTTGCTCGTAACATGGCAACAGCAGGTAATTGCAAGTGAGGAGGACATGACACAGTCACATCATTTGAAGTATGAGGAACTCTATTTTCTCTCTCTCTCTGAGTCTTTTTCTTCTTGATCTGAAGAGATCTTGAGTCTCCCCGACATATGCATGACCATGTAACATTATTATTATTATTATTATTATTATTATTATCATCATTATTATTATTATCATCCTCATTATCCTCATGCCTACAGAAGTTTTGGTCCATGGCAGTATAGAAGAAGGTGCTGTTAAATAAAAGACACTAAACAATCCCTTTTACAAATATTTCGTTCAGCTTAACAGAACAAAGATTCATTGTCTTAGCAAAATTAGTATTATTATAATATCAATTTGTGTAAGCATAAGCTACATACCACTAAACTGCTCAACAGTTTGGAAACTGCCAAGTGCACTGCCAAGTGTCTGTTAAGGTCCACTAAGCAAAACAAAGGAAGGAGGGATGAAAGAGCAGGGAGGCAAGAAGAGGACGTGAAGGGGGAGAAAGAGAAGAGGGGGAAAGGGCTTAGTGGAGAGCAAAGATGAAAGGAAGAGGGGCAAGAGAGGTAGATGGGGACTGGCAAGAGGAGGAGAGGAGAAAGGGGGTGGGAGACGTGAAAGACAAAAGGGGGTAAATGAGAACGAAGCCAGTCAGATGAAAGGAAGTAGAGAAGAAATAGACTGGGGAAGGAGGGATGACAACATGAAACAGAGAAAGTGGGAGGAAGAGGAATGGCAAAAATGGGGGATTTTAAAGAAAAAGGACAAGCAGGGGGAGGGACGGTGTGAGAGGGAGTCTCTGTCATAATGTAAAGTGACTGAAATGCAAATGCAACGGGCTTTACTGACTGATGCAATGTTACAACAGGGTGGAACCTAGCTTGAAGCAGGCACATAGTCTTGATCTCACCTGCTGTTCTGTAGGACAGTAGTACTGCTATCTTCCCCTCAGTGTTACTGAGTGCTGGATACTGGCTGGATGCTCCAAATGCTAACTGTTAGCCTCCTGCCACTGAGGTGGACTTCCCCCCAGCTAACAATCTTAAAAATAACTAAGTTAATCCACTCAAATTATTAAATAAATAATGTTTGAGTTTGATGATGTGCAGCAGGTTTTTTTTACTGTCTGAAATGGTGTAATGTTTGAAAAAAATCTATATATCATTATCAGCTTATCAGTGTTAGAACTATTTTCTCATGCAGGCTAAGCTCTCGGCGCAGGTGGCTGGCAGGCGCCTGAAAGGGACGTGAAGTGTGTGTGATAGAGGGGAGCGGAGCAAAAGAAGAAACAAGCCACAAAATTTCTTGACAGCTACTGTATCTTTTACTCCTGAGAAAGTTATTGTTTTTGTCCTCCAGCACAACAGCTAGGGGGGAAGTGAGGCAATATAAAATTTTTGAAAATGGGTGAACTGTCTTTTAAAGATGATATTAAGTCTCTCATAGGTCTGGTGTCATGTCAACAATCATTTCTTGCTGGACCGTGTGGAGGCCAACCTTGAACAGGGGATGTTACCACGACGATTGTCAGTTGAGTAACTGAGTCTCCTTTGTATACTTGTATACTTCTGAGGCCTGGTAGGGCAAGAGCCAGATGACAGTGAACTACGAACAACAGACAGTAGGCCTGACTGAAACAAAGAGCTCTTTTAGAAACTTTGCAGGAATGACATCAAGAGGACAAGAGGGTGTACTCATGTGAGAAAGTATTTCTTCCAAACTCAACACAATAATAGGCTGGCAACAGCACAGCTCAGCAGAGTGCTCAGGGAAGACCGCGACAGCATGGCCAGCAGGGGAAATCTGGAGCCACACATCCTCCATGTTTTGTGTGATTGTTTGATTGTTATAGCAGGAGTGTGTTGGTGAGGAGGGCGGCGGGTTGGCGACAGAGGCAGTGACATGAAATAGTAACCTGAAGTTGCGGGAATTTTTTACAGTGACCAGAATGATCAGAATTTGTTATTTATTTATTTGGGACTGTGCAGGAGATATTTGTAGTTTATTTGTCTTCCATATGCACTCTGCTTTTCTGCACTGTCTCCTGATTAATTGTGCATGCTCACTGGGCACGGCTGAATCCTTTCTCTCTCTCTGGGAGCGACTGAATCATGGACAGCGAGGCAGTTTCTTTTGAAATCATCAATTAACTTGTCAGCAAGACAAGGCACTATCTCAGAAGCAGTCTCGTTGCTTACATGTGGCTTTCACCTGACTCATGCTTTCAACTGTAACCTATTATTTGCTCACTGAGGGGGCATGCCAGCAATCACGTTGACTTTATAACGGTGATGGAATACTGGTGTGAAGAAAGTTTGAATTTTCGGAAAATTAATTTTTATATCGTAGTACAATGAATGGAAATTAAAGGCTTGATAAAAGGTAGGAAATTCTTAAATACATCTGCTTGCTTTGGAAAAGGTTTCACAGAAATGTTAAATGTTAATGTTATATACATTTTATGTTCATCTAACTATGCAAAAATCACTGGTATGGTTCCTCAGCACTGTTCCAGTGTTTATACACTGTGTTTAAACAGGTCAACACCATCAGAGTTCACACTTCTACACAGACAAAGTTTTGTACATTAACCATTTAAAATCACCTTCAAGGCAGTCTTATTTGTCCTGGAATCCAGAGAGTAGAAATTCTCAAATCTAGCTTGTAATAATTTAAGAATCCCATACCTGAATTATAGAGTCACCTTCATCAATTAATTGTAGGACCTGTATTGGAGCAATTGTCTGGCACCTGCTAGGTGCAACAGTGATGGCAGCATGACTCCACTCTAATAATACACACTATTGTCATCAGCTATCAGATCACTCTCATTCACACACACACACACACACACACACACACACACACACACACACACACACTGCACAAACAAGCACACAAAGAGTAGTTCTGCTTGCCTTCTACCCTTCTCTCTCTCCATATTTTCTTCCTGTTACCCCAACTTTTTTCTTCTTTCACTCTCCCCTTCTCTATATCTCTACCTCCCTTTCTTTTTCTCCTCATTCGCATGTCCACTTTCTCCCACCAGCTCTGTCAGCTTCTCTCTCCTCACTTCTTTTCTTCCCTCCCTTGTGTCTCCTCTCATTGCCTCTCCCTCTTTCCCTCTCTCTCTCCACACTTCTTTCTCTGTTTCAGACAGTAGTAATTACACAGGGCTAGTGTCAGTGGCTGTCATAACATGAGAACCACAGATATGGGGCTGGAGGGAGGGGCCCTTTTCTCTCCTCTCTGCCCAGGGAGGGGAGCGTCTAATTGGGCTGAGATGGCAGGAGGCGCTGGCTGAGAAACACTGCAGATCTGGACATAGGCCACGGGGTTTGAAGGGGTTGACAGTATGCGTGTGCATGTGTGTGTGAGTGAGTGTGTGTGTGTGTACCAAGAGAGAAAAAGACAGTTGAAGATTGTTGCAATGGAGTCTATGTGTGTCTATGTGCGTCAAGATGAAAAAAAGCCAAAGCAAGCTTTTGGTGTCATATTCCACCCATACTCCAACACACACACACACACACACACACACACACACACACACACACACACACAGATTTGTGAGACTGTGTTTGTGATGACTTTCACTTGCAACATTCATGACCTGACACTTAGGTCTAACCTTAAACCAAATCTAAACCCAAACCTAACCGAACTTCCTTATTATAGTTCGCTTATCAAAAAATCTTCACCCTAACTTTAACCTCATCTTAATTCTGACTTTAAGGCTAATCCCAAGTCCTAAAACCTAATCCTTCTTCTGAACCAGTCATAACCCTGGACTAGTGCTTTAAAATAGTGAGGAGAAGCAAAATATCTTTTGGCCACTCTTGAGGAAATCCCTCATCTTTCTGATTTTGATTTCTCAAATGAAAGGTAAACAAGGCGGCCAGTTTCCATAATCAAGGCAATGGATTCAGAGAAATTAGGCAGCTAGATTTCACCTGGAGAAACCAGGAGAATTACTGTACTGTGTATAGCCTTACGCCAATTTATAAATGGCTTTTTAGGTAGGCGCATGTGCGAGGGGAGAGAGCAGATAAGGAAACTGACAGGATAAACACAGTAAATACACACTGTACACCGCCCAGGAGAGTAAAAACCCTCCGTTCTACATTAATTGAATAATGCTTAATAATTTTATGTCAATGTTACATCTGTTAAAAATATAAATAAACGGAAAAACACATCTGTCGCACCCACTGGGGAAATCCCCACAAGAGGCTGGCTCTCCTCTGGCTGTGAGTCAGCTGAAGCAACGCTGTAACACACATGAGAGGGATGAGGGGGAAGCCTGATTATTTGGGGGGTGCATGTGTACGGGGGTTTTGAGGAATCAGACCAAGTACAGTAATACAAAAATACACACATACATTTTATTTTAGCTCAAAAACATATGCAACACATCAAGTCAAGTCACACATGCTTCAGCACACACACACAAATGCCTGCATGCGTCAGTGCCTGCTGCATTGGAGTAACAACAAAGTCATCAGAAGCTGTGGTGTCCAAGAGCAGAGGGTCGCGAACCCATTACTCATTAATGAGCTCCACTCCTCTGCTGAGCTCTCTCTCTCTTTCTAGCCTCGGAACTCCCCTCCCCACCTGCCATCCCCGTCCTCTACTCTCAGCTTTTAGTTTGCTTCCATTTTCTCTAGTTCTCTCTTTTTCTCCCCATCTCTTCTAAGTCTTGTCATTACCCCGGCAGCCGCTGTAAAAGTTTTGTTGGGGAGAACTTGTTAACTTCAGGGGGCCAGAGAGGGCCAAACAAAATAGACTTCCCTGTTTTTATCTTGGTGTGATTCGCTGGGGCAGCCAAATGCTGCAGAGAGCTGTAATTTGCAGACATCAGACCAGACTGTATGTACTGGAAGCCTGTACCCAGCAGCTGCAGAAATACTGAAATGAACAGCAGCCTCCTACCAGCACCACCTAATGACTGCAGCAGCACAAACAGAAAAACACTAACAGTTAGTGCTAGCTACTTTCTGGCCTTTTTAAAAGGCCATGATCAGGGTTTAGACTTCATGTATCCAAACCAAACATAAGACTCACATATACTAATTTGTTACATGTACCACTTCTGCACACAGCAATACGAACTCTAAACAGCAATGGTTTTTGGGGGCGGCTCTGGCAATGAGGAATAAATCTGTGCTGTGCCAAACTTGTTTTGCATCCCATCAAGTTAGAGAGCTTTGCTGATATGCACCAAGGGTCTGGAGCCGAGGGTCAAGCAAAGTCTCGAGGGTTGTTTGTAGTCACAAAATCTGATCACCAGTGGTCACTGTGGACACATTTGAGATGCATGATAAGGCCAGATGATTGGATCATCTGGCGGCAGACAGGAGACAGACGTTTGCCTTATTCACCAATGAGGCACATTGTGACATAGCATTAAGTAATCCAGGACCTTTATTGACCTCTACGACGCTTGGAAACACACTGATAGGGACGTGTTCTAGTGTTCTTCTCCTACACAAACCCATACACTCCACAACCGGGAGCATTCTACGACCAAAAACTGTGGCTCTGACACTTTGCCTCCTTACAATTACAGGCTTGTAATGTTGCTGCCCTTTGGGAAGCATGCCATTGCTGCCTGATTTGTTTGTAAGCCACTCTTAGCATGAAGAAAGGGATTGTGGGAATGCTAGCAGGCAGCTGATAAGTATTTAGTGATAATTGCTCGTGATGCACACACTAACACATGAACCTGCCGGTCCCACCACAGGTCTTAGCAGTTATGGGTCTGCAAAACAATATAATGAATCATTGTTATGGGCTCAAAATTTTAATATAATAACAACACAGAAGAATACTTGTTGCTAGATTAGCGAATTTTTCTCTATACTTGATCCCTCTGAGCATTGTCATACAGATGCACATTTGCCTTTTACTGACATTTGCATCATCTCAGATCATTGATGTCGGGTGGGTTGTTAATGCAGGCGGATTTGGGTGAACTTAGAGACGACCAGTGAGTGCATATTAATAATTACATTTCAGAAAACATAATATGGAGGAAAGGTTGAAAAACACAAACCTTAACGTGATGTGCTAATCACTACCACACTGTTGAAATAATGCGTTGTTTGCTTTGACACCCACACAAACATATGGAGCTGCTATTTGGAAAAAAAAGAAAAAACGGATGGTAGTAGCAAGTTGAAACTGCTGAACAAGATGTTTTACTCCTCTGTCCTCCTCCTCCTCTTCTTGCTTCCTCTTTTGGTAGCCACTAAGCGGGGATTGTGTCTGTCACAGATATACTTAATCAGTTAACTCCCTGTGGAGCTCAACTCACTCATGGCATACACTCTGCTGTCAGCCGGGCTCAAGGCATTAGGGAATTTAATAGCGTGTGTGATTGAGTGTGTGTATGTGTGTGCGGGTGTGTAAGTGTGTTTAAGTGCTTTTGTTCACTTCCCCATGCACATATGTTCATATGTTGAGGAACCTTTTTTGGATGTGTGCTGAAAGGGTTGCGTCCAAATCTGTGTGGTAGTGTGTGTGCCTGTGTTTGTGTGTGTGTGTGTGTGTGTGTGTGTGTCTGTGTATGTGTGTGTGCGTGTGTGTGTGTGTGTGTCTGTGTATGTGTGTGTGTGTCTTTTCATGTGTTAAAGTAGTGTTTCAGTGACCATAAAAATGGTAATGTGTATGCATGTGTGTTTATGTGGTGCTACTTGTGAGTGCATGAGTTAGTGTGTTTGCGCTCGCGCGCGCGTGCATGCGTGCGTGCGTGCGTGTGTGTGTGCGCGTGCATGTGTGTGTGTGTGTGTGTGTGTGTGTGTGTGTGTGTGTGTGTGTGTGTGTGTGTGTGTGCGCGCGTGCGTGTGTGTGTACATGTGTGTTGGAGGGTATTACAGTGTGTAATAGCCTATTAAGACCCAAGCTCCCTGCGGCTGATGTGTCAAACAACTCAAAATGCTGTCCACTCTCTTTTTCTCACAGATACACACACAGACATACACTCACACAAGCATACACACACACACACACACACACACACACACAAACACACACACATACACTTCAAGAAGCTGTTTCCAGCTGTTTGAGAGCTGTAAGAAGTGGAGAGAGATGAAAGAGTGAGAGAGAAGACAGGATGAACAGCAGACAATTCTCTTGAGAATGTTACACAGTACAACTAAATCAGTATATCATAACAGAAAAATGTAGTATGTCAGTTGGAAACAAAACAGCAGGTTTTATTACTTTAATATTGTTATCAGTACTCTTTATGCACTCTCCTTTTATAGTAGCTTTAAGGCATGTCCACACCAAACGTGTTTGTTGTGCTTTAGTCAAACTCTGGAGCGTTTACTCCTTCAGTTTAGTTAATCTGAGTCTAATGTTGACGACCAACAGGAACGCAACAGTTTATGGTAAGAAGAATACCTTGTTTAGACTGGGTTTGAACATTTGTTTTGGGTGAAGAGGTGAGACACATCACCATTCACACCCGTCTTTATCATGTGTCATGGACGGTGTCTTAGCTGATCAATTGTGTCTGGATTCCATTACTGCCTACATCACTTCGTTCTCTGCGTCCTTGTTGGACACACATTGGGACACATTTGTATTCGCACTACAAATGATAAGTGGTCATATGCGTCCCAGACCACCTCAGCAATGATTTGAGTGATCAGATCACATTGCATCTTTGTGATCATTAAAGTAGTGCTGTCCACTTGTGATCTGATCAACCTAAACGCATGTTCAAACCAAATGTAGACAATGCCCGTGACAGATGTTGACTTCATCTTCTGAACACCTGGGAGTGTAAATTACAGCAAAGAGTACAGACAGGTACATCATGCTAAAGTTAGTCAGATTTGTTTACCTCTATAGTTTGGACTAGGAGTGGGAATTTTTGGCTTCAGAACATTTCAATATGATTCATGATTCACTAGTTGGTGATTTGATTTGAGAGCGATTTTTACTTTTTGGATGATTCAGTTCTATATACTGTGATTCAGTAAACTCAGTTTTTCTGTGGTAAAGGTGTCATTTGAATGAAATTTTTAACATCCCATGTTGTTAACTATTTATCGTTTCTAGTAAATATGTAAAGTAAATGTATGTATGTCAGAACCTTAGACGTAAATGACTCTCCCTTCAAAAAGAAAGCAGTCTTGTCTTGTTAGTCATGAACTTGCTGCCCTGGGGGTCTTAGCAAGATGACGCCTGAACTCTTAAAAAGGACTTGGCATCCTTAAAAAAAAGCATAGCACCTGGTGCAACAGGAACCAGGGCTCGTGCAGCAACTTCTGTTTGTCCTGTTTGTCCCAAATCACATTATACAGGATGACAGGATTCTATCAATTTCTTTTAGCTAATCAATTCATAGGTACAATGAATGAATTGTTACAACCCTAGTTTGGACCAAAAAAAAAAAAAAAAAGCGTTAGTGTGACTATACCCTTCCAAAAACCAGTGAATATTCATTTCATTGGTGATCTCTGCACAAACATATGGAAAGGGTTTAAACTTGAATTATGGACTACTTCGATCAAAGAGACACTTTCTGTCAGCCAAGACAGCCATATGTTTCCTTTCACAGTCAGGCTATTTGGAAGCAAAATGTTGATGAGCAGGGATTATTACTTTTATGCACAGGTGAAACAAGGGAAAACCCTGATAACAAGAAAGCAGTCAGTTAAAGTTTCACTTTCGGCATTAGTTGGACCCTCTTCGAACTCTCAATGCCCGAAGCAATGACACAAGTGACGGAGACAGCTGGGAAGACAGCAGGTGTTCATTAGTAAACACATGCTGATCGCTGGAGAACCAGACAGAGGTGAAATTGGGAGATATGCTGGAATTGTGGCAGAATTATGATCGTATTCACTTTATCACCGTGGCCACGAGCGCAGTTTTTCCCTTGCCATTTTGCATCACTTTTCTTACACAGTAATCCATTAGGCGAGTTAGCATTTTCACTGCTCTGTAAAATAAAATATAACCCAAATATATCTGTGGGGGGCTGATTATTTAGCTATTGAGATCTCCATTTTGGAGCAAAAACTCTCTAGTCATTGGAGTCTCCTGCTCCATCATTGGCAGATGAACTGCTCTCTAGGGGTTCAAAAATTTAGGCATGTCGCATTTCTGGCCACACCCGATCAGTGAGGTCACAGCAGCCATTTTTCATCAAGTGTCGATGGCACTGTAGCTACTAGGACCTCACTGATTGAGTATGACCAGAGGTGCAACATGTCTCAAAGTTTCAAACCCTAGAAAGCAGTGAAACAGCAGTCTTCTGCTGTGTTGACTGATAGGTATAGGTACCAAAATCTTTTGAAATGATTCAGGATTGGAAAAAAACTGGCTTCAGCCAACCACCATGCAACAAACTGCAATACAATCTTTTGAGGCGATTATATCGACTAAACTCACAATAAAGAGGCTCATCCATGATATCAAAGAATTATATAGACATCAGACCATTTATAAGGTAAAATATAAATGAAATACTGTCAGATGAGTATTTTAAGTTTTATTTTTTTATTTTGTTGTAATCTTTACAATTTTTCCTTTTTTTTCTCTTAATTTCCTTATCTTTTTTCTTTCTAATTTTGTGGCAATTACATGGTCATTTTCTTTCTTTTTTTTTTTAATGTCTGGGAAGCTTTACTATTATTGCAATTTGCTTGTAATTTAATATTAAATTAGTTCTTTTAGTTCCCAAAGAAAATGGCAGCGCCAACAACCTGCTACAGACACAGCAGAGGAAGTTAGCCTATAAGAATAAATGGTCTACTGATGCACTGTTTTTCCAAATGGAAGTATCATTCCATTACACTAACTGCTGAAAACAACAACAACTACAACCAACAAAAAACACATACTGAAATCCTCCTTTAAAAGGGACGGAGTGGTGTGGAGGCTGTGCAAGGACTTGTGTAGGAGGAGATAAAGTCAACTGATTGTGCAGCTAATTAACTACACTTACCAGACCATTCCTAACAACTTTCCAAAGACAAAAAAGAAAGTAAAACTTGACTTTTCAAAAAGAAGGGAAAAAAAACCCAACTCGAACAGTACAGCCAGCTTGCAGGAAGGAGTCTTCTATTGTGGCTACAGCCAGCCAACACATCTCATTAATTCTAATTCATTCAACAACAATTACCACGCACTGCTAATGATCACAGCTTGTTATCGGCAGCTATCGACAAATATCAAACTGTCAGCCCCCTGAAGCTTTAGGAAGATGAAATATAATCACCCACAATCCTAATCACCCCTGCCCTCCAAAAATAAATACATTAAAATCATGTTCTCCTTCCCCAACCTGAGTACAATGACAAATAATGACTGCTAAAAATAAGCATCAAAATATACAGGAAGAGGGAAAATGATTAACTGTAATCATCATCTGCAATATCAATGCTGCCACTGCCGTTGTTAAAAATCATCCTCATTATCACCATTATTTTTGCACCCCCCTCTGCCCCTGCCGGTAGCCGCCACAGAGAGCATTTCATCATCTGAAGGTAGGCATGGGGAGGGGGGGTGCAAACATAATTAGTCTTTCCTTGAGAATCCCTTTCTTCCTTCCTTTTTTCCTTTTTTTTCCTCTCTCACTTTTCATTTTCTGCACATCGGCGTGAAATTGCAATGATTACAGTTGAAGAAGTAGGTGTGTGTGACAGTGTGTGTGCATGTTTATATCTGACTTGTCTGAACGTAATCTACATCTGCATCTTTACAAAATCAGCACGGGGTAACATGTTGATAACATGCGGTAACACTGATTTTAAAAATAGGAATGCGCATCTTTAGTGTGTGATGCATTACACTGCAAAAACAAAGTAATTTACTCTCAAGTCTTTTTTTGTCAACCAAGGTGTTACAGCCAGCCATATTTATGTTGTATTTTGTGTAACCTGAGTTTGGCGGAGAGTGAGACCTCTCTTTTTCTATAGTATATCTCTGTGTGTTGTTGGTTAACTATATTTTTTTCCAGCAGAGATTGGTTGACCTCAAGTGATGTGGCTTGCCCCGGAGGCTGGCCTATTTACCATCAGGGTTCCCAAGATGGTGCTGAGGGTTGATTTTGGCCGCGTTAGCGTCATCCCCCTAATTTCTAAATTTATGTTCAACTTTTCTGATAGATCTGTGAGTTTAGCTGACTTTTTGTTTGTGTTTATATTTCTAGCTTTCCCACCCAAACTTGGGGAGATTTTGTAAAGCTTCCGAGGTATTATCGATCAGCCTCGATCAGCTGCTTGTTTGTCTGTTTGTTGTTGTTGTTAGTTTTAGCCTAACAAGAATGTATGCTTCTTATATTCTGTAGACAGATCAGGTATCATGACACTTCTACCTGCTACAACTGTCATGATCACTACATCGGCATGTGAATGCATTGTGTGTGCTTTGGTACATGTTTGTGTGTGTGTGTGAGTGTGTGAGACAGCTTGGGGAATGCTAGTATTTGTTGTGGTGCTCTGGTCAAATTCTTCAGAGGAGTTTTCGGTGTTCTGACTTCAGAGCAGCTCTGCAGACGTGTGGAGACTTAATGGCAGAGATGATAAGAGGAAGGTCTAGTCACACACTGTACACACACTCTCACACACACACACACACACACACACACACACACACACACACACACACACACAGATAGTGCTTCCACTTTCTTGCTTAGTCTCTTTCACAGCCACAAACATGTACACGCTTGCAAGTACAAGATGGCTTCACCTTTTCTTGCTTTTCCCCCTTCTTTTTTACACACAAACACAAATACACAATCTCTCCCTCTCTCTGTCTCTCTCTCTCTCTCTTTCTTGCTCTCTCACATACACACACAACCATATGAACAAACACATAGCCCTCACTGTAATGAGAAACAACAGTATGTGGGGGGCACTCTGATTATGTCAGTGATGCTTGGCAGTGTGTGCATGCGTGTGTGTAATTGTGTGTGAGTGTGTGTCTGTGTGTGTATGTATGTGTGGTACAACACTGCCTGGCAAAGACTGACAGCCTGTGTAATAACGCTCACTCACCTTAACACCAGTAAACATTAGTGAGAGGAATGAGGGCTCTGGGGTGAGTGAGATTGTGTGTGTGTGTGTGTGTGTGTGTGTGTGTGTGTGTGTGTGTGTGTGTGTGTGTGTGTGTGTGTGTGTGTGTGAGAGAGAGAGAGAGAGAGAGACAGAGATAGAAGGTGAAACAGATTGAGATTGATGGGAAATAAAGGAAGTCAAGGAAAGAAAAGAAAGAAAAAAGACAGCAAGACAGACAGAAAATGAGAAAGAGAGAGAAAAAGTGTTCTAAAAAGCCATTTTTTTTATCTATCTTTTTATAGATCTATTTAATGCTGCCTGGGACTCAATTTAGGAGCAATGGATCAGCAAAATAAACAAAACTCCATCAAAATGAGTCATCCTATTGAACATAGCTCATTAAACTTCTGAAACTATGTATGGCCAGTGTAAAAAATTTTTTTTTTTTAAATTTATGTATTTATTTATGTGTTTATGTATTTATTTATTTATTATTTTCTTTCTTTTTTTTTTTTTTTTTTTTTTTTTTAAGTCTTATTAAGTTTTGAAAGTAGATTCGGTAGGTAGTGTCTGTAGGAAACTTACACATAGTAGTCCTGCACCAGGACAAAATGACCTAATAGTAATTTCATAAATAATTGTAAAGACACAGGAAAAATGGGTACTAGAAATTGCTTTATATATTATAATAATGCGCTTTTTGTGTTTGTTTATGTGCTAAATGTTACTTTGGGGGCTGTTTTGCTGTGGAAGTGAATGGAGAAACAGAAATACAGTATTGTAGATTAGCAGCGAGGGGAGTGCAGAGAAGCTGATGAGGATATTTCACCTCATAAACACCCAGGTAACTATACAGTCCAACACTCAAACACACAAAATTCAGTTTTGTGTTACAACTCTGATCTGCACTGCTCTCAGTTACCAGGCTATTCTGTTCAACTTTTGAAAACAGAAGTGTGTGTTTTGGGGGAGGTTTCAAACAGTTCCTCTTGGGGATGGAGCAAAAGTGCAGCAGCAGTTGAGCAAGCATGCTGTAAAAAGTAGGACAGAAAGTGTGCATCTATATTTGGGAAAGCACAAAGTGTATGTGTTTTAAGTATATGCTTGGGGAGGTGGGAGAGAGCCAAGCCTCACAGGAGTTAAATGACTTAAAGATATTAAAACAACAGACTGCCGGTCTATGAGAGAAATATATTCCATTCAATAAAGCCATCTTGGATTTTTCTGAGGTTTACTGAGCAGAATCCCCATGGAGGAAAAAATATTATGAGCAAATCAATGCACGAATCAATCATCATCAAAAATGTGCGGGACAGAGTGTTTCTGGGAGGAAAAAAAAAAAGAAAAATCGCCTTGGTGCATCTCAGAGGCGAAGTTTATTCTTGCTATTTACATCTGCGTACTGTGTTTTAAATGAAACCCTTCTGAGTAAAGCCCCAGAACTTCTGCGCTATTGTTTCCACAGCAGCCCACGACTCCATTTCAGCAGCTGTCAACTTCTCCACAACGGCAAAAATTAGGAGGAAAATGGTTCCAAAATGAAACATCTGCCAACTGACGAATGCAACACCCACATTTGGCTGGCATGAAAGTAAAACTTACTGTGGACTAGCAGTTGAAGTTAGTGGTTATCTTAACACAGGGCTTTAAAGAGCCAAAACAGTCCTGATGCTGAACCAAGATGTAGTGCTGCGTGTGCAGTTACATCAAACTCTGAATCCCTATCAGCTCCAGGTCTGCTGTTGCATGTCTGAGAATATATACACTAAAAAAGCAAACGGCAGAATTTGAAAAATGTGATGTTATTTCACTTATACCCTAGCTGTTGTGTAAGATGGTAGTGCTGCTACACATCATCAAACTCCAAATTTTGTTTAACAATTTGCATAGATTAAGGCAGTTATTTTTAAGAGTGTTAACTGGGGGGGAAGTCCACCTCAGTGGCAGGAGGCTAACAGTTAGCATTTAGGGTTAGGGGAATAGCGTTTTTTTTTTGTTTTTTTTTTCCCCAAAATGAGTAAATTATCTCTCTGAAGTGGATATTCAGTGATTGCAAAGCGATGATGAAATGCCTTGTCTGTGAATGTAAAAGGCAGTGTACTTCAACCAAGAAACGGCACAGAGCTAATAAAACTCTGCGAAAAACAGAGGGGTGTCTGCACAAACACACACACACACACATGCACACACACACTTGTCCCCCCTCTTTGCTCATATGTAAATACTTGCCAATAAATCTGTTTATTTTGAAGGCATGCTTCTGTTGAATTATAAATGACCATATGGAAAGGTTGTTCTATGAACTGAGGGCTGAGGAGAAGAAGAAGGAGAAGCGGGAGGAAAGCAAAGAAGAAAGAGGAGGAGGTGGAGGGAGGAGGAAATAGAAGCAGACAGATGCTTGTAAATGGGAAACACTCGCTGCGCTTTGCCTCAACCCATAAACTGTCAAAGGTAATCAGACGGGATGAATGAGAGGAGAGGAGGCGAGAGGAGAGGAGAGGAGAGAAAAGGAGACAAATGGAGAGGAGAGAGAGAGGGGGGAATGAGGGAGAGGAGACAAGATTAAAAAGGGAGGTGAGATGGAGGAGCGTAGAGTGGAGGGACACATGGGAAGGTGTGAAGAGGATGAGCAGCACGACAGGGAGAGGCAACAAGAGGAAAGGGGAGTGAAGAGAACGAGGGCAGACCCGTGCGGAGGAGGTGAGAGGGGCTGAGAGGAGGTGACGTGTTGAGGAGATAAGACAGGACCACAGGATGTTGGTAGATTAACATTTAGTCACTGCGCTGAAGGGATTTCAAATGTGGCATTAAGCTTTTGTGTTTGACAGATAGCTGGAGGAGAAGTGAGTTAACATCAACTCCAACAAGGCTTCTCAAAATTGAGAAAGCATGTGTATCTGTACTTCTAACTATATTTAAGATGACCGAATGCCCCAAGAAGGATAGCGCTCTGTTTGGCTTTAGGGTTAAAGTTAGAATTAGCTGCACATCGTAGGTCACAGCTACACAGATATTCTTGAAAACATAAATTTATTCTGTGTTTTTAGAGGAAAATGCCAACATGAGAGCGTCTTCAAAAATGTCTCTGTACACATGAGAATGAAAAAGCCTCCTTATGGAGGTTTCCTGTGCTTTCTGTTTGGGAACTTCTCTTCTCCACTGCCACCGACACTGAGGTCCGCAAGAAGACGGAAAAAACTGACGGCAAGTGACTTGCTAATGAGAGTCAACGATGATAGCTAACATGAGCTATCAATATAAAACTAGTCTGCCTTCAGGTCAGGGTGAAGGTGAAGGTCAGGCATGTAGTGGTGAGAGTTAAACACAGAACTTCAAAAGAGTAGAGCAGCTTTTCCCTTTCAAATCAACATACCAGGGTGGTTGTTGTCATGTTACCGGGTTAGAATCCTTCTTCCTGACTTCAAGTGAGTCGCTGAAAGTCACGGGTGAAAGGTTTTGCAGTGAGGAACCAAGAAGTGGAGAGGCGTCTTGCATTTCAGCTGATGTCTGACCATTTAAAGTTAGAAAACACTTTCATATCTTGTTGCTAATGTCAGATTTCAGTTTTGTTTTAAAACAGCAGTAAACACAAATTCAAATGTTCACAATTCTTTTAGTAATTTCTGCTTTTAGGTTACACTGCACAGCAGATCTGCACAGTTCTCAAGTGTGACACACTTTACAGCCCGACTGACTCGTCACTATAAGTGTAATCACATTTTATTCTGTACCAGCCAAATAACCATGGCAAACAGTTCAATGTCCATTTTGCTGCATTAAAGTTCTGTGGAGTTAAGATTATGGAATAAACAGCAGCCAATAAAGGTAGTACAGTAATGCCATCATGCGTAGGTGTTTGTGAGAGAAAGACAAAAAGTGCATGTGCTTCTGAAAACTGAGAGGGGGAAGGAGATTATTCTCCAACGGTGGAGCTCAGGCTCCAACACAGAGCGCAAATCTGTGTTTGAAAAGGGGAATTAAAGTCCAATCTGACTGAAGAACAAGGAGGGAGGAACCTTTTTACCCATATTTAAAGCTTCAGCCACAGCTGGTCACTCCGCCTGTCTTACCACATTTTCTTGTTCTAATAAAGACAGCACACAAAGTCATTTCCCCGGGGGGTTTTAAAACATTTTCCCAAGAAAATGAGCCTTTGCACAATCACAGCAAGCAAGATGGACAGTTTCCATTACCCGGCTCTTGTAATTAAAGGATTTTTACTAATAGCAAATTTATCATAATTCCTGTTGGCTATCAAGTCCTTGACAGGCTATTTCATTTCAGCACAATGTTTCATTTTAAAGCCTTCAGGTTAGTGCAGTGTCTTCGCCTTGACATCTAAACCCCTATAATGAGATGAGTGCATACGCACAAATGCGTGCGCACACACACACACACACACACACACACACACACACACACACACACACACAGTCTCACGTACACACTTGCAAAATGTTAAAAGAAAGCACACAAACACGCTCTTCTGAATCATACATGCAAGCATGCAACACACACACACACACACACACACACACACACACACACACACGTGCGGGCAAACTCCTGGGCCATGAAATGAAAGCACAAATGCCCCCTTCAGCCAAGCAATCTGCCTGTCTTGTTCTACTCTAATAGAGGCCTGAGGTTGCCTTGTACAACACACCACCACACCTCTGTGTGCACACATATACACACGCACACACACAAACACATACACACGGTATATAAGCAGAACACTACACACGTGCACAGAAACAGACACGAGAGATTTTTTTCACATTAGTTTCCTGTTTTGAACTTAAAGACCTACGAAAAATGACTGCTGATATCCTCCAAACTAAGATTTTTCTGTGGGTCTAGGTTGGGACAGCACAGCTTGTGACATCGCCGCCCTTCACTGGGAGGTTAAGGCCCACAATTAACTTTTTGGCTCGTCTGTCGCAGGCTGGTCAACTACAACAAAAACCTGCTAAGAATCATTTTTAACACTTCAGCTGATACAGATTTCACAGAGAAATGTGTCACCCTACCAGTGTTCAATTCCATTTTGTTCATAGTGTGTTAGTTTAAATTTCTGTCACTGAATCATTCCACGGGTCAAGCTAGTAATTCATCATGAAGAGACTTGCCACATGTTGTTGACATTACCTCGTTGAAACCCAGGATGCATGGGAAGGCTTTTATTTCACTTGGTGAACAAAATTCACTTTATTTCTTTTTATTTTTCATTTATTTTGGAGGGGGGAGGTTGTTTGGCAATTTTCTTAAAATTTCTTACATTTTGTTTTTTTTGCAAATTTGTGGCAATTTTCTTGTAATATAATTTTTCATATGGAATAATAAATAGTTTTCCTGCATTTTTTTTTCATTTTTGTAATATCAGATTTTTGTCATAATTTTTTTTATCTATCTATGTATCTGTCTATCTATATTATTTTTTCCAATCTAATTTTCTGGTCATTTTCTTGTCATCTTTAATTAGTTTCTTGTTACTTTTAAAGTCATTTCTTGCTAAACTGCAAATTACCTTTTCTCTCATGTTTCTGAAAGACATCAAGTAAATTTGTTCAAGTTGCTCAAGTTTCAAAAAGTTAATTTTCAGCTAACATTAGTTTAGACTCTTGTTTGAAGGATGGTTTCAGTACTCAATACACCTGTTGCCCTGCCATGTGTAATTAAAAGTCTGATTGGACCGAGGCTCAGCGAGTCACGTCTCCCTGCCAGGCCCACAGTGAACGGTTCCTGTCTATCAGTCAATTGTAACTTTCACAAAGATGAATAACAATGAAATTGTCTGGCTTTAGCATTGAAGTTACAGGTTGACTGATGGTGTGTGACATGCACATGTAAGTTGGAAATAATGCCATTTGTTCACTAGCCAGAAACTGATGGAAACCAAACCAAAGCACATCAAACCAAGCTGTATCAAGTATATGTCTCAGAGACCTGCAAATCGAGGCAACATCAACCAAACCACTCCAACATGTTCTGAGCCAAGCCAGACCCGGCCACCAATCAAATCACACCTGTAACTTTTGAAAATGAAATCCTCCATCTTAAACCAAACGACACCAAACTAAACTCAAACTCAAACCCAACAGAACTAGTACTGCATTAATATTTAAGTGTTAGTTGTCCAGAAATAGTCTGTATCTATTCCAGTGCAGTACTCACAAGCGATGATGTTGCCATAGCGATTCTTGTTGCGGTTCTCGTCCTTCTTGGCTGTTTCCCAGGGGGCTGTCTGTCCTTCCGCCAGGCCCTGAACACACCCACACAACACACACACACACACACAGATGAACACAGTCAGACACTGTGGTATGAACACACAGAAATATGCATGCACATACGGCCCCATGCCCAGAGCTGGTATAGCGACACATGGGAAGGCAGAAGTTGAAACGGTAATATGAATATTCATAAAAGGATAATCAGCTATAGTTTGTGACAGGCCAGCCTCTCCACCATTTGGGGCATTCAGGGCATTATGGCCATAACATAACACACAAGTCTGCTTTTTCAGAAGTCAAATTTGCAAGTGTACACAAATGTAATTTCACAGTTTTCAGAAATAAGTAAGTAAATAAAAATGAACAATGCAGCTACACTTGGCAGTATTTTCAGCTTCAATTTCATGGTCTAAAACAGTGTTTCTCAGCTTGGGGTCCATGGAGCCCGTGGGGTCCTTGAGAGGGAATATTTCAGTTTAACTATTATTTCATTGACTGGACATTAACCCAATGAGACAATGTATAAGAATGACCATTCTGTTCAGAGGTTTCACTCTTCACTGTTAATCTGCTAATCTACACTATAGACAGTTATGGTATGACTAAAACTGATCAGAGGAGGTTCTCGGACACTGCATCCATCATTGAAACCAAAACAGTTGAGAACCACTGGTCTAAAATACAGAAATAATTATTAGCTTTTTTTCAAAAACATTGTGAAAGGGTGATTAGCAAAAAGAAATCCAGAAAAAAACTACCTGAAAATTACAAAATAAATGAATAGAAAATTAAAAAAAAAAACAAAACAGAAAATTACCCAAAAGTTAGTAAAAACTGAACTTAATATAAAACAAAAAATGGTCTAAATAAATAAATAAATAAATAAATGAACTCACAAAATATTAGTTAAAAAAAGAAACAAACAACGTGAATTTTGTTCAGAGGGTTAAACAGGGACTTTAAAAATACAAGCTTGAGAATTGTAGGTATCAAAGATTTCAGAAAAAAGTCTTTAACTGACAGTTGAATTCCTGATCCCATCCAACCCACAGCAAACAGCAGATTTTCCAGTGAATGACTTGGGATGTCTGCTGAAACAATGTTTCAGAAACACGTCATCATGTGTCTGCTGGGTTTGAGAACTTTCTTTTTGTTAGAGAAAAAAGAAAACACGTTGTCCTTCCTTTCCTGCTGTGATGTTGGCCTTGTGTTGGCCAAACATAGCAAGGACAAACTGTGTGTGTGTGTGTGTGTGTGTGTGTTTCAATATGTGTGAATTTTTGTTGATGATTCTGAAGACAAAACTGAAAAAACAAAAAAAACAAATAAACAAATAATAATACATTACACTAGGAGGGGTCTCTCTCTCTCTCTCTCACACACACACACACACACACACACACACACACACACACACACACACACACACCCATTCTCCCTATTGGGAAGAGTGAAGTCTCCTCTTGGAGTCCATTAGGGGCTTAAGAAGAGCAGACAACAGCTTTCACTTTCAGAGAGTGATATGGACACATGACCCACATACACTACACACACACACACACACACACACACACACACACACACACACACACTTACGATACAAATGCTCTGTGACAGAAAAACAGGCATGTAAACGCATTGCTCAGTGAAGCAGAAAATGGCCTCTTTTAGAGTGAGGCATGTGTGTATGTGTGTGTGTGTGTGTGTGTGTGTGTGTGTGTGTGTGTGTGTGTGTGTGTGTGTGTGTGTGTGTGTGTCTGTCTGTCTGTTTTTCTTTCTAGCATGTAAAAGTGGGATTCATTTCACAAGACTGGACTGAAAACGGGATTTTATTTGACATAATAGGTGGGAGGTTTGTGTACCTGTGTAGGAGGTTTGTGCACATGTGTGTGTGCGTGCGTGTGTGTGTGTGTGTGTGTGTGTGTGTGTGCCCTAGCATACAGCGTGGGATGGCTGCCCTTTTGCAACCCAAAAAGACAAGACAGTCTCAATCACAGTCCTCTCATCAGAATTCTGCAGCTCTTTGGCATTATTAATAATCTTTCTAAAGTCAGAGAAGAGGGTGGGTGGAGACTGAGAGAGAGAGAGAGAGAGAGAGCAAGAGAGAGAGAGAGAGAGAGAGAGAGAGAGAGAGAGATTTGGTGCTCTTTCATTTAGTATTCCCCTGCATTCTCTCTCTCTGTCTCTCTCTCACACACACACACACACACACTCTACTTGTGTATTGTGTCAGTGAGTGGGTACTTCAATCGTACTCTCTGCAGGTAATGATAAAGTTAGTGAATTATGGTTATTAAAAACCT